>NC_134275.1:36009028-36320568 GCF_031893055.1 Leptodactylus fuscus
TATACTAATGGGGTTACCCAATTTTACATGCCTTTCTAGGGTTCATAAGCTAATAGTGGGGGGTCTTATTCATGACCCTCATCTCGGGTCCATTACTCAGACATCCTATTGATTTCAGTGAGCAGCAGCCTGTAATGTTTCTTTCCCCCTGTGGTGGCGCTGCAGGGAAGTTCAATGTTTTCTACAAGGCAAGGTTCCTCTATGAATGACTGCTGATCACTGAGGGTATTAGGACTCTCTATTTGTTGGATGCCCAATTATAACCAAATGGGGTGGGGGTATGAAACTGCATGATTTAAAGGGAGAAGATGCCCTATTCGTTTAAATCAGAATTTCAGTGATTTTTTTTTTCTTGTTTTACTTATTCAATGTCAATATCTAGATTTAAAAGCTCTAGATTATAGATTAAAAACTCTAAAATCTTAGTTTTCACTTTGACCACTCGGCCCAATTATTATTAGGACTAGTGGTCAAAGTGAAAACTGCAAGATAACCTGACACTTTATGTTGTAGATTTCTTTTCTGCAGTCACCTCATTTTCAGCACATCGATAGATAGATAGATAGATAGATAGATAGATAGATAGATAATATGGGATCCACTATTCAAAATAGGAGAAGGATGCAGTTTTACTCCTCCTCCCTGCACAGGTCACAAAGCATGCCCACAACACTCTCCCATAGACCTCCATAAATCTATCCAGACTATAGTGTCTATGAGGCTGCAGTAAAGTACATCTCTAAATTCTGTTAAACAGAAGCTCAGGCAAGATGGCCGCCGCCATATTCATCTGCAGAAAATGAAATTAAAAATTCTCAATCAGAAAGTAAAAACACATTAAAAATGTCATATTTGTCGCTATCTGGGCATAGTTGGTAAAAAAAATAGAGGTGATACATTCCCTTTAAATAATTTAGAGTGGCTCCCTTTCAGCAAATTCATTGACTCCATGTCTACTGTAATGTGAAGGCACACTTAGCATTGTGATGTCTTTTGGCCAATCGTATCAAGGCATATGTTGTTTAACACTTTCACTAATCTTCAGTCAGGAGTTTAGGAGATTGGTCAGTTGTGCAGTAGCGCCCTCTATCTTAGTGTAAGATTGACATCTTGTAGTTGCCCTGATTTAAAGGGGCAGAACTTTGGGGAGTCACAAATGTTTCTTTACAGATGGTCTTGTGTTGTGTCCACAGGTAGAAGAGGGGATGCACCTTCTCATCACCGGACCCAATGGCTGCGGGAAAAGCTCCTTGTTTCGCATACTGGGAGGACTGTGGCCTGCATATAGCGGCGTGCTGTACAAACCTCCTCCACAGCATATGTTTTACATACCACAAAGGTACAGTAGTCAATTATTTGGAGAAGCATACCATAGAGTTTCATAAAATGCTCTGTGTCTAGATATTGCTATTACACATTTGTTATGGCGCCCCCTGATGTTCTTTTGATTCTCTCCCAAATGACCACCTCCTGTGGAGCCCCATCTAGGGTTGACTATTAATAGCCAAATTGCACAATAGCAGGAATCGCACTGCCATGTGCAAGAGAATTCAGAAAGTGAGACTAAGCATGTGTGACCGCTGCCATTAGGTGGACATTCTGAGTTGGAATTAAAAGAACACCAGGTGGCGCCAAAATAGTTGTGTAAAAGCAATATCTAGACACTTGAAAATCGTGATTAATGGCTCCTGTTGAAATACTTGTATACGTTTCTGTGTGTGTTTTATGAGCATAAGGTAACTTGCACAAAATGTCATATTCACTTGTCACCGTGATTTTAAGGGCACGGACCACACCATCAACGGAGGAGTTCAGCTGTAATGACTGGGGTCAGAGATAAGTTTAGGGCCTGCCAATAGGATCCCTGTCAGCGTTACTCTGACAAGCTCAGTACACTCCAGTACTAAAACAAGTAAAGATAATTTTAATACAATGTTAAAGGCATTAAAGAATATAATAAAAACTCCAAAAAAATGTTTTTCTGTCTTATACTAGTTTCACACTAGCGCTCCTTCTCCATTTTTCTCATTCATGGGATAGGAGAGGCAGGCCATTAACATAGTGGTAATACACGTAGCCTGGCGGACCCCTTTGTTTATAATTCGGTACGCCGTTATAAACTGAAACGGTTAGGCGAAAAAGTCCTCCATGCAGAACTATATCCTCCTCCGATTTTCAGTGACACTACAACAGCGTCGCCAACAGAGATGTGAGCATAGCTGCCTTATTGTATGCAAATAAAAAGCTATTTGCCACATTTGTAGTGATCCTGAATAAATTCACTTGTTGAAATATTGTAAGAAACAAAAAATTAGGTTTTTTTTTTTTATATTGCTACCTCCCCCCCCCCCCCCGCGAGACAATGGCGCAGATAATAAAGTTGAACAATAAGTTATATGTATTTCAAAATGGTGCCATTGAAAATACAACTTTCCACAAAAAAAAAATCAAGTTACTATATGGCTTTGTCAATGGGAAATAAGAGTCATGGCTCTGAAAAGGGAGGGGTGAAATAACAAAAAAAAATCAATGCATTATCAGGGCCAAAACCAGCAGTAAAGGGTTAACGGGTTTAGCTCATTTTTGACATTTCCCCCTATCCACAAGTATAAGGAAGGGGTAAGTTCAAAATTTGGGCCAACCCCTGTAAGTGACTGGTGCCATTACAGTTCTCGCCTGTAGATGGCACTATGGTACAGTCAATGGAATATTGACATTATAATGCTAAGAACTCCTCTATAATGTACGATTTCAGGGCCGCCATCAGGAATTTTGGGGCCCCATACCGCCTTAGCGTCTGCCCCCCCCCCCCGCCTTTTTAAAACTACTTTATTTTGCGACATACCAATTATGTATTAAATTTACCTTTCACAAAAAAAATGTAAACCCTGCCACTACAACAAGGTACACTTGTTTGACAGATTAATAATATGAGTCATTTTGTTAAATCTTTTGGTCAAGTATGTTTATTACTGCGCTGATTCCATATGTCTCTTTGGTGGCCTCTCAGTTTTTGACCAATGTGTTAATAACGCAGAAAATATATTCAAGTCACATCAACATATTACATTCATATAAATAAATAACCAGAACAGTGCAAATACACCAAATTAACAAAATATTATTAATTTTGCCATCAACAATATTAAAAGCAGCAATAAGATGGCACAAAGGATAAAGACAAAATACTCCTGCACCACACTAGAAAAATATTTGTTTTCACAGTAATACCAATAAATAACAGGTAACCAGAAGATAAATTATACGCAATAATAATACGTAATAATACGTAATACGTAAACTCCACCATAGGTGTAAAAAAAGAACCTCTATTGCAACAAACAGCTGGCTCCAAAACAAAGGTGCAGTTCGTGCAACAGAGTCTGTGTGCTGACCACATCACAAGAACTGCACTTGTGCATGTGAATGGGGCTCCCCACTTCATAACTGCACTGCCACCCCAAGCGCTGAGGAGCTCCACGCTTCATAGCTGGAGAACTACAAAGCACACAATACCTCCAAATGTATGTGCTTTGTATTAATAATGATGTAGGCTGCTATGCTACTACTATGCTGCTATGCTACTAGCATAGCAGCCTGTTTGGGGGTGGGACTTTCACTTTAAAGGAGTTTCACATTGCGTTTTTGGCCTCCCTTGCCGGGATACGTTGGTAACCAGTCAGAATCAGCTGTCAACTTATCCCTGCACGGAGAACTGGCCATTAAAAAAAGGGGGGTCCTGCAGTTCTCCGTGCAGGGATAAGTGGGGAGCTGATTGTGACTGGTTACCAACGTATCCTGGCAAGGGAGGCCAAAAACGCAATGTGAACACTCCTTTAATGTGAAAGTCCCACCCCCAAACAGGCTGCTATTCTAGTAGCATAGCAGCCTACATCATTATTAATACAAAGCACACATACCTTTGGAGGTATTGTGTGCTTTGTAGTTCTCCAGCTAAAAACTTATATATTATTGCCCCAGTTCCCTCTCCGTAGTGCCACACACCCGATGCCCCAACAATCCCCCCCCCCGTCCACCTTCTAACATCTTTTCATTGCCCCCTGTACCTATAAATGATGTCCCTGGGCCCTGGTCCCCTGGCGCCTGCAGCAGTCATTGTGCCCAGTAAGCAGCGCCGAGCTCCAGCTCCTCACACAGGTGCAGTACTCCCGCTCGCCGGCTTCAATACGGGTAGTACTGCGCCTGTGCGAGGAGCTGGAGCTCGGCGCTGCTCACTGGGCACAATGACTGCTGCGGGCGCAAGGGGGCCGGCACACAGTGGCGGGCCAAAACTGGGCCCTACCCATTTTTCAATTTGGCCGGGCCTCTGACGCCAGTAGCAGTAATACTGGCCTATCGGCGGCCCTGTACGATTTATAGGGGTTCTATAATGGGGTGCCCTTAAATACTGAATTACTGCAGTAGGAACATTAGGCCATGTTCACACGTGGTGTATGTGCAGTGGGTGACTATTTATCTGCCCACTAACCAGCTGCATGCATACGGTGTGTGGATCCGGCCTAAATGTGAATAATTCATATATTCTTTATAGCAAACCTGGAGACCCCCGAAATAGACGCTTAGTCAGTGACTAATATTAGAGGGGTGCACTATTGTACTGCAGCAGTGACTCTCTCCTGTACTCCGTCCTGCACATGTTACATACTTAGGACAAGCTGTTTTTTGTTTGCATCCAGGCCTTACATGTCCGTGGGTACCCTCCGAGACCAGGTCATCTACCCTGACACCGTGAGTGACATGAGATGGAAAGGCTTCACTGACAAAGACTTGGAGGCCATCTTAAATATTGTGAATCTGATCTATTTGGTGCCACGAGAGGGAGGTGAGTGATCCGGCTCCCCAGGCCACAAATTCCTGTCTTCTTTGTTCCTAGATTCTTGTCATAACCATCCTTAAAAAACAAGTTTGGATGTATGGCGTAGACTGCAGTACAGACAGCAGGTGGCGCCATGGAAACATCCGACACATATTGATATTACTCATGGGCAGAGATAATCCGGGTGTGTTAGGACCCAGAAGCCCTGCTATGCCTAGGGGTAGCGGTGATCATGAGGTCACCAGGTCCTATAGGCGATGGCGATCAATGTCAAAAAAAGAACAAAAATGATCCATTTCGGTCCATTTTAAAGGACGCAAAACTCTAGCATACCATCAAAAAAATGAAAAGCTCTTTGCCTGTTTGTAAACAGGTTCTTAATGGGGTCCGTGTGTCTTCCATGCGGTGTCCACATGAATCATGCGGAGAGAAAACCGCTTTTTAATGCGTTCGATATTCCGTTCTGGGGGTCCCCAAGCGGACTCCCTGAACAGAATACCGAACGCAGATGTGAAGCGGGCCTTACAGTCATGATTATTATATCTGGAGTACCCCTTTACTGTCCAGGCCTGGGCACATAGACATATTGTACTTGTATCTGTTGCGTATCCCAGTCAGCACTGCTATATCCATAGAGTGGAGGGTTTTACCGTTTACATATGAGCAAAGTAAAGAGCTTAGACATTATCCTGTCTAATCCACAAGGGGGAAACAAGATATCATCCGCTCGCCTGTGCCATCTGTCTGTACCCCATCCAGCCTGGTCACCGACATTATATAAGGGATACAATCCTCTTGTTACGGCTACACTATAGCTACACCATAGCCACTATGGGGTTGTCACCCAGCTTTACTAGAGCATTGAGCCTCCAATATGCATGGCTGCTCAGTGATAGGAGCCCATGTGTCACAGACATGTCCCTTCCCCGAGAAATAACAATTCTTTTAATTCCTTGTTGTTGTCTCTCTGTTATTCTTCCTGGAAATTGATGAAAATGAGAAGTGGGTGTTACTGTTCATAAGGGCATGCTCCTATATTCACAGCACTGATTGGTTAGTGTCAGATTATTAGAGACAAACCAGCTGTCAGTCTATTTATATATTTCCAGTAGGAGTAACAGAGGTACGGCACAACACAGGGTTCTGAGAAGCTCCAGAGTTTTTATATTATTGGAGTAGTTATTTGTCAATGCAGACATGTCACGAGAGGTGACCAAGTTTAGAGAAGCTGGGTGACAACTCATATGGGAGCAATTCTGGCAACCATATTGTTTGTCACCCAGCTTTCCCACAAACGGAATCTAAAGACTATGAAGCAATACTTCACACCAAAGCAAGTACATAAAAGGACATCTTTTATTATTTTTTTAAAATAAAAACCTCTTTAAAGGGGTTTGCTTTAGGATAGGTCATCAATTGAAGATTTAAGGGGGCACAACACCTGTGACCCCTCCCCCAATGAAATACATGCCTGAAGTAGCAGCAGTGCTTCCTGAGTGCTGCTCCTGCTTCTGAGGCCATGTGATGTCGTATTCAATAGTGAATATCCTGATTGCAGCTCAGTCCCATTCAAGTGAATGGACTGAGCTACAATACCAAGCACAACCACTATACACATTGTGGCACTGCGCTTGATCAGTACTGAAGAGGCGATAGCACCCTCCCAAATGCAGATAGCTCTAGACACCTGATGGTCTGGGGTGCCAAGTGTTGGACCCCTGCCAAACCTTCAGTTAAAACCTAGAACTCCCCTCTCCCCCCCCCCCCCAATTCTGTTGACGCCCATTTATGACACCCTGCTGTTCATCCTGTCTTGTCTTTGCCGGCATCAACAACAATCTGTTTATTCCATTACGTAATCGATTTTCTTAACGTCATCCTTGTTCCAGTGCCAAGGTGGTTCTGTTGTGGCAAGTAGCACACGGAGAAAACAAATGACATATGTGTGAGCCAGCCGTGGTATGATTCATTGCCTTGATGATGACGACACCCTGGGGTGTATGTAAAGAGGCCGGTTCATACCTATCCATCCCCTCCTCCAGAGACCTGAGGATCTGGCGCTTGCTTTCTTAAACCATTGTAGCGTGACTTAAAGGGATTCTCAAGTAGTATGATATTGATCACCTATCCTAAGGATATCAAGTCGATAGGAACCTCCACTGATCAGCTAATTAAAGGGGCTCTATCATTAGGAAAAGTCATTTTTAACTAATCACATCCTTGCATAGGCTTTAGAAATGCTATTCCACACCTACCTTTAGTGTGTAAATTGCCTTAGTAGTTTTTGAATGAGCCCATTTTTTATTCATATGCTAATTAGCTTCCAGCCAGCACAGGAAGTTCCCAGCAGCCTCCTCTCTGCTATTCTTTCCTATCTGTGTGTGCAAACAGGAAGCTGGAAGTCATCATCAGCAGCACAGGCTATATAGGAAAGAATAGGCAGAGCTGCAGAGGGTGCACGATGAGACTTCCGGGGTGCACCGAGAGGCTAATTAGCATATCAATAAAAATGGACGCATTCAAAAACCACTGAGGCGATTTACATACTAAAGGCTATGCAAGGATGTGATTAGTTAAAAATGACTTTTCCCAATGATAGAGCCCCTTTAAAGGGGCTGCAACATTTAGACAAGTAATGCAGCCTCTTTGCTACTTACCAAGCACAGCGCCATACATTGTATAGTGGCTATACTTGGTATTGCAGCTTAGCCCCTCTCAGTTGACTTGCTATCACTGACCTGTGAAGAAGTGGAGCTCATCCAATTGATTGTTGGGGGTCCCAATGTCAGACTTTACCAATCTAATATTGATGGTCCATCCTAAGGTTATGTTTTCTGAGATTTACATATTGATGACCTAACCTTAGGATGGAGATCAGCGTCGTAACACACCCAACCGTTAGGGGAGCCTCCTTACACTGTGCCAGTTCTGGCGGCTGTGGCTACCTATCATCTGGTTGGTGGGGGTCTTACTGTTCTGGATATTAATAACCTAAATTGGATCCTTTCTCAATCAGTTGTGCAGTAATTGCCCTCTGTTATCAGCCATCAGACCACATATAGGATGGATATAGCATTCTTCATCCATTAGAACCCCTTCCTCCCATCTCCAGTATTGATAGGTAGCTGGTATAAGATATACTTTTGTGTTGTGGATCTATATGACATGGATGCTGACTTCTGTCTTGTGTTTCCATACAGGCTGGGACTCTGTGAGTGACTGGAAAGACGTCCTGTCCGGGGGAGAGAAGCAACGTGTCGGCATGGCTCGAATGTTTTACCACAAGTCAGTAAAAGAATGATTGGAACATGAGAGAACTATATATATATATATATATATATATATATATATATATATATATATATATATATATATATATATATATATATATATATATGTGTGTGTGTACGTAAGACCTGGCATGTCCATGAATTAGGGGCTGTCCAGGTAATTTTACTTGTTCAACTCTTTTTCTAAGGTTTTATTCATGCTTGACCTGGAGATTTCAGGTTGGTTCCATGCCCAGGTCACAGGATCGGAACCAACACCTGGGTCACTTTGCCTCTTGTCCTATTTTGATAGGTAGTTACATGTGCTATGTGAGCTAGCTTTGTCATCCCCCAATAACTCAGGTAACTGGAGGTGAAAACCCCACTAGATGAGGCAGCGTGACCCAGGAGTTGGGTACTGGCCCTGATCACGTGACCCAGGTTCCGAACCAGCCCTGAAGTGAGTAAAGTGAAACTCCCTGGACAACTCCAATAAGGTCATTTCTTTCAGTGTGTACCATGTAATGCTTTACTTTGCCTGTGGTGGTGATGCAGAGTCATCGAGCATTTGCTGCCGGGTTTCTCTTTAGAAGTTAATCACTGGCAGCCCAAGAAGTATTGTAATCTAAACGGATTGTCTATTGCAGTCGGCCATTTTAATATGGGCCTTACTTAAGTCCATAAAAGGAAGTCTTGATGCAGATGTGAACAGTGCCTTACTTGCTCCAGTATAGGTGATATATGTAGAGTTCACCTTATAGGCGGCAGATGTAAGACTCGGATTGCCTATTTGTTTCTCAGTCAGTATTCCTATATAAGGACTGTATAGAGACTGGGTCTATATATGATCACGCCTCTCTGGGTCATATGTCCACCATGAAATCTAGATGTATACTTCAATTCATATAATGGGTATCAGACGCCTCTCCCAGAACAATCGCAGACCTTTCCTCTGGGGTCAGTCAGCTGTCTATGGGATGAGATATCAGATAAGCCGAGAGCTTCTTGTAACAACCAACAATCTGATTATAATCTCTCCGCAGACCAAAGTATGCCCTCCTGGATGAGTGCACGAGCGCTGTCAGCATTGACGTGGAAGGCAAGATCTTCCAAGCTGCAAAGGATGCTGGGATCGCCCTGCTGTCCATCACCCACAGGCCATCCCTATGGTAAGATAAAGCAGAACCTAAAATGTTTACATCCTCTAAAGCAGGGGTCCTCAAACTGCGGCCCGAGGGCCACATGCGGCCCGCCAAGCACTTCTGTCTGGCCCCGCCGACAACGCTGGCAGGCGTGCATTTATAATGAAGCTCCTGGAGAGCTCAGGCCAGACCATGGAACGCACTTCACTTTACCTATTGGAGGGCACCGCTCCTGATGTCTGTGCGACCTGCTCTGCCTCCGGCCCACTGTTTAAAAAGTTTGAGGACCCCTGCTCTACAGTATTCCTGTGCAGGGTCCCTTACTGGTTCCTGCGCCCTCGCTCCCATTCTGCAGCAGTGGCTGCAGCGATGACACCAGATTGACGGCATGTATACGCTGCAGTCCGTCATGGCTTTCCGCCTCAGATGTAATTGACAGGACCAGGTTATGGTATGGGCAAAGTGGGGCAAATGCCCTTCACTGTGGCCCTTCACCATGCCATTCCTACAGAATGTGTTAAACCTACTCCTGGCAGATCATCTCGTATTTATATCAAGGTTAGCATTTTGTGGGCACTACTTAAGCTCATCATTTTCCTGGGAGGGGGCCCGTACATGTTTATCTCCGGGTCCACTGCAATTGCAATCTAACAATAAAAAGAGCCTGCCTATACCCCTCACCGTAGTTGGATGCACATCACTGTCTTATGATACCATCTTGGGTTTAGTAACCTTCAGCGCTCCAGCTATTGTGAAACTACATGCACACATGCTTGGCTGTTCTTGGAACTCCCATAGAAGTGAATGGAGCATGCTGGGAGTTATAGTTTCACAACAGCCGGAATGCTGAAGGTTGCTAACTCTATGTGATATGGGGGCGTTCCTATTTTTCCTGTTATTACCATTTTTGGACATTGATTGCTATGGTGAAAACTTGTTTTGATTCCCAATGCCCACAATGAATTTGGGAACTGGTGACCTCGCCCTCGGTATATTAGTTTGCTGTTATTAGTCACTGAGGTTAAATCTTCTTTAAGATGGCACCGTGTAAAGTCATGTGGGCAACCCCTACTCAAAATATGAACCCACTGGCAAACCAGTGATCACCACCAAAATGGCCACTGAAACTTCTGCTGATAAATCACTCACTTAATTCTTCTGGTTCCCACTTTTTGGAGATCTTTAGGGGAGATAAGGCCATAAGCAACATGAAACAGAGAAATTGTGGACGTTTGGGATACAAGAGTAAGACTAGGGCTCCTTGACAGTACAGAAGAAGATTATAAGATTATTATTACAGAAGAAAATTACAGAAGTGACATTTGCTAATATTTGACATTCTTATGTCCCTGCTGGTCTCTGCTTCCTAATAGACATCTGATCTTCCTGATCTCAACACACATTTGCCAATCACTGGTGACATGGCCAGACATTGGCTCAGCAGGCCTTTGCTATGTGTTGAGGCAGGACCAGGAGGTAGGGACCAGCAGGGAACCTGACTAATGTCGTAAAGTATCAGATGGGTGAGGCTCTTTTTCAATTTTTTTTAGCCTGCACAGCTCTTTGCCAGTGATATTTTGTTTTATTCTTTTGGACCACCCCTTAAAGGGATGTTCAGACATAGGAATTTGATGCTTAAATTGAGGTGAAATCTGCCACTTATTCCAAGCGTCCTGTTTGGTCTTCGGGTGGATTCTGCCTGTGAACTCACATTGAAATGAATGGGAGGCAGAAAATACACCTTTTGACACGGAATTTGACAAAATCTGCTCTTGGAATGTGGAATTTGGCCCTTCCCGTTAAAAGGACAATAGGGAAAAGACGGGCACTTTTCTCCAAATTCAGCGTCAAAATCAATAAACAAAATCTGTCTTGTGCTTTTGTGGAGCAGAAAAAAAATCTGCCTCTAATTCCTTTCTGTGAACACCCCTTTAATGGCCACTCAAGCCTTAAGGGAAAGTTGCGTACACATCGGTGTGGAAATCTTATAAAATAGTAGCTCTGAGAAGATGGGATTATTCTTTCATTAAGTCCGGGCTCTTACAATGCACAATGTAGTGCAGCGGGTACTATAAAATCCAGGCCTCGTGGCAAATACCGGCGAATCTCAGATCATGTGGTCCCGGTCAGAGCGTTCATTCTCCCTCCCTATAAACGTACGACTTGTGTTTAATTAGAAAATAATAGATTTCCATATACACAAGGCTCTATTATATACCGAGCCTGTGAAGTCAGTGCCTCAGGATCGCCAGGCATCACAATACTGCGAGGGGTTAGCACTCCAGGCAGCAATGGGGTTAAATGGCATCACTGCTGCTTTAAGTAAGGGTTGTATGGCCGTTCTCAGAGACGTGACCCTCAGCTGCCCTTTTGTGCCCCACTTCTGTCCCCTTTTATCGTCACAGATGGGGAAGTTGGATGGCTTCCAGCCTTGGCCTCCATGAACAGGACACTGGGACAATGGAGGCTTGTTCTTCCCTCCTCTGCAGTCCGTACAGTGACATGCAGGACAGAGCCGGGTAGACCTTACCCAGGGAAGACGAGGGCATTTACCACGTTGCTTCCTCTCATCTTTCATTCAGTCAGTCACTGCCATGAACTGTCCTGCCGCCTCTGCAAGCGAGTCTGACGTCTCTATTAACATTGACTGGAACAATGGGGCCGAGGAGGTTTATACAAGACATTGCGATCAGTGGTGGGGATGTCAGATAATGGCGCCCAAACTGGGCTGCGTATTGGTCTTCATTTACTCCAGATTTTTATATGTATGGGGTTGAGCAGTTGCCCTGTTGGGACATATGCGTTATCTAAGGTTTAACAGAATACCACACACAGTCCACAGACATGAGTGGCGCTGTTTATTGGGAGCAGGGGAACAAGTACAGCACTATGCTATATCTGGGGGTCCCATTGAAATTAATGGATGCCCTTGTGTATCCGCTGCTCAGAATGGGGAACAGGTTAAGATGTTTGGTGAGAAAACTCATTTACGTGTCCCATACATATTAATAAACAGTCAACTATCTGATGTGTATGGGGGTGTCCTAACTCTCTGCCCATCAGCTAAGGGAATACATAGGATTGGGCATATTGAATTTTACATGCCCAATCCATTTGTTCACAGGGAAGTCAAAGCTGAATTATTTGGCAATAGTTTACTCTTCTCCCCTTATTTTAGAACACATGCATGCCCAGAACCGAGTATGCATGTGTATGAGGGAGTCAGATGGCATAACTATTGGCTGAAGGTTCATTCCTTTGTGCACACAGAGTTTTTTGGCGCTGATTTTGAGGCTTAATCTGCCTCAAAATCGGCCTCTAAAAAAAGCCTCCCAATTTGGGAGGCTTTTTTTGGAGGCTGATTTTGAGGCGGATTCAGTGTCAAAATCAGCGCCAAAAAACTCTGTGTGCACTGACTCTAAGAAGGTTTATGGTCATATTTAGTGTTACATAGAGGTTATTGCAAGAGGATTTTGAGGCAGAATCCACCTCAAAATCTGTCTAAAAAATGCCTCCCATTCATTTCAATGGGAGTTTGTAGCAGATTTTTTCCTTTAGCTGATTTTTTTCAACAATAGATTCATTGATCATTAAAATCAAGGGCAGGTGCAAAAACCATACAGTGTTCTGGATTTTTTTATTTTTTTTTAAAGCACAACAAAAACCATATCATAAAAAAAAAAAAAAAAAAAAAAAAAAAGTATCAAAATTCCTAAAGCAGATTTTTTCATCCTGCAAAAAACTCTGTGTGAACATTCCCGTAGAATAAAGATATGTATAGGGTATCATTAAAGGGTAAATCTGCCAAGATGCAATATCAGACACGACCTGTGGATAGAGTGGTGCTGTTTCTCTGGGTAAAAAAATTAAAATTCAGACAAAATCTTTTGCAGCGATACGTATCCTAATACTGTAGTTCTCCAGTTGTAGTATACCGTGTATGAATATACTGCGCCAAATTTTCCGTGTGCTTCTAACCACCCCCTCACTCTTCTTCCCAATAGGAAGTACCACACTCACCTGCTGCAGTTTGACGGAGAAGGGGGCTGGAAGTTTGAGAAATTGGACACGGCCGCTCGCCTCTCCCTCACAGAGGAGAAGCAGAGACTGGAGCAGCAGCTAGCCGGGGTGCCAAAAATGCAACAGCGGCTCAGTGAACTGTGCCAGATCCTGGGAGAGGATTCCGAAGTGTCCGAAGACGGCCAGAAGTCTGAGCAGCCTGTGTAAGGACATTGCTAGGTGGTCTCGGCAGCCGTTGCTGTGCCATGCTGTCCAAGTGTGTCCGGCCCTTAGCCTCACCAGCACCTGCTGGGTAGCGCCAATTACCCACACCTGCCTTGCAACCATTTTTATTTTTTTTTTCAATGATTCAGATTAATTGTCTGTAGATATGACAGACCATAATTTCTTGGTAAGCAAGGAGTTAACATGCACTTTGAACTCAGCGGCGTCCCCATCGTGGCAAGCTCCCGACACTGAATGTGGTCATCCTGCGAGCTGCGCCAGTTATAGGCAGGAGTCATGTTTATCCTACGGAAAATTGGAACCTAGTGCGGTTTCAATCCAAAAAATGTGAAGGAAATGGGGAGGGGGTATAACCTCTAGGTAAGGACCGACCCCATCATGTACTGTAAGGCTAAGGCCCCACATAGCATTTTTTTTTCTTCTACTAAATCTATAGGGAAAACCGTTGGTAATACCACGACTAAAATTAACACACAGATTTTCCGGGGTTTTTTTTTTTTGTTTTTTTTTTTGTTTTCAGCAATACATGGATGAGATGGGATGAAATCTCATTCACTTCGCTGTAAACCGCCGCATTGCTGAGAGTGCTTCATTTTTGCAACGTGTGGCCTTAGCCTTAAAGGGGTTGAATACATTTGGCCATCTCCACCCATGCCTTTTATTAGGTATTCCCTACATAGATACCCCAGAAGTGAGTATAGATACCTTGTCCTATACCAAATGGGCGTACCTGTGCAAGTCTTGACCTATAGGGACCAGGTGTCACATGTAGTCAACCCCTGACAACCCTTTAAAGCTTCAAGGGAGTCTGAACCTGCAACATGACACAGACTGACTGTGGACACTGTAATCATTTGGGGTTAGTATGGTCGTTTTACTTGGTACACTTCATGTTCTGCCCACTATAGGTGGCGCTGTTCATATAATGAGCCATAACATTGATGCTGTACAATTGTAGCCGGGGTGTTCAGCAGGTGCAGCTTTACTTTAGATCCGCTATAAAAGGTGCAGATGAAGGAGAAAACATGGAAAAAACACAATTTTAACCATTTTTCAATCTCTGCGTGCTGATGGTGAATGATAACATTGTGATTTAACCCTTTTCATGTCTCAAGATTTGTTACAGTGTATTTGGTCCAGGCAAACCTCCATGAGCCAATACACCCATACAACAACACAAATCTGTCTCCTGTGCTGAGGGTTTGCTACAGTGTGTCCGTGTAGCTTTATAGCTGTGAGAAGGGAAGTGGATTGAAAGACTAAGATCCAGTTATACAGCAGTTACATCCCACCAAGTCTAATATCAGGTCTTGCATTGTAATGTTCTGCCATATGATGCCCATGTAAGCAGGTCAGACATTTAGGGTCACCTGCCCATGTACTTAGTGATAAGTAACTTCTTATAGTGCCAGTAGCCATTACTAAACCCTATATATAGTTTATCTCAAACCATCAATGTCTCTCTATGTGTAGTGGCTCAATTTTACCACAACTGATGGGTGGTGCTGTAGAGCCCTAACCACTTTGACCCGAATTTCTAACCCTTTTTTATATCTGCACATTATTTATTGTCTTTAAAGGGTTTTTGCGCTCTTGCAAACATTTTATGAAGCCATTTTGTAAATCCTGTTGCTACCATTTTGTGTATACAGCTCCCCTGCAGACTGGTGTATTTTTAGTAACATCTTGCATTACTCATGTTGTATGGGAACAAAGGTAGGTTCCGTATTATAGTCACAATTCTGAAATCTTTCTAGTTCACCTCTCAGCATTCCTTGCTTGTTCAGTGTCTGTACAAGGTTTTCTCCGCTACGTTTTATGTCGTAGCCGTCACAGTGTCCGTCCGCAGTGACCAGTCTTACAGTCTCCCCAGGATACATATAGGTGATAGAGGTGAGTCTGGTGGCAAGCTTCAGTTTCAGTAAGCAGAATTACGAGTTCAGCTCTGGAATAGAAGTCAAATTTTTCAGCTTTTTATATTTTTTATACCCACATATACTGTAAAAAAAAGATATATGCTGTTCGAATACCCATTATATATACTCCAAATTACTCTGTCTATGTGGGTGGCCGCTTCAGCGCAGAGGCGATATAATCTCATGAGATAACGTTACCCTGAATTCATGGCAAAGAAAGAGTAGAAGCGTCAGACGGCAGCTCGGGGAGATTGCATCTCATCTAATCACATAAGCAGGCCAGATTTACAGGCCGCACGTTCCCTGCAAGCCAACGTGTGCCTGCGAGGCGCCATGACATGTACATTAATGCTTCCTATGATTTCATGTTTGCTGACAGACATCTGGAACATATCCCTGGTATGTAATCCTGTGACCTGCGTACACCTAGAGGAGAATGTTGATGTATATAATTTTATATACTGGTGTATAAGGGCAGTATACAGAGAGGATATTTCTAGTGGCCTAGGTGATTTATCACTGTTGTAACAGGCCTGTGAAAGTAAACATGGCCGCCACAGCTGTGACAGGACCGGAGTATTTGCTCTGTCGGCTTGACAGAACAATAGTCTTGTGTACAAAGAGAGTGACATGAGATCTTCATCTTTACATAAGTGAGAGCCCCCTCCCCCAAAGAATTGGCTTAGTTATCACGGCCGTCATTTTGCTTCATGAGGAAAACGGAGATGTACGGGGTTGTAGCATCCACAAACAGCCCCCCATATCTCAGCTTTCTAGATAAAGGACATATATCACAGCTGGTGCAAAGGCAGAATGGCAATTAACCCCGAATGTTCAGGTTTTATTAGACTGTTAGCAGTGTACGTCTGGCCGATGGCAGTTTTTCGTGCGCCGGGCCTATATATAACTTCTAATGAGAATGGCATTTTTTGGTCTTTTCAGTAGAAAAAAAAAGAGGAATTAATTTTTGCAAGTGACAGAGACATGGACATCACGTGATGTCTGACAGAGGTGTCTGTAGACACTTCCCCATTGAGTAACCACCCGGTTACTAGGTTGTCTACTAGGTTGTCTACTAAGTCACCGCAGCTATCAGTTCTCCCCGGTGGGCTGAGCTGCAGTACCAGACACGGCCATGTATGGCGCTGTTCCTTGGCTAGAAAAATAGGTTTTAGTCTTGTACAAACCCTTTAAGATAAGTGGCAATCCCAGAAGGAGGCGTCATGGCGGTCATGTTGGTTGTCTGTCACCCATCTTTTCCTGTAACACATGATTTACTTTTTTTTTTTTGTAATACCAGCAGGGATTGGGTTAACAACCCAATTTATTTTGTGGCGCAGCGGGGAACATATTACTTACCGACCCAAGGCTCCGAGTCAGGTTACACCGGTGCCATCCCCTCCCAGGTAATAAATACACAGCTCCCATTGTGTCAGGGTTTCATCATGCAACACTACAGCCTCGGTTTGCACCCGCAAGGCAGATCCAGGGGCGGCTCCAAGGAAGAAGCCTTTGTCTTAGTTGTGAAACTCTGAGGTGTTTGGAAGTATAGCAGCTGTAGGCCGGAGCACAGCCTGAACAAACATGGTGTCTATGTGCTAAAACGGCGGATACAGTGACAAGCGCTTTTTTATCTCCTTTCCTCTTATCTACCTTTCTACCCTAAAGCATTGGGGGAGATTTATCAAAACTTGGAACAGTTCCCCACGACAACCAGTTAGATTGCAGGCCATTTGGAAAATGAACACCGCAACCTGACTGGCCGCCATGGTCATCAATTGAATTGAAGATTTCTCAGCTACTGTATAACGCCATACTTGTGATATTTCACAACTGCCCTTTAACAGCCCCGGCCGCAGCTCAAGGGTTAATTGTGGGGCATGTGAGTGATGGATCTGCTGTATGTAAAGCTCCTGATCAGCCTTATACATGGCTTCTATCTTGGCTTCTCTCCATAGCTTTACACTTTGTTCCATTTGACCTCTTGCCAGCATCCTCCGCGTCTCGGCCCTCGCTCACAGCTTACATGACATTTCATATACTAGGCAGGGAGTGATATAGAACGTCAGTCTGAACAAGGTCTTAATAGATTCTGATCTCAGACACTGCTCTAGTGCCCACGTTACACAACTTCCTAGACGGTCAGCAAGCAGAGGAGTAAATGTTCTATTCGGCCCATGATGGGGTCGGTCATGGGATCCAAATATGCATGGGGCATCTTGTATAAAAGCTGGTATAGACAAAAAGAGTAAGTGTCACTCTTGGAAAGCCATCCGATCACTTATTATATATTCTATCCCACATTTGCCTTAATGATGATGAAGGCGGTGCAGGTAGTAGCCATGCCCATACCTTAGCCATGCCCACTTGTGGCACTAGCCCAAAAATGCCACTTGACACTATTTTAGCTGTAAGTGGTGGTAAATCGTCACAAAGCGACACAGAAGTGACGTAACCATAATAATACATTTCCCCATTGCGTAGTCCGTTCCTGCGGTCATATTGTCATCCATCTGTCCCCCAATTCATGGATACCTGTTGATTGTATAATGGCAAATAGTAGAGAAAAAGAAAACATTACTGCAGGCTCAGACTACTGTTTGTCGTCTGTAACCATAGAAACACATAGGCCTCCATAGTAGCTGTGACTACAAGGATTTTTTTATTTTAGATGCATTGGATCAATATAAAATTGCTGTATACAGTCTTTAAAAGGGAAATCTGGTCAAAATAATCCTTGATTACGAGTCTGTGATCCTGAATTACCGTTGGTCACTAGAATGAAAGGACTTTGGTGCTTTTCTATTGCTAGAATCTGATACGATATTTAGAGCAAAGACGTATTAAAATCAATTACCATGTAGAAATCTCTGCGCAGTGCCAAAGGGGCTGGATCTCTCTGTAGTGGTCATTTTGACTTGACTTCCCCTTTAAATGATTACCGCAGTGTAGTAAGTGCTCTCTGATTGTATACTATAAAGGCCATTGAGGATTCTGGTGTCTAGGCTTGGCACATACACAGTTAAACATTTACTCACTTTGCTCCACGCAGGGCACAGTTTTCGGAACCCGACCACGCTTCCTGCCCACCCATTTCCTAGCGTTCTCTGCCCAATCTAGGCCGGACCTCTGTCGGCTCCAGACGTTTAATGATCTGTGAACCTTATTGTTATCGGGTATCAGAATCGGTCCAGTAGATATAGGGCTATATATCTATATATACACCATATGTATCAGCTATTATATGAGAGCACTTACAGCCATATACAGATGACAAGAACCTATCTAGATTCTAATATTTAGGAAATGACGTATTGTTATATGTTAGGATCCTCGGACAGCGCCATTCTACCCCCTATAACTACGCGGAGCTCTGAATATTGTGCTTGTTCTAACTGACTATGCAATGTAAATCTCAATACAATACAATACAATACAATATGTGCCTTACTGATGGTTCAACGACCAAATGTCTTTTATCGGTTAGATACTAATAAATGTATGATTGGAAAATACCGTCTCGCGTTTCCTTCTTACCAACATTTCCAGAATTTTTTTTCCTGTATAGGCTATATTTACATGTATCCTTGCATATATGGATGCATGACATCATTTTTTTATTATAAACTATACATTATCATATAACATATTTTATTACAAGATATATATTATATAACACATTTTGATAAGTTATATTTTATATAACACATTTTTATAAGATGAAGTGGACAATGGATCCCCAGGGACAGGTGAGTATAACTTTTATTTTCCCTTCCTCGGCCTCCTCTGGGGTTTCTGAGATTCATGGACAACCCCTAAGATCATATATCTTGTGGGGAAGGTAGCTCGGAAGCAGCAATGGTGTGGTCCCAACCAGTCAGAGACAGGGACACAAAATATGAAGGAAATAGGTTTATTTAGAAAAAAAAACAGGAAAATAAATAAACCGTGACTTCAGGCACAAAGTGAGCAAAATAAAATACAGCCTTTACTGCAGGCAATACCATAAGAAACAAAGACCTGCTCGTCTGAGCAAATAACTAAACAGTAGTAATAAGCTAACTATATGTGTGGTTTATTAACAGCCACATGAACAAACCAATAAGCACGGTACAGTCTCACCGGACTCAGAGTATCAGGACAGACCCAGGCGCCTCCTCTCACTCCCTGGATCTGCTCTGACGTGCAGGCTCTGCAGCCATTTCTGGCCCAGTAATGAGCCAAGGACTCACACCTGGAGCTGAGGCCTACTCAAGACTGGACCACACAGAAGTTAAAAACTTGGAGGAGATATAGCGAGATTCCAGGACCCTGCCTGTCACATTCTCACGATCTATACAGTTCCCATAATCAGACCCACTGATTTGACTATTACATATATAAGGAAAAGTTTGGTTTCCCCTTTGTCAAAACCTCAGATGTTTATTAAGTGCGCTTTTTGCTTGGTAAAAGCAAAACCCTAAATTATTACAAATCTTTTAATGTATGGAAGAGTAGTAAGATCTCTAGGATGAAGGCAGACAGAGTAGTGGGGTAGTGGTAACTCCATATATTACATACATGGCCATTGCTTTGGATATCCGGCCTGTAATACAGAATTCCCCCAGCAGTGGCCGCTAGGGAAGTACTACTGTATATGGCCAGCATCAGGTTTCCCGACTCCCAGGAGCTCATTGTCTTTAGAGAAGGGGGGGCTGTCTTCTTGAGACACCCTAAAGTAATTTTCATCTTTATATCTAATTTTGCAGTTATTTAAGGGTAATGCCCCATGTCGCCCTGTACTGATGCCCCAACTATTCTCATTCTAACACTGCTTGTTCCCTGCTGGTCTCTACTTCTTAATTCCTGCAGGAAATGCCCGTTTAGCCAGTGTCAGAGGATTCCCCTGACACTTGGCTACTGCTACATCCAGTGATTGATTGGGCTAGTATTTTCTGTGTCGAGACTGCATATAGAGACCAGGGGGCCAGCATCGGAAGGATAGTGGGGGGAGATGCCACTGAGTATCCATAATTTCTTTTTAATCCGCTCTGAGCCCACTGCCACCAATTCTTTTTCCCACAAAAAAACCCAAAACACTTTAAATGATATTGACATGGTCTCCCCGTATGCCGTGTACAAAGCTCATTATTTAGGACACATCCCTTTATATAAATAGAGTTACATCTATTTCAACATATTTTGAGGCATTATCGAGGGAACAGTTGAAATAATGTGTCTACAAGAACACAGTGCGGTGTCTGAACCTGCAGTACAGAGGCCTGTCTGGCCCCAGGGAAAGTCATCAGATCTCCCCTCCCCCCAGCAGCATATTGCACAGTGCTGAAATATTCATGATTTATGCAGTTATTTCCTATAGTATATGATCAGGGATACATATGACGTCTTTCATGAGTCCTCCATCCCCAAATTTAAAGGAAAAAAACAATCTTGAGTCTTCCTCTTCTGCCCGTTCTAGTTACATCAGACAAACCCATATTTGCAATTCTCCGTAGCTCCCACATGGGTTGTCACCCCACTTTACCAAAATCCTGCATGCACAAATCCAGCGGTGTAGAGAGTGCCAATATATGGTGTCGCCATACAGCACTGTATAAAAATGGTATATCTCTGTAATACAGCATCCAATAGAACAGGGGGTACAGAATGGGCACCTCCAATATAGCCCCGTGCAAGACTTTATAGTAGGGAATAGTGTTATAGGGTTTCAGGGCAAGTCCTTTGAGTAAGACCCACCCTGACACATTATACCCCCACACAGAGGTGTCATTTGAAGCTCTTGGGCCCCAATTTACAATCTGTAATGACATCCCTAACAATGTTGTGTCATATAGAATAGTGGTATATTTTATGGGGCAGAAGAACCTTTGGGGCCCCCTCAGAGTCCAGGGCCTGGTAGTAACGGCTACTTCAGCAGCCCCTATAGCTACGCCCTTGCCTCCCCAGTCTAGTGTCCCCCTCCAGCTGCTCTCACAGTATAAAGTCCCCCTCCTGGTGTGCCCGCAGTATAATGTCCCCCTTCCCCCAGCTGTCCCCACAGTATAAAGTCCATGGCATGGTGCACCCACAGTATAAAGTCCCTCTCTAGTTGCCCCATAGTATAATGTCCCCCTCTAGCTGCACCCACAGTATAAAGTCCCTCACTAGTTGCCCCCCACAATATAATGTCCCCTTCCAGTTCCCCCCCCCCCCCCAGTTTAATGTCCCCCTCTTGCTGGCCCAACAGTATTAATATTGTACCCCTCCAACCGCGCACAACTAGGACAGTGGGACAACACTCAGAATCCGAGGCTGTCTCACTGGCTCAGGAAAGTTGGGAGGTACGCATGATGTGTGTCTATGATAAGGACCCAAAAATGACCTGTATTACACTTATGTAAAACCGCCATCATTTACATACAGTAAACATGCCTCATCCATATAGCCCTGCCTCACTACATTGCCGATCGATGTGATGGAGCGGCTGTCACTTGACAGCGGGTCTGTTTCACCTTCTTGCCAGAATAGATGTTACTGACTTCTTGCCATAGTGGATCCTTGCCATAGTGATGAGTTGGCGGCTTCTTCTACGAACAGGATGAGCATGGTGACATGTGTTTCCTGTGCTGATGTCTGGGGAAGTCTGTGATACGGGCAAAGGCCATAAATAACCACAAAGTCCTAGGACATATCTATGATGTTTGTTTGTTCATTGGCAATGGAGGCCTAAAGCCAGGGCCACACTCATGGCAGCAGGGAATGATGTGATACAGCTTGTAATGGACAGAAGAAAGTTCAAGAGCTTTTGAGAATTTCTGCCAGTGACCTGCAGTGTGACTCAAGGGCGGACATACCATAAGTGCAGTCTATTCGTTTGCAGCGTGGCCCAGTGGGTAAGGGAGCCCTCAGCAGTATCCCCAATCTATTAGACTGAATTTAGGGGACTGAGTCATAGCTCACAATTACTGGTGAACGGCTCAAGAGACATAAATGGCAACTCTATAATAAGGATGAGGACTTTGATCACATCTCCCAAAGATTGTTGCATCATCCTGCAACCCTTTCACCAATGTAAGCGAATAGAGTTACTTTGTGACCCCAAAGGTGTTGTGACTGCAACTTCCACATTCAATACCGATGGATTTTTTTGAGACTAAAAGTCACAACCACAGCATGCACAGGGTCGCAACGTTACTCCACACACTTACATTAGTAAGAGTTCAAGGTGATCTGGCATCATGTGATGGAGTTGCTGCCAAAGTCAACATGTAACCCTAAAAGCAGTCTTGTTTCTTTCACAAGTCTCACCCACATAGTGCCATCGAAGGTTCTGTGACCCATTGTGCTAGCCATGAAGAAGTGACCTGTAAGTACCTGGCATTGAATAAGCAGGGTAGTCAGTGACTGATCTCCCTGTCTGAGCCATGACTACATCCATCATATGAGTGGCCGCTTGTGCCACTCTTTATTCTCCAGCAATGGTGACTTCCTCATCCCTGCAAATGGGTGAAGGCCCTGGTGGTTAGACCCCCATTAATCGCACTTTCATGGCATAGCCAGGCAGGACAACTCCTATTTTTTCACAAATTCTAAGTTGGCCCTGAAAGGATGAGAGTATATCAGTGAATGGGAACGGGTCTGACACATCTCCAGTCTCATTGACACTCTTTATAGGGTTGCTAGTGGCTTCCCCTATTGGATACTACAACATGTCAGGGATGGGGCATGCTTCATTTTGGCTTAGCCCAGAAATCACATGGCGCTGCGCCACACTGTGTGTCCAGGCTTGGTCACTGGGCCAGAAGTTTGACGGCCAGACACAAAATTTTACATAGAAGTGATAACTATGAGGCAGTCGTCTCTAACTGTTGTGAAACTACTGCTCCCAGCATGCCCTGACAGACGCAGTCGCTGCGGCAGGACAATCGCCAGCTATCAGATACTATTAGATTAGGGTAACATGGCGGCACAGAAAGTCACATAGACTATAAGAATTGTGCGACTTGTCTGTGACTTACTATTGCACTTGGAATTGGCTGTAAAAGCCAAGTCATAGATATGAAGCCTGGTAAAAAAAAAAAAAGTCGTGTGTGACTTGCAACCAAAACCCAACAGGTATGGATTGTCTGCGTTACGTAATGTCACAAAGCGACACCATAGCGATACAGTGAAATGCTTGTCGCCGTGTAGCTCTGCCTTATTGAATAAATGTGAATATCTGACTTGGCTACATATCCAGTTCTTAATAGCCAGAGGGAGATAAGCGGCTGCTCAGTGGCCCCTTATCTCTGACAAAACAACAAGATCATACAAGATGGAATCCAATCTGTTAGACAACTGGGCATTATATAACTGAGAAATCCATAGACCAAGGAATAAGCAGACGTAATATTCCTGAAGAAGTGGAAGGGACATTGAAGACATCGTGCACTGCCTTGGCCTTGTAAGGTGTAATGCTGACCGTCACCAGCAGAGGGCGCTCGGCAGGCAGCTCCTGGATAATGGGGCTGGTGGGAGGACCCGAGTCCCTGCTGAGCCGCTGCCTGTTGTCTCGGGGAGACTTGTAGGGAACTTGTGTGTGAGGAGGAGTTCTCGGGTAGAAGCTGCTGCATGTGCAGGGGGACCCCGGGAGCAGGTAAGTGGGCACCCCTCATGTCTATGGAGCACCCTCCTCCCTCAGGTGCTGCAGTGACCTGCCCTGGTCCCATACACCTCTGTGTAGCATGCTGTGAGTCACTATGGCGGGGCTGTATACAGGTGGGGGCACCTCTACATATATACAAGTGCTCTATTTATCTGCACCCCCTCCCCACATCCCTGTTCTGTCCCTTTAAATGCTGCCCCAGTACACAGTGCACTATCTATGGGGCTATTATGTGGGACCAGGTGGCCCCCACCCTACAACTTCTCATTGATCTGAAGACTTTCGTCTTATTCGCCATTTTTCCGATCCAAGATGGCTATAAACTTTGGATGGATGATAAATGCTGCGTATAAGTGGGTAGGACATATGGAGGGGTCCCTCATGGACCCCCTCTATTCAGCAGGGAGGACTGACGCTGACCCCGGTTACTTCAGTACATGGCGTATAATGCTTTGGGTGGCTGCGACTCGTCACTCAATTTGCAATATTTTGCATCAATTTTGAATTTTTTTTTTTTTGGAGATGACGTATCTATACTATGACTGGGTACGGATGACTGACCTAGTGGGTAGCAGTAGCAGACTTTGGTGCGGGGGTGTAAGGAGTGGCGGGGCGTTCACTTACCGTATATATTTTTATACATGTAATTTTTAATACAATTATTTTTATTATTATTTTGTGCATCAATTCTTTTTTTGACATGATTTTACTGTGACCGGGTATGGAGGACTAATAAATGTGGTGAGGCTGAGTTGCTCTTTGCTGCAGGGACTAAAAGGGTGTCACTTACTTATATTTAATAAATCATTTTTAATACAATTATTTTATTTATTTATTCACTTATTTTTTAGTAAATCATTTTTAATTATTATTTCTGCAATAATTTTTATTTATTTTTTTTTTTTCATAGACATGACTGTACATGACTGGATATAGAGTACTAATATAGTGTGTCTAAGCCGGGACTGTAAGGGGTTCACTTATTTATTCTTGATCCTGGTGAGGTGTCAGTGCATCGCACTTCATGAAATGGTATCTGTACCGCGGAGAGGTTGGCAGTCACAGCCGGCGGTATATTTGTGAATGAGTGACGCCACTTTCTGGAACCTCAGATGACAGCTCAGGCATCTTTATTTCTGGTTGTTAAAGGGGTCCTCCAGCCTCCAGCTTGTCGATCGCACGCCACAATTGTGAAATTTTGTGCAGCCACGCTCACCTGAGGTCAACTGATGCACGATGCATTACAATTTGCGGCCATTTTTACTTGATATTTCAGCTTCACGGTGACTTTGGCGCGTTGTGAACCCTTTGACTCCTGTAAGTGAACGTAGACGTGTTGTGAGCCTGAGGGTGCTGTGACTTCTACAAAAACCATTCAGCAGTGCCTAATCTTTTCCTGTCTCTCGGGGTTCGCAGTTCCTCTCCTTTCATATTAGTAAAGGTATCACAGAGCAAAACTGTGATTTTTGGTCATGCCACTGGAGTCACAGCCAGTGCCTGATCTTTTTGTGACCCTTGGGGGCCGCAATTCGACTCCATTCACTTATATTAGTGAAGAAATCACAGAGTGACACGGAGATCTTTGGTCATCCAACAGGAGTCGCTTCCAAAGTCTCCATGTAGCCCTAGCCTTAGGAGTGTATATATGCGCACGTAGTGGCGGTCATATGTGTCTGAAACCCTGAAGTATACAGTATAAGTATGATCATCGGGGGCCACGTGTAGCTGCTACTAGTGAAGGGTGACACCTCAATACCCATATACTGCTCATATCTAGGGTATATCCCCATCAATAGGTCATATATACAGATTTTTTTGGAACAAGGAATAAAAAGCGTACCAAATAGAGCGCACTTTCTGCAGATTTCGCTATGTACAAGTCCGTATCGCAGGTCCACTTACGTTTTTTTTTGCTTGCAATTCAAAGGCAGAAAATTGCTTGGTCTACCCGATAAATGGAAACAAACCCTAAGTTTTAGGTTCGGGTCACACGGTGACTTTGACCATGACTCCCATTACGCGATCAAAGATCACCATGTCTCCTGCGACTTCTTCACCCATGTTGGTGAGTAGAGTCGCAATGCGATCCCGAGGGTGCCACGACTGTTTCCCCCCCCCCCCTCCTAAAAAAAGTCAATGCAGTGTTTGACTTTTTGGTGACTAGAAGTTCCAGTCACGACACTCTCGGGTCGCATTGCGATTTCATACACCAACATGAATGAAAGAGTCGCAGGGCAACTCTGCCATCATTAGTCATGTGACCAAGTCATCACGTGGCGCTGACCTTTAGTCTCATGTCCATTTTGTGGCTTTTCTGGAATCCTGGCAGTTGTGTGTAATTTCTACCTATTTGCGGTTCAGGAGTCTGGGAAAGCTGGGTGACAACTTCTGTAGGAACGGCCATCTTGATTGTCACCCGCTTTTCCCTCTCTAACATAGATTATATGTATTATGGCTGATGTTATTGTAAACCAGAGATTATGTATGACGGTAGACTTGGACTATACCTGTGGCTCCATTAGTCAGTAGCCAAGGGGATGGACACGGATACATTGGGGCAGTCACTGGCGTCAAGATAATTGGGACACGAGCACCCATGTGAGACCAGTCATGATAGCTTTTTACTGTGTGGCACAGATTATACCGCCATGCCGTGCCACAGTCTATAGGTTTCAATTCATATGCCAATATTCTATTAGCCACTCGGTTTCTCCCACAAGTCAAGACTTTATTGACTGGTTCATTGGCTTCCTGCTGGGTGGGTGCACGCCATAAAACAAAATCCCTCATAAATCCAAGGCCTTGAGTTGTCTCATCTTTGTCACCTTGTAAAAAAAAAAAATCTATTGTTATATGGGTTTCTGGGAAAGTCTGGTGGCAACCAACATGGCCGCCATTATAACACCAATCTATGTAGTGACCAGTCCTCAACTGTGTATCTGTGTTACGTCAACTAGGAGATGTGAAAGGCTGGGTGTTTGTGTTGGTAGAAGATTTGGTGAGGATTTGACACCCTGGCCTATTTGCAGCTAAGTCCCAAATTTGCGGCCTGAAAACCTGGGAGAAGAAATTTTTGGGATATGTCCATGACACCCCCTGTTGGACCTCAACACATTCCCTTTTAAGACATGGATGTGAAATGCCCCGTCCGTGGCCCTTTTTTGGGATATGACTGGCACATACAGTACCCAAGTCACATATAAAACGACTGGTAGCCTGGCGGACTCAGGATATTCGGACTGCTCCTGGTGGTCACCCTTATTGTCGGGAGCCTCCCAGACTTTACAAGAGATTGGGGAAGTGTGCCTTTAAACTACACAGATGATCATAAACTGACACTTAAAGGGATTGCCCAATACTTTCTCAATACCTCTGTAGCCTTGGGATTATGATTCTGACATAATAGTGTGACATCATGGGACGGGGCTCAGGGACTACATCTTTATAGAGAATTCAGTGTTATAGACATTCCTAATCCTGTCAGAAGATTCTTCTTAGGTTTTTGGGGTTTTTTGCCAAAAAATCTACAACTTGTTCCCATGGCGGAACGGATAATTATCCGGAAGATTCCCTCGGGTGGTTCCTTAATCTCTTAAACCTATTCATAAATGCTGTCAGTGACAGGACGTGACTGACATGGGCCTCGATGCCATTGTCGTCAGCAGTGCTGGGGGTTGCAGGGTGCACAGGGTATGCACTAGTTTTGATAAAGCTGCCCCGAGGTATTTAGTGACTTACAAATCTGTCACAGTTTATTAAGCTTTTCCCCGTCAACTTCAACTAAGGAAACCAGTGGGGTAAAAAATGGGAAAAAACCTGTCAATTAGAAGTTGGGGTTTTGCATAGAAAATTGCCACAGGTAGTTAAAGGGGTTTTTCCTTCATAGAGGATAAAATGCAGATCAGTGGGGGTCCGACAGCTAGGATCTCCAATGATCATGGAAACACGGGTCGCTTGCTCCTATTGAATAAAGCTGTGGTCGGAAACTTGCATCCCCGCTCCATTCATTTCGGTGGGACTGGGAATTGGCTATCTCCAGCCGAAATTGGATGTCACTAAGGTATGTCGTGGCGTCACTATTGAAGGTGGGTTGATCT
The DNA here is from genome assembly GCF_031893055.1 of Leptodactylus fuscus. Lineage (NCBI taxonomy): Eukaryota > Metazoa > Chordata > Amphibia > Anura > Leptodactylidae > Leptodactylus > Leptodactylus fuscus. The sequence continues at coordinate 36,037,158 of NC_134275.1, forward strand.
CTGGGACCCCCTGTGATTGTAAAGACAAAAGGATCAGATCCGATTGGCCCAGGTAAAACAAGAAAAAATGTCTGGTCACTGGGGGTCCGACTGCCCCCCAAACAGAATTCCGGTGTTTGCACTACTTCTCCATTCACATTCTGTAGGACTGACGGACAAAGCCGAATAGTCTAGTCGTTTTTTGGTGGGCATTGGGTTAAAGGCCTAACATCACATTGTGGGAGCCCATTTTGACCTTTATTATGGCGCCCCCCATCAACTATATGTGCTGTATCTGTATATGTGCTGTATCTGTGTATATGTGCCATCTTCTTTATTATGGCGCCCCCCATCTTCTATATGCGCTGTATCTCCAAACCAGAAGCACGATCTAATTCACCTTCTTCAGACATGGCAGCCTGGAATATGCGTTAATGTCATGCAGCCCCTATGGACTAGATCAGGCTTGTCTGCTGCTCCGGGTGAGGAGATGGATCCGTTCCGCTCCATTGTCTGTGATGTTATGTGAAAAGTGGGAAATTATTAGTCGTCTTCTAGTCTTGTGTAGCCACTTGCCTGACTCCTCTCCTGTCCGCTTCTCCTGGGAGTTGTAGTTTTGTATCGGCTGTAGGTTACAGGCTGCTGCTGTCGCCATCTTGTCCTTGTCGCTATTTTTACAGTTCTCTAACGCAATTTGCCGCCTTTTTGGTGATCTATTTATTACTATGTATGTTTGTCCTCAGTAGGTTTGTATGGTAGGATGTGGCTTGTTGCGGTCCATAGGATCATAGTCGTGTCATAGCCGCAGGCAGGATACAGCTGCTGTAAGATAGATTGTTGTGGTTCCTTCCATTGCTGTGAGAGACGTCTTCTGGTGGACATCTATCCGGACCCCCTTGGCTTCTCTTCCTGCTTGGGGGTCCTGATACTCTTTGATATTATCACAATAGGAACTGATATGTCTTATCATTGCAGGGGTCAGGAAAGCGCCAATATCAATAAACCTCCGATGTCTGGCCAAAGATAGGTGACGTTTTTGTATACAGACTGATGTTGACCATACGTGAGAACGGGTGCCAAGTCTGGTGGGATTTTGGAGAAGTGGCACAAAAGGTTCATTTAGCTGCTTATCGGACACGCGTCATACTAAGGCCCATTCACATGACTGTATTTTTGGTCCATGTGACCCATAGTCATGGACCGATTCATTTCTATGGCCCCATATACACAACTGTATGTTTTCCTGATCCGTTTCGGGGGTGGTAGAACTGAGCCACAAAATATAGTGCAGGCACTATTCATGGTGCGGTGTAATCGAACACCAGTCTTGATAATGTCCCCCATTATGGCTGGAAGATGGTTAATTGGGGACATGTTATTAAGCCCTTCATGACACAATTTTGGTGGTAAGTCACAAAATTGAGTTTTACATAATTTTGAGTTAATTTGGGCCAAAATTATGCAAAAAGTTCCCCTCATGATAAATTCCCTCCACAGGACCTCTTGGCCAGATCTTCCATGGTTGATCTGTTGTCTTATATCCCACTCCAACCAGGCCTGTGTGTACAGACCACAATGACATAGACACAGGGCAGTGTGCACAGCGCCATGTTTACCCAGCTACACCAGATCACAGGATCATAAAGTTACTTATCTACAGAACAAAGCAGGAAGGTGTCAGATGTAGCAGAGCCGCAGCAGCGGGGTGGCCATCTATACCCCTGAGTGCAAGGACGAGGAGGGGAGATATGAGCAAAGGTAGATGGTGGAGCTGGTATTAGGCCATAAACATGAGCCGGGGCGTGCATGTATTGGCTGAGGTAAGTCGCTGTCACACACCTATGGTGATGCTTATCTTCTGTCAAGGGCCACAAGGGTTGGGAGGTTTTTAACCACAAGTGTCTAGTCATTCCTAGAGATTCCCAAGAAGGTGGAGACCCCCTGGAGGAGTAGGATGACGGAATTAGTGGTACGAAGATGGCAGCCAGGACTAGTGTTGTCTGTGCTATAGCACATAACTGTCATGGTGTGGGTCCAGATAAGAGAAAGGAGGCTGGGGGCTGCCCCCCTGCTGTCTGGGACCCCGACGGCTGCTCCTGCTGTCTGGGACCCCGACGGCTGCTCCTGCTGTCTGGGACCCCGACGGCTGCCCCTGCTGTCTGGGACCCCGACGGCTGCCCCTGCTGTCTGGGACCCCGACGGCTGCCCCCTGCTGTCTGGGACCCCGACGGCTGCCCCCTGCTGTCTGGGACCCCGACGGCTGCCCCCTGCTGTCTGGGACCCCGACGGCTGCCCCCTGCTGTCTGGGACCCCGACGGCTGCCCCTGCTGTCTGGGACCCCGACGGCTGCCCCTGCTGTCTGGGACCCCGACGGCTGCCCCTGCTGTCTGTGACCCCGAAGGCTGCCCCTGTTGTCTGGGACCCCGACGGCTGCCCCTGCTGTCTGGGACCCCGACGGCTGCCCCTGCTGTCTGGGACCCCGACGGCTGCCCCTGCTGTCTGGGACCCCGACGGCTGCCCCTGCTGTCTGGGACCCCGACGGCTGCCCCTGCTGTCTGGGACCCCGACGGCTGCCCCTGCTGTCTGGGACCCCGACGGCTGCCCCTGCTGTCTGGGACCCCGACGGCTGCCCCTGCTGTCTGGGACCCCGACGGCTGCCCCTGCTGTCTGGGACCCCGACGGCTGCCCCTGCTGTCTGGGACCCCGACGGCTGCCCCTGCTTTCTGGGACCCCGACGGCTCCCCCTGCTGTCTGGGGCCCTGACGGCTGCCTTTGCTGTCTGGTGCCCCTCTGGCTGCCCCTGATTTTTGGCACCCCTGCTATCCAGTGGCTGGCATCTGTGTAAAAGGCTGACCGTATTATGCGGTTTTTGGGGATGTGCTAGTCATTATTCAAGGGGCTAGTATCATTTGTCTGATCCAATGTCTCCTACACTGTTGGCCAAAAGTATTGGCACCCCTGCAATTCTGTCAGATAATACTCATTTTCTTCCAGAAAATGATTGCAATCACAAATTCTTTGGTATTATTATCTTCATTTAATTTGTCTTCGTTGGAAAACCACAAAAAGAATTGTCAAAAAGCCAAATTGGATATAATTCCACAGCAAACATAAAAAAGGGGGTGGACAAAAGTATTGGCACTGTTTGAAAAATCATGTGATGCTTCTCTAATTTGTGTAATTAACAGCACCTGTTACTTACCTGAGGCACCTAACAGGTGGTGGCAATAACTAAATTACACTTGCAGCCAGTTGAAATGGATTAAAGTTGACTCAACCTCTGTCCTGTGTCCTTGTGTGTACCACATTGAGCATAGAGAAAAGAAAGACCAAAGAACTGTCTGAGGACTTGAGAAGCAAAATCGTGAGGAAGCATGAGCAATCTCAAGGCTATAAGTCCATCTCCAAAGACCTGAATGTTCCTGTGTCTACCGTGTGCAGTGTCATCAAGAAGTGTAAAGCCCATGGCACTGTGGCTAACCTCCCTAGATGTGGACGGAAAAGAAAAATTGACGAGAGATTTCAACGCAAGATTGTGCGGATGGTGGATAAAGAACCTCAACTAACATCCAAACAAGTTCAAGCTGCCCTGCAGTCCGAGGGTACAACAGTGTCAACCCGTACTATCCGTCGGCATCTGAATGAAAAGGGACTGTATGGTAGGATACCCAGGAAGACCCCACTTCTTACCCAGAGACATAAAAAAGCCAGGCTGGAGTTTGCCAAAACTTACCTGAGAAAGCCAAAAACGTTTTGGAAGAATGTTCTCTGGTCAGATGAGACAAAAGTAGGAAAAGGCATCAACATAGAGTTTACAGGAAAAAAAGAGGCCTTCAAAGAAAAGAACACGGTCCCTACAGTCAGACATGGCGGAGGTTCCCTGATGTTTTGGGGTTGCTTTGCTGCCCCTGGCACTGGACTGCTTGACCGTGTGCATGGCATTATTAAGTCTGAAGACTACCAACACATTGTGCAGCATAATGTAGGGCCCAGTGTGAGAAAGCTGGGTCTCCCTCAGAGGTCATGGCTCTTCCAGCAGGACAAGGACCCAAAACACACTTCAGGTCAGCACTAGAAAATGGTTGGAGAGAAAGCACTGGAGACTTGTAAAGTGGCAGCAATGAGTCCAGACCTGAATCCCATAGAACACCTGTGGAGAGATCTCTTGATGGCAGTTTGGAGAAGGCCCCCTTCACATCTCAGGGACCTGGAGCAGTTTGCTAAAGAAGAATGGTCTAAGATTCCAGCAGAGCCTTGTAAGAAACTCATTGCTGGTTACCGGAAGCGGTTGTGCGCAGTTATTGTGTATAAAGGTTGTCCTACCAAGTATTAGGCTGAGGGGGCCAATACTTTTGTCCAGTCCATTTTTGGAGTTTTGTGTAAAATGATCAATGATTTGACTTTTTTTCATTCTCTTTTGTGTTTTTTCATTGCAAGCAAAATAAATGAAGATATTAATACCAAAGAGTTTGTGCTTGCAATCATTTTCTGGAAGAACACGAGTATTATCTGACAGAATTGCAGGGGTGCCAATACTTTTGGCCAACACTGTAGATAAGCGTCAGTACAGATGTCTTGCAGCTGCTTATCTCCTATGCCCTATAGATATTAATGTTAATTAGATCTTAATGGGAATGATGGCTGTCCGCTTTCTAGAGAATACAGATCATACAGACTGGATTTCACTTGAGAAATAAGCGGCTCCAAAAATGTGTAGTATCATTTATAATGTAAAATATTCTGTGGCTTCTCCCTTGGTCTGAATTACTCACATCTCCGTTATCTTTGGCCTTTATAGACATTGTGGCTTTAGTCATGGAGACCACATTGTACTGACAGGACGCTCGCTTTGTACTCCGCTACTGCTGAGCATGACCCCAGAGCTCTGCTACCAGGACATATAGGTATAAGCCAGTGATCCAATATACGAGCGAGAATCTCAGTTCTCTCCTTAATCTCTGGAAGCGTCTTTATGTGAAGAACCGTTCATCCTGATCCTCCTGGTTCATGAATAGAATGCAAAAACTACAGTAAGGGTGCATGCACACTACGTAACGCCGGGCGTGTATGAGAGCCGTACACGCCGGCGTTATAGCAGGGCTGCCGAACACTTCCCATTCACTTCAATGGGAGCGCTCGTAAACGCCGCTGTTACGAGCGCTCCCATTGAAGTGAATGGGAAGTGTTCGGCAGTCTGCTGTAATGCCGGCGTGTACGGCTCTCATACACGCCTGGCGTTACTCAGTGTGCATGCACCCTAAAGGCTGACACAGGCAGAGTATGAATAGAGTGCATTTTTCACTTTTATTTTTCTAACCCATTCTCACCTGTCGGACAGCGCTAAAGAACGCTCCCCAGCTACAAATGGCTGATAACAGAGAACAATAGATCATTAGGTGCCATTGACTGTTAAGTCACCTCATAGGCTCAGCTACATGACTCTCGGTATTGGGGGTGACGCTCTTAGGCCACGTTCACATGTAGGGGAATCTTATTGCTGTAATTTCCCTACAATTAGGCATTTTCCATAATCTCCTTATTATTACCGGATTTGGGAACCGGTGAAGCTGGAAATGGTGAAATGTGTCATGTCTTTATCCAGGGGTGAAATTGTGTCTGACAGTAAACAGCAGGGGGCGGATCCTCAGGCAGTCTATGCTTTTATCGGTTGCTTAGTCTGACCTGGGTCTTAAAAGGAAGGAAATGTATACACGTGTGTTTAGACGGCCCACCATCCTCCATGTGAAGTCTAGCGCAGGACTCTGGACTCTGTGTTGATATCCTGCAAGTGCCTTCGTGTCATTGAGAATTTCAGTCATTCTTCATATGGCCTTATTTTCAGTCCACCCACTTTAGCTGCAATACCAGACACCACCATTTACTAGGGGGGCACTGTTTCTGGATTTGCTTGACTATCTAATGTGTATAGGAGTGTTCTGACTCACTTAATGTCAAATATACACAACAGGATCAAGTGTGTCAGATTCCAATATGCCTAGTCCTTTGTTGTTTCATCCCCTCTATTAAGAGAGCATGCACACTCAGCCGAGCCGAGGATGCATGTGTTTGAGGAAGTCGGGGAGAATAGCTGTCTACTGAAGTGCTTCACATGGCAGAGACGCTGCTGCACCATATGTCCTAAGTGACTCTGAGTGGCCAGTGGGAGCTGAGGGGGCTTAAAGGGAGTGTGTCACCAGACCCCAGCATATCACCCCAGCCCCACAGATAGATAGGTTAGTGTCACCAGCCCCCAGCCCCACAGATAGATAGGTTAGTGTCACCAGCCCCCAGCCCCACAGATAGATAGGTTAGTGTCCCCAGACCCCAGCGTATCACCCCAGCCCTGCAGATAGATAGGTTAGTGTCCCCAGACCCCAGCGTATCACCCCAGCCCTGCAGATAGATAGGTTAGTGTCACCAGACCCCAGCATATCACCCCAGCCCTGCAGATAGATAGGTTAGAGTCACCAGAACCAGCATATCACTCCATCCCCGCAGATAGATAGGTTAGTGTCACCAGACCCCGCATATCACCGCAGCCCTGCAGATAGATAGGTTAGTGTCACCAGCCCCCAGCCCCACAGATAGATAGGTTAGTGTCCCTAGACCCCAGCATATCACCCCAGCCCTGCAGATAGATAGGTTAGTTTCACCAGACCCCGCATATCACCCCAGCCCTGCAGATAGATAGGTTAGTATCACCAGACCCCAGTATATCACCCCAGCCCCACAGATAGATAGGTTAGTGTCACCAGACCCCAGTATATCACCCCAGCCCCACAGATAGATAGGTTAGTGTCACCAGACCCCACATATCACCCCAGCCCTGCAGATAGATAGGTTAGTGTCACCAGACCCCCTCATATCACCCCAGCCCTGCAGATAGATAGGTTAGTGTCACAAGACCCCCTCATATCACCCCAGCCCTGCAGATAGATAGGTTAGTATCACCAGACCCCGCATATCACCCCAGCCCTGCAGATAGATAGGTTAGTCACCAGACCCCACATATCACCCCAGCCCTGCAGATGGGTATGTTAGGGTAACCTGTATCACAGTGTTTTCTCTTGTTGCCTCCATTGCTTAGATAATCAAAATTAGCTCTTTGCAACGAGGCGTGGTCATTGCCCCAAAGATCTCATTTGCATATTGATAAAAATGTCACGATCTCCACAACGAGGCAGCGATTCACAAAGGGAAAACACTGTGTGATTAAGGTGACCCAAAGATATTTGTGTGTGACTCTGTTCTGGTGACACATTATGTCATTGTGCATTTTCTACGTATTTATTTTAAATATCCCTCATCCTAATGAGTCAGGTTCATGCATAGAATACCAGAACTGCAGAGTAGACTGACACCAAGAAGAACAGAAAAATATCTGGGAAAAATCTATGGCTTTGTAGGTTCATACAGTAAGTCATTCAGGGTCTGAGGAAAGCTGAGTTTTAGTAGTTGTCATCCTGTTTTTCTCTGTTGGAGACCATTTTTTGTTTGCTTTGCTTCTTTTCTTGTCTCGCCCTTTAGTCTCAGCGATCATACAATACAGGGATAATTATGGGACCATCCCTTGGCTCTGTGGTCGTCCACAGGGTGGATTGCTTTGTCTCCCCTCCCCCACACCTGCAGAACGTGTCTGTCTGGGAGCGCGGCTGGTTACCTCTTTCCAGGAGCACACACACCTGACTCTCTTGTGGTTTGCTCCAGTATAGCCAAGTCTCAAGGGAACGTATGGGAGATAAACAAGAGCGCAGGCCGCCCTATAGTGGAGACGTAATATTCTGTACCTGTGGATGAGACTACAACTCCCAACAGGTATTCTGTCATGGCATACTGGGAGTTGTAGTATCACAAAGAATTGGATACCGCAGCTGTACGCTAAAATATCAGCAGTAGCTGCGATTGTACACCTCAGTAGTTGTCCGTCACTGACGTCCGCCATTACATTACCCATAGGAGTTGTCATAGGTCCTTAAAGGGGATGTTCAGGATTGGGAAAGGGCTATACAGCAAGTTTGGCTACGACTCTCTTCATACCCAAGATTGCTAGGTTCACCTACAATTCCTTCACTAATATCAGTGACATTGTGACCCCCTAAGATGCCGCGATCGTGACTTCTAGTTGTAAAATAAATAAATAAAGAGCAATGGTCGATCATTTTGTGACTACAAATCGTGATGGCAGCACTCTTGGGGTCACAATGTCATTGCATTCACTGATATTAGTGAAGGAGTCACAGAGCAATCAAAGCCGCCGCGTAGCCCTAGCTTTGAAATAACCCCAACATGACTGCTTTCTTCCAAAAACAGCGCCACAGCTGTCCATGGGTCTTATGTTGTATTACAACTCAGCATTATCCACTTCAGTGGAGTTGATGTGCAATACCAGACATGACCCAAAGACCGGTGTGGCGCTGTTCTGGAAGAAGGCAGTCATGCTTTCCAATCCTGTTTTTTGGGATCATGACTTCTAGTCGCACGGTGTTCAATCCTTTTGTGACTAGAGATTGCAGTCATGGCATCCTAGGATTTGCAGGGCGAATCCCTTCACTAACATTATTGAAGGTGTTGGGCAATCTGGATATCTATGGTGGAGGAGCAGAGCTGTAATACCAGATGTGACCCACAGACAGGTGTGACGCTGTTTCTAAAAGAAAGCAGCCATGTTTTTCCTTCTCGTACAAGCCCTTCAATGCTGTATAACCCTCTTTCCTCTGTCCCAGTCCATACCCTGTTCATGTTTGGGGTATATTCACACGCAGCAGGTTCTGAAGTATGTGTATGAATTCCTGCAGGTCTCATTTAGATATTTTGGACGGTGACGTGAATTTCTGCAACAATTCTGTCGTGTGTGAATATACCTTGACTGACTGAAGCACCAGAGAATGTATCTAGCCTGCAGTCCTATACCATCTATACATTAAAGAAGTTATCCACGATTACAAAAACAGCGCCACACCTATCCATGGGTTGTGTTTAGCATTGCAGCTTATCATAGACATTAGTGAAGTTTAGAGGCAGTACCACATGCGACCTTTGGGCAGGCGTGGCGCTGTGTTCGAGCAGAAGCTGCCATGTTTTTGTCATCCTGTACAACCCCTTCAAGGCCGGTTGCACATGGGTATAATATGTTCAAAATGTACCTTTACCATGGTTCTGTTACTGGGGTGGGGGCTTCCTAATAGGAAATCTGTGAGGAGGGGGACAAACGATATTTGCAGAGGGCCCGGAGAGGGGGATGTTCTGGCGTCCATTTTTTCTGACTAGGTAGTAGCATTGACATTGCTTTTCCTTATTTCTATGACAATGCAGATCTTCCATCTTGGCCTAAAGATTTTCGGCATCAGCTTTTTTGGCTTCGTCATATTGTTGCATGTTGCCCATAGCAACCAATCAGATTCCAGCTTTTATCCCCACAGAACTTATTTATAGATGAAAGCTGGAATCTGATTGGTTGTTATGGGCAACCCTTTCAGTAATCTTCTCTCTGAGGCCTAGTATGTCTATACAGCCATTCCTCCTGCACTAACATTGTGTACATCCATCTCTTCAGCTAATAAATGATATAGTCCCAGTAATGGCCGCTCTCTGTGGGATTCTCTTCATCTCTTTTCCATAGAGGGGCGCCATTATGTGATGCTATTGTAATAATGGCTACTTTCTCCTAAGTCTAAATACCTAGTAGCCAGATAAATCCCCCACCACCACCACCACCACGGACTGTGAGGGTACATCAGTGCATGACCTGAATACTCACAATGTCTCTATATTGGATTTAGTCACTTCCTGGCCTTTGATTTGCATGGAGGGCTCATGAATTTGCATTGTGGCGGGATAGAGGGGCTCAGTGTGGCGACGGGTGACAGGATGGGGGTCGTCTGCTCACTTGCCTTATGCTTTAGGGCTGCGAGAACAAGAAGTGCAGACGACTGTGGAGCAGGGCACAAGATGCCGGGTGTATGCCATGTTATATGTGTGTATACCTATTGTGCAGTATATACTTTTAACATGGTTGCTCCCATGGGAGATCAGCTGCTGCCAGACACTTCTGGTTCTGCTTATCTCATGGGATGATCTTTGTATTGCCCTTAGGGCATGTGTTGGAGGATAGTCAGGCTGTCCCCATACACATTAGATGGTAGGCGGATACGCTATATCCTATTATGGCCAGGTTTATAGTCACATTTTTATGGGCACACATGCTGCCAAGATCGGGCATGCTCCAGCATAGGTCTCTATATGGCTACTTCTCAAATACGTACAGTCACGCTATTGATGCTGGTTCACACTAGAACTGCTTCTCCATTGTTCTGGTCTATTGGATCAGCAGTTACACACTGTAATGGGGTGCGTTGGGTGTCCATCATGTCTAAACTGAAACAGTCAGAGGAAAAAGCCCTCCGTCATCACCCCCTCTCGCCATATTTATCATTCTGGAGGAGATGTATGGCAGCTATGAGCTTGTGTACATTTACCCCCAGGTGTACAACATGGTGGAGGGTTTGCCTTGTCATATATGAGGCGCGCCCTCCCCCAGCTCAGAGGCTCTGTATCTGTCTCAAAAACTTAGGCCAAAAGTCATCATTAGCGTTAGGACCCCCGCATTGATTGTCTTGAACTTCTATGGGGTGTCAGATATTCTCACTACTGTCATTCAAAGGGAAGAAAATGGCTGAAAATATCTAACATGGCTGAAGATCGGCTTTTACTGCTCACTTTTTAAATTGTATGTCTCCCTTTTATATAACACTGTGGTACAAGGGTGCACATCATACTTAACAACTCTCCCCAAAACATCTTGGGGGGCTTCAGAAATAAAGCTATTTACAGGCTGGATTCTGGTAACACACTCCCTTTAAGAGTCCTTACCAAGTCTTGATGTCCTTCGTGGCAGAACCTAGAACATAGAACAGTTGTCTCTTTGCTATGAATCCCCCTCTTTCTATATACGCCACTGCTGTGGTATACAGCGGTGCTATGATGTAAGTATAGTTAATATTCTTTCTGTTTCTCCAGCCCCGAGCAGTTTGCCAGGCGCAGCAATAGAGGGCCGGTTATCCGTCCCTCTCCTGTGAGCTGGTGATTACAAGGATTAGCCCATAAAGCCCTATCTCTAATATGACTGTTTGCTTTACACAATCATTTCATGCAGATGGGACCCCCACCCCACCAGACAGATTCCTGCTGTTCTCTGAAGTGTCAGGAATCCACAGAGGCGACCCCCCCCCCCTCCCTCCTCTGATGTCTGCACAGGTACAGAGGATTAAAAGCCAAAACAGTAGCTTAGACGAAAAGATAGGAACTTCTTCTCACCCCTAGGGCCACTGCAAAAATCCTGCTGACTGAGGCTTTTCCACAGCGCGGTGACCCAGAGAGGGTAAATAGGAACCTCACTGGTGGTGGCGTGTGCAGATGGAAGACAATGGCGGCTGCATGTAGTATCGATGGGCAGAGACGGGGCTAGAAAGGGATTTTCCAGGATTAGGAAATAGTCTATTTTTGGGTAGTGTGCCCTTTGTGTTGTGTTGTATCTGGTCTTTCAGTTCATCCACATTCCAGTAACTAGTTGCACTACCAGACACATGCCAAGGGCAGATGTGGCGCTATTTTTTGGGATAAAAAATAATGCCACTTTGTTCCATTGGTTGCATTTGGTATTGCAATTCTTCATCGTTCCAGTAACAGCTAAGCTGCAATACCAGATGCATCCCAAGGGCAGTGGTGGCTCTTTTTTTTTTTTTTTTTTTTTGGGGGGGGGGGGGGCAGCTGTCCGCACAGTTCTAAAGAAGTGGATGGAGTACACAGGCTCTCCATTAGTGAACTTTTTGCTGATCCCAGTGATCAAATCCCCAGTGATCACAGATTTATCCACAGGAGAGAAATATAAAGGCAAAACCCTGTCAGCCTCATCCCCAGGAATGCCCTAAAAACAACCACTTTGGGACAGTGTTTTTGCCTCCCCCACACCTTTTGCAGTCCAGTTTTTGAGATTCTCCTGCCAAACTATGGATTGTTGGCAAGTATGTACAGTATGGGGTTTGGGTGCCAGAGGTCGGACAATGTCATGTCATATCCCAGTAATATGCCGTAAGGTTACAAGGTGGTAATACCCCTTTAAGGTTTTAGGGGAGGAGTGGTGCTGTTACTCAGAGTAAACAGTAAGAATTGTAAGTATTGCCAATTTGTTTGAGTAAAATTGGCAGAATTTAGTACTTTTTTATAATTGAGACGTGGAAAATTTAAAAAATCACTAAAAATTCCTAAAAAATTTTTTTTTTATAAAAAAAATAGGTCATTTTCTGGTGACGCATTCTAGTTAGTATCTCATGACCAAATATTTTAAACGTGTTATCCTCCATTGTGGAAAAAATTGCACACCCGGGTCCGTTTTTTACAGACCCGATTCGCCAATTAACGTTAATGGCTTTGTGAAAATCCATGAAATGCCCACCGTGTGAATAAGGGCTTAACCTATAACCTAATGCTTTGTATGGACCCTTCCTATGTTTTTGCACTAGTTTTGTGTTCTGCAGCTTTTAGCAGATGCGATCAGCTCTTTCTGGATCATTTACAGAATTTGGCCCATAAATAAGGATTTCTAAACTGGATAATCCCTTTAAGATAAGTTGTCTTTAGGTTTACCTGTAGCCCTATGTAAACCCCTGATAATATATTGGAGTGAATTTATTAAGACGGGCGTTTCGTATACCCGTCCTAATAAAGAGCCGAACAGGCGAATGAAATTTATCGCAGAATGGTAATGAACGCTAGCCGGTAACGGTTATAGATTTCCCATAGAATTCATACGTTAGTAATACAAGGTGAGACATTCTTTACATTCGCGGGACAGGGTATGTGTCACACATTTGGTGCAAGAAAGGACCATGCGCCACAGAAAACTGGCGTAGATGGTGTAATAAGCTTCCCCCATTGTAATTTCATTTCATGGCTTATAAGTGACACACTTAGCTCTGCTACATCTGACCATTGCGGTACCGTCAGATTACTTTTGTATTTACCCACCATGGCTTGTGATATCTACGAGTGAGGGGTCCGGAAAGTTTCCATCTTGGCTCTCCAGTATATCCGCTGCCTGTCAGGGAATGCTGTCACTTTGCGGAGCGGCTTTAGTGAGTCATTATTCCGATGTCCCAATTATTTTCATGGTTTGCAGAGAAATCCTTTTAGTTCCACAGCGACCTTATCAGAGCCCCCTGGACAAAGAGGGGCTTTCAGAGCTTGTACTGGCATCAAGCTCCAAGGCATGAGGGTGGGTGGGGGAGGTCAGTGTCTCTGCCAGGCCTGAAAACGGCCTCTGTGTGGGAAAGACGGGCTCTCGCCTCCCTTAACCATCAATCATCTCTTGTGCCCACCCGTAATGCAAAACAGGGTGACGTCTACATAATATAGGTTACCCTCCGTCATAGTCAATCCATGCCCTCACCGTCCATCTCTTGTGTATTAGCCCCCCTTTAACCTCCTTCATACACTTTACTCACCATTTACATGGATCTGCCGGGTGGAAATCGTCTTGACCTGGGCAGGGTGTCTTGGCAAAGACGTGGGTTCAATGTGTCCTGGAGCTGACAGTCACTTCCCCTACTCCAATCCCTTTGTCCGACTTGTGAATTCCAACTAGTAGTAAATTTATCGAGTTTGGTACATTTACTTTTATTTTGGAAATTTGGCTTCAATTCTAGTTGACTTTGGGTCTGTTTGATGACAACCTGTATGGCTCCCTTCCCAGCTAATACAGGGCTTAAAGGGGCGCTGTCACCTCTACCGACATGTCTATTTTAGTAAGTATGTGTGTTCTCCACAAGATAACGGTACTGGGACACCAGCGACAGCTCTGCCTTAAAGGGGTTTCCAGGATTAGAAAATAAAGGTCTGCTATTTTTTTTCCGGAAGCAGCGTCACCCTTTGTTCTGGGGCTGTGTCTGGTATTACAGTTTATAACTATTTGAGTAATGGAAAGTAAACCTGCAATACCAGACACAGCCCAGGGAGAAGAGTGGCGCTGTGTCTGGGAAAATAGCAGCCCTGTTTTCCAGGGCATCCCTTTAATACCCAACATCCACCATCTGGCTATCCATAATTGGTCAGACTTTGACAGTCAGGTGGCCATAGGTGTAGTCACGTGTCGGATTTGATGGACACACAGACCCAAAAGAAATCAATGGATCTGTTTTCAATGGATTGATATCCGCGTTACGGATCAATAGATTGGGTCAAAAAAGACCAATGAAATTCATCCATTTCTCATACAGTCCGTTAAAAATGAATGACACTCCACCATCGAAAAAGAACAAGCGGATCCACAATGTTCATCTAAAACTGATAATGTCCAATTTTCGCCCATCAAAAACAGAACGATCATGTGAATAAGGCCTTGCATTGTCCAGTCACTGATTTTAGGGACACTCCCCTTTGAAAAGTGGAATGGTATCTCCCACTTGTCAATTTATTCAGAAATTTCCAGGAGGAATAACAGAGCAACGGTCCAATGCAGATCTGTAAGAAGCGTCCTGATTTCTGCAGCAGAATCGCCATTGAATGGCCAAGCATCTCTGCTTTCTGCCATAGGTTCTACAGGGACGTTTTTGGAAAGGATTTTAAGGCAGAAGACCACCTCAAAATCCTCTCCAAAAGCTGCGGTGTGAACAAAGCCTAAGGTGGGACTCGCTACCTGTATTCTGTATTAGACTACTGGTCAGATACCACAATGTAGTGGAGAAGTATCTGTGGCGATCATGTGGCCGGGGAGGGAGGGGGGCTTTAAAAGGTTCTCTAATTGAAGGAGGTGGGCCGCCTGAATGGCTGTGGTCAGGGGGATGATGTCACACACACTTCTGTCACAACCCTTCCCCTGGGGATATCTGTGCGAGGGGTAGTCACTGCTTCCATAGGACAGAGGGACGTTGTTAAGGAGTAGAAGTGTCGCTTTAATGTGCCGGTTATCGCACTGAGTAATTCATCTTTCTCATGGAAATTGCCTTTGCTCTCTCCCCAAACTGGATTTTGGCTCCCGGCCCTCCTGTTTGTCCCCTTGTCCTTTTCGTGTGATTTGTAGCTTGTCGGTATAGAAGGGGTTACTCTCTCAGATCCTGGGACACAGTATAGCGGGATGTCACCAGTATTCCCCATGTGGCAGATGCTGTCAGTGTAGGAGGAGGGGTACGAGGATACAGACAGCCAATAATGCTCTTTGCGTTTTCTGCTCTGTCTCTTCATGGGCAGACCCCCCTCCCTCCTTTGGGTGTCCCCTGGTCCCTACATACACACATCTGCCTATTGTTTCTGTGCTGTCAGTATGGGCTGTGTATAGAAGTGGAGGGGCTCCGCCAACATTAGGATTGTAAGTATCTGTCCTCTTTATTGTATGTGTATGATATAGGGGTAACAAGTCAGGGGGTCGTCTGCCTCAAATGTTACATGGAACCAGAGCTGTGACAGGTTCCATAGGCGGGCATCAACCAAAAGATTTTCTACTAATCTGACAGTCCTCGTATAGGATTCAGCATTATATATCCTAACATATACTAAGATACTGTCTAATATGTACTAATATCTATTAATATATAATCATTTAATAATACATAATAGCATTTGAATCTTCAGTAGTTGATACATAAAATACCATTGTGTGTGTGTGTGTGTGTGTGTGTATATATATATATATATATATACGGCATATATAAATATTTATCAAGATCTAATGTATGCTGATTTTTACTAATATATAATAATGGATTACTAATATATACCATATATACTAAGATACTATCATATATATTTATTATTCACTATACCATTTAATTTATACTACTAATAATAATTATGTTGGTGCGATCGGCACCGTAGGACGTCACTTCCAGGACCAAACTTTTCTTTTCAGTCCTTTGTGTTATACAGGGACTACTTTGCACATTAGCAGTTTTATTATCTGGCAATAATTTACTAACCTTCGGTGACTCTTACTTAAAGGGATTGTCCATGAATGTATAAAATTGACTGCACTTCCTAATCTACTCTGAGTTTTGTTCTTAAAGGTACGGATAGGGAGGGGGGTTAGCTTGATTTTGTGATAGTTTTCTACAGAAGAGGGAGACGCTCTTAGTTCTCCCAGTATAGAAGTCACATGTATAAATATAGGACAGGTTCACACTTGACTAGTTTCAGGATAAGCTGCATGTTATGCTGTAAATACAAGACATAAAAGTACAAGGAGCCGCTGTGTTTGTAGTGGTTTCCGTGAGATCCCTTTAAGACTCCTTTAATTCTCAGTCACCCCGTGCTGTCTAGTTCATTCAGTGGTTAGTGTTTCCACCCTGACTTCTTCCTTTGTGTCCGTTCTGTTGACGCTTGATTATGTAGAAAAGCTGGGTGACTATTAATGTGGCTGACGTCATCCAGCTTTCCTAGACTCCTAAACAGCACTTTGCCTGTTTATGTATTGATCCATCCCTATTAGACTCTTACAAGGCATACTGACTAATAATCACTCAGCTTTTCTAAGTAATGATGGGATATTTAAAAACTTGCACAGTTCAAGGTCTTTTATAGCACTCTACCCGCATTGGGTTCTGTTCACATTTGTCTTATGCCGTAATCCGGACCTATTGAGAGGCTGCATCTATGTGAATGGGATTTTAACCAGTGGTGAAATTTGATCGGAACACGCCGGAACTCCGTTCCCGCTTAATTAGAAAATATCTGTCAGCATTCTGGTATAATTTCTTAGTTTATTCCGTATAATTTATGTAAGTAATTATCTGACCCAGAATGCAGAACATAATAAAAACAGTTACTTACCTCTCCTGGATCCAGAAGGCTTCAAGCCTACTTGGGTCATGTCCCAGACATCACATGGGCTGGGGCTTGCATCCTTATGCTTCGCAACGCAAGCCCCTGCTCATATGACGTCTCATGAGATAGCTGACATCGGCAGGGAGTGCGCCGAAGCCAGGGAGAGGTAAGTACCATAAGCAACAGTGCTTTTTGTATCCTCCCCGGGCCCTGGGTCTCCAATTATTATACTCTGGGGTCTGAAAAGACCTCAGCGTATAATAATTGTTCATGGGGGTGTCCACAATGACTGGGGCATAATACTGTGTGCAAGGGCCACTATGACCCATAATACGGGGGCCATAATATGAGGCACTTTGCGCAGGGGCCCATATGAGGCTATAATACTTTGTGCAGGGGCTATGGGGCAAAATCGTGTGCAGGAATGCGGAGGGGGGAGTGGGTAAGTCTGTCAGAGTCTTTGGGGGGGGGGGGATCCGTTATTCCAGAGTTCCCCCCCAAATTTTTCCCAATTGAAGCACTGGTTTTAACAATACTCACATGCTTTGGAAAAAAAAGATAACCTGCGAGAATAAGTAATTCCAACCGATTCTGCTTTGAAGATCGACGCATTTTGGTCCCAAATATTTGTGGCACATCCGGCGCACTACATATTGTAAATCATAACAGGAATCGGGGTGTAAATCGCTGTTTTCTGTCAGAGACCCCTCCGGAAAATTTCTGTCATATTTCTTCTACATTAATCTGCCACATGCAGTCCTTATATAGCGAATTTTACCAGAACAAATCTTGAGGTAAAAGTCCCAGTGAATCCGCCTTGGCAAAATCAGTCTTGGCAAAACAAATCCATTGACATCTTTAAAATCTATTTGACAGTCTGGCCAAAAAGCAAAACTATTGGAAAGTTGGATGTTGTTGTTGTACAGTTTTGCCTAGAGCGATCGCTCTGGTTCAGCCTCTATACGTCCCACGCACCTGTAATATCCTGGATGTGAAATCCCCCCCTCCCCCAATTACCGTATGTAAATGACACCAACACCCTTCATGTACCAGTCTCAGTTACTATAAAGGGTGTCTTTTTTGTTTTATTTTAAACCACATTCATTGTGTTAGAAAAGCTCTACAATTTTTTTACTTTGCGTTTCAGGTCTTCATCATTTTCTAGATCTCTGCTTGCAGTTTGTGAATGGAGACACAGGTAGTACGTACAGTACGAGACACGTGATGAGCTGGACGCGGGGTACAGGACTGGGTCACGTCTCCGGCTTCTGTATAAAGGTTTTCCAGTCACTGACATCAAGCAGAGATTTTGAACATGGTGGGGAATTGAAGCCTAAGGAATTACTTTATATAAATCTTGTACTGTAGGAAGGTTTGTATGGCCAAGGATTTAAAGGGGATTTTCATAGTGATGACCTAGCGGTTCGTTTAATGACAGAGGGACCCCACATCATTCTACTGATCTGGCTGCTACTGTGAAACACAAGCTACAGAGATGGACAGAGACTGGAGCAGCTACAGCTAGCCGTGGCATATGGGTACGAACATGGGTACTAACACAGTACCTGATGGGTGGGGTCCCTAAACCAATGAAATGACTAAAGATGGGTAATAAATACAATTCCTTATTGGTCGGGGTCCAACATCTGGCTCCTGCACAGATTATCTGATCTGGTTACCCTTGGGCACCAAAAGCTATAGAGCTGAGCAGAGACAGAAGCAGATCTGCAGCTAGCAGTGGCACCCGAAACTACAGGTGGTATAAATGCAAACATGGGTACTAAATAGTAGCTGATCGGTGGGGCCCAACATCTAGACCCTGCACCGATCAACTGATCTGGTTGCCTATGGGCACAGGAGGCTATTCAAGTAATAGGACCAGACCTGCAATACTCCAGTACCACCACTCTACAAAGGATGGGGCTGCAACTCCAGTCCTATGGCTTGAATAGTTTCTGGTGCCCAACTCCTAGACCCTACACCTCTCTGAGGAGGGGGATCTTTGTTTAATGGGTTGGGCTCCACGTACATGGTTTTTCACTGCAGACAGAAGTGGGTGCGAATTTCTGACTTAACACATAATGAATGCCCCTTGGGACACACAAAGGAGACTTGTATTTACATCTTTTTGACTTATGATTTGTATTTTTTTTTTTACTTCTAATTGTTTTCTTTGTATTGTTATAGGTGTTTTATTTTTGTCCCTATCCCTTTAAGATAACTGTTGGCGTGACCAATCCTGTAGTAGTCGGGGCAGATAACCTTCCATTTAGCAGATGCCTGAGGTGGTGTATACTTCTTCCTAGCAGGGATTATCTGCAGTGCATTGTGGATGTGACCTGTGACATATCCGGTCTGGGCAGAGTTTAGGTCACAGATAACCTCTACACCCCTCACCTCCAGTTCCCATAGAGGGGTTATGGCCTGAGAACATCTATAGAGCGGATCTGCTGGCGAGCCAGTCTGTGCCTGTACAATCTGTACCTGGAGATTGTTTTGCCGTCATGCACCTGGATGCAAAACTAAGCACCTATTATATTACACATAATGTGCGCTTATTTGGTTAACCAGTGATGTTCCGTCTCACGCCACTATAAATCTGAACATACAGGCATGACTGTGGTAAACCCCTATTATAGATGTCCAGGCAGCTGAGCTATGGGGTGCTGTTCTGTAGAGTCCTCATGTGATCCAAAGTGGTATGATCCATCAGATGGCAGATGTCATATGGCACGCTTACTGTACTGTATATCAAGGCGTTGTGGTTCTTGTGTGATTTGTTGACCTATAAACTGTCAGGATTAAACAGAAAGATTAACTTCCTCTTTATGGTTCCCCCACCACTGACTCGGATTAGACGTGGCGATTTCTGTGTGGTATCTAAGGTTAAGTCTGTTGTGGAAATGAGGACAAAATTCTGTCAAAAGCCTCTAATAGAACGTTCAATCCAGAGCAGAGTCCTTAGTAGTGTCTATGGTCAACATCATGGACTTTTATGACACGCCGGAGACCTATGGCTGCTAGAACCCAGCTTTTTGGGATGTTTTCTACTGATTATACTGTCTATAAGGTCTGGTGGCCACTAAAAAGACATCTGGCCATTTGTGGTCATCTCAAAGGGAGATGATCCAGATGCCTCTTTTTGGGGGGTACGATAGGTTGTACCAACTTTGGTTTCCACTGAACACAGACCTTGGCGATGGTCTTCCACTGCTGATGTGCCGCCAGGATACTTCTTTAGGGCTTCGGTTCTGTGCAAAAAGTTTGAGTTATTTGTATAAAACCTCTAATATGGTTTGTTAGAAGAAGTTCCTGCCTGTGAAATATTGATATGTTGTTTTTTTTTAACTACCAGATTCAGTGGAAAATTCATTATCCGTTCTCACAAATAATCTATATCTGTACCAGTAATGCTTGGTCATTTATTTTTGCTGATCTTACTGATGCCCATTCCATGACTAAGAGATGAGTAGACTTTTTAATGCTTTATTATTAATATTTTCCTCTTGTTTTTTTCCCTTTCAAGGTGATCGTTATGTTGGATCTGGCCCAGTCCTTGCTTGTCTGTCTCTGCCTATCTTTGTCTGTTTCCTCTCTTCCCAACTTCCTCCGACCCAATGTCACGTTCAACCATATGGCTTATGACCCTGACTCGGGCTTTATCTACATTGGGGCCGTCAACTGGATCTTCCAGCTGTCGCCTGACCTCCAGCTTTTGGCAGAGGATTCAACAGGTCCAGTTTGGGACAGCCCGGAGTGCCTTCCATTCAAAGATCCTAAAGATTGTCCCCAGGCCACCAACACCCCCAACTCTAACAAGCTCTTGACTGTCAACACTTTGGGAGGAGAGTTATTGACCTGTGGACATGTTTTTCAAGGGATCTGCGAGAAAAGGAACTTGGCTAATATTTCTAATATCATCTACCGCACAGAGGACCCTGGTGACAATCAGTTTGTGGCAGCCAATGATCCCAAAGTCACCACAGTGGGAATAGTTGAGAGGACATCAAAGGTTGATCACCTTTTTGTAGGCCGGGGCTTGACTGCTAGACTATCTAGTGGTATCCCACCAATTACTATACGGCAACTGGACAAGCCATCTGTGTTCTCCAATGAAGGTTTGGGCAAACTTGTGGTGGGAGACTTTTCGGATTACAACAACACATTTGTGGGAGTTTTCTCCAACGAAGGCCATATTTACTTCTTGTTTTACCGTCGTGGATCGAAATCTCAAATGGACTACAAGACTTATCTTGGCAGTGTCTGCAGCAAGGACATTCACCTCTACTCGTACGTGGAAGTTCCTTTGGTATGCGAAGGTTACAACCTGGCACAGGCGGCCCATCTGGAGACTAAGAATAGGGAGCTTTTTGTGGTGTTTTCGGCAAGCCAAGGTCCCATCCCATCTCCCAGTAGCCGGACAGCTCTCTGTTCCTTTAAGATGAAAGACATTGAGGACCGAATTGAAAAAGCAAGAGTCTTGTGTTACACTGAGTTAGGCAAGGGGGATAGTGGCCAAGAGGAGGCTGGGATTGAGTATGGAGTGAACTCCAAGTGTGCGACTCTTCCTAAGGTAGGTGCACAAATTCAATTATGGTTCTGGTTTTGTCTTTTAGTAGTCCTCAAAGTCAACAGTAGTAGAAATGTAGACCTAAGACAGTTTAGGCAAGACTGGTAGAGTTGAGCACATGGCTCAGTACCATCTTGAATTCTTAAGTTGAATTTTGCTTACTTCCTTTCAAGGAACCATATTTTCTCCTTGCCCACAACAGAACCCATCCAAGAAGGAACTCCCATCCTGGGATGTCCTTTTCGCATGGGTGTTGTCGTTGGTGTCAGAAAAATAATTACTGGTAAGAGAAATTTTTCGTTTTCTTCATTTCAGACAAAATGACTGTAAAAGCCGTATCCATCTTCAAGTCTCCATTGCCGTATATGGTGCTCAGATAGTAATTTACCACGTATTTGTGTTTCCTCTCAGGAATCTCCACAGAACTTTCCTTGTGGAGGAGATCACACACCCAGCCCGATTGCCAGCCGCGTCCCCGTCGTTGCCACACCTCTGCTCACTAATGACTCCAGTCTCACCGCTGTGGCCGCGTTAGTGGAAGATTCTCGCACGGTGGTTTTCCTTGGAGATGCTGGAGGATCTATACATAAGGTGAAATTATTGTAAAACACTTGCCATTTTGTATGAATGTTTCCAAATTTTTCAGACCATCAGGTTTGTCAATTGATTTCCTCCGTGTTCTGTCATTGAGTCTTGACATGATGCGCTGTGATAATACTGAGGAAGCTTTCTACTACACAAAAAGTAGTCTAAGCCGAGTCTGCATACATTTAGACCAATATGGCTGTCATATAATTGGTGCTAAGTGAAGAATGACATTGGCTTCTGGGAGGGAAAAGAAGGGAAAGTCTTCTATAACATTTTTTTTTTCGGGAAAATTTTTCTTGCTTTGTTCATGATTTCTTACAAGCAACGGAATATAATCCATCTTGTTAGTTCTTGCCACCCATGTGCCAATGCTTTCCAGATCCCAACCATTTTCTACTCAGTAGACTCAAGTGGGGACATGGCCTGTTGACACGTGACCTCTGTGGCTGTTATGGTGACTTGCCGATGCCACGACCAATGCTTGGCTACAGTAGTCACGTTATGCTAGGGACTGATGCCATAGACTGGCAGGATAAAAGACCTGCAGGCAGTTAAGTATTACTCGGTATTTTTGTAAAACAAAAATCAAGGTGAAAACCCATTTAAATGGATACGATTTCGACATATTTGGCACTTCATGGTCTTCTGGTAGAAACCTTGGTGTGTTTAAGGTTTAAAGTTTTCCTTCTCTGTTTTTCTATAGGTGTTTGTTTCCTCCGGGAATGGACAAGTCTACAATTCTCTGACGGTAGCGCCGGGATCTTCTGTAAGCCCTGACCTAGTTTTGGACAACTCGGGAAGGCTCCTGTATGTTATGACTGAGTCAAAGGTAGGAGTGCTCCACCCTGATGTGTTTGATGTCTGGTTCTTTGCCTGAGGCACGTAGTAAACAATGGAGTAGTCCAGCTTTGCAGGATAATGATGATGTTGACACGAACTTCCACCATTTCATCTGATAGCCTAATACCGACAGGGGAAAAAAACTTAAGTATCATTATAGTCCGGAATATTGAAGATTTTTGCCTTTAGAGGTTGTCCGCTTGTTACCTTGTAATTGGCTGACACAGGTGCTTGGTTTGTTATAGGAGACAGCCCTGGTACACTGTGACAGCCCCGCAGCTGTGTCATTTACATCCACATTTCACAGTTCAGTAACAAAGTGTATTAAAAAGTTCCAGAACGTTTTATTATACAATAGTTAAAGCTTTATTTACAAAATTGATTTTTTTCTTTCCGGTTTGTAACTTATTTTGCCGTTTCCTGGATTTATCATTAGTCAGGTATTTTGTACAGTGTTATCTGCACAGACTTGGCATGGGAAAGACTGAGAAGGATGAGGACAAGAATCTGTGGACAGCTCTTTGGGCCTGGAGGTCAGTCCAGTCTTAAAGGGAGTCTATCATTAGAAAAACACACTTTTAACTAATGGCATGCTGGACTAACCTGTAAAAAGATTATTCTACTCCTACCTTCCATTCTAAGCTTATAAAATTAGCTTCTTCTGTTAATGCAAATTACGATCATGGAGCACTTGGGGCATTCCCTTATGATCCGAGCATCCCCCGTGTCATAACTCCTCCACCAACCTTTAGCTGCTTATGTTCACTCACATGTGCACATGTCTGAGCAGTACGCTCGAGTAGCCGGCTACCAGAAAATGGCCGCCTGGATATGCATAGTCGGCTCTGCTTGAACCCGAAGTGGCAGCGCCAATTGCACATACACAAGATTTGATATACATACAGCACTGCGTCCGATGCCTGTGAAAGGCAGAAGTTCCGGTGAAGAGGAGGAGGGGAATGAACATAAGCATCTAAGAGGCGGTGGAGAGTTATAATGCGGGGTACTCGGAGCACTGGGGGAACGCTTCCGGGGCTCCGAGATTGTAATTTGCATAACAGAAGAAACTGATTTTATCAGAGACGTCGAGGAGAAGATTAGAATAGAGGTAGGAGTAGAATAGCCATTAGTTAAAATGTGTTTTTCTAATGATAGACTCTCTTTAAAGAGGTTGTGCCGCGGTAAGAGAAACATATCTGATTTCTCTGAGAAACAGCGCCACAACGGTTTTGGGTTTTGTCTGGTGTTGTGGTTTAGCTCCATTGACGTTAATGTAGCTGAGCTGCCTTACTAGATGTAGCCCTAACTTATCCTGATACTACAACTTTAGGAACTCTTGGACTTTTACTTGTCTGTGCCGTTTTTTTTGTTCCTTCTGACTATGTTCCTGATGCATTGATACAATTTACAGAAGTAATAGAGCCCCATTGTGTTAATAACACAATGTACCAGGTCATCCCCTCTACCAGGAACACACTCTGTATCGTCCTTGAGGTTTCTTACAGGGCAGCTGACCAGTATCACTTCCCTCATTCTTTATGGTGCGGCTACCAGTGCCTAGTAACAGGACTGAGGCAGCGGCATTATATAAGACATGGCACATGATCCTCCTCAGTTCCAAGAAGTCTTTACTCAGAAATTACGTGAATTCAGACTTGTAAGGTCAGCAGGATACTATGAGTTGCACACCTCTGATAATAGTCTAGGGCAGCATTTATAGTTTTGCAGGCTTCAGAGCTGAAATCTTCATGTGTGCACAGTTGTGCATAAGCCATGTTTGGGCCCCAGTGCATAGCCTGTGAGTGGGCTCCTGTGTGGAGCTTGTGAGTGGGCTCCTGTTCATAACCTGCGAGTGGGCCGCTGTGCATCAGCTTTGTGGTGACCCTTGTTCATAAACCACATGTGGGCCCCTGTACGTAAACCATGTGCAAGCTCCTTTTCACATGCAGATATTTTCTCGACAATATTTTTCCCCTGATCTGTCCCACCACCTTCTAGAAACTTCTTATCTGTGAAGGACGTGTGTGTCTCAGATCTCGTTGACTGTTGCCACTGTCAACCATTGTGCTAAATTAGATATACCGGTAGGTAAGAAAATTCCCCTCATATTCCCCACATGTCTGTTGATATATGAATGGAAAGCGTCTGCCAAATTGTATGATGCCAGTCATCAGGGAAACGCTGACACAACCCACGTGTGTGAACACCCCAGCGTATGTCTGTGTGACACCCCTATTCACATCACCTTTAATTTTCAGTTACTGTAATACAGGTATTTGTTTTATGCCACATGGCTGGCCGTCATAGTCACTATATAGTTGGAGAGAAGCTAATCCGGGATGAGGGGGCCACAAGGAAGCTGTTGGATTAGTGAGGGTCTGTAGATGTGTTTGACACTTGTGCAGACAATATGAATTCATCCTAACCGCCCTGTAATCCAGAATATCCAATAATCTGCTCCCATGATCTCAGAAGCCTGGGCAGCTCTACATGTATGAGTGTAAAGGGTGGCTGGATTACCAGCAAAGAAGAAGTGACCGTCCCTAGTCTGAACTCCGAGAAGTCACTGGTGATTCACAGGCAATGCTAGAAATGAAATTGAGAACAAAGATTTAGTGTAAAAATCTTTCATGTAGGGTATCGGCGTGTAAGTCAGAGATTCCGGGGTACGGCCCCACAGAACAGGAAGCCAGAATACCACCACATTGCATGCACCGACTCGATCTCTAATGCAAACCTCCAAATATGAAACTACTTTTCAGAAATGAATATTCCAGGTGAATACAAGAAAGTTTGTAATATATCTTATTAAAGAAATCTGTTTCCTTATCAGGCTGAGTTACTTTGTACATATTAGTCAATGGGGAGGGGGAGGAGGAGGCTGCTCTGATAGGCACTCTGATAGGAGCTGCTACACTCTGCTGTTCTATGACCGAGGGGACCCTTCTAAGGCCGTATTCACATGTACATTTGTTTCAATGTCTTCATTCAGATGTCCATCAATGAAGGTATGGAATTGAAGGGGTTGTGTCATGGACATTTATCCCCTATCCACAGGATCAGATGTCAGATCGCAGGAAGTCCGACTGCCTGGTCCTCCAGTGATCAGGAAAATGGGGGTTGAAGATTCCCCCTAAAGGGTTCTAGTGAATGCAGTGCCAGTGCCCTCGCATTGCTTGTGCTCCATTTACTTGTATAGGACTGTGGGCACTGTCACAGATTTTGGTCCTGGCAGCTCCATAGCAGTGAATGGCGCGCCAGACACGCAGGCACACTGGTGCTCCATTCATAGGCACAACCCCTTTAACGGTCTCCCACAGGATAGGGGCTAGTGTCAGCTCACTAGACGTCCGACCCGAGGACACCCAGCAATCAGCAGAGCGGGGGCCTAAAAGTCGCCATGCATCCTCCATGGGAATGACATACTAGTGGCCCCCCATGAACTTCTTTTGAGCTTCCAGCACTGCAGATATTCAGTAGCCCTATAGAAGTGTATGTCAGGTGAGCACACTGCTTCTTTATTCACATGGAGGATGTAGGAGGAATATTCAGGCCCCCTTTCTCCTGATCACGGGGGTCCCACTGGTCGGACCCTCAGCAATCGGACACTTATCCCATATCCGGTGTACAGGGGGATAAGCCTCTTTAATGCCAAAACCCCTTTAACCCCCTTAACTACTCTAAACAACCAGGGAAGCTTTCATTAACCCCTTCACTGCCATTGAGGGATAACTTCTACCTCCTGGATCCTAATGCACAATTTATAACGGGGCTCCCTTTCTTAAGTGGCAAAAGGACCAGTGGGCCCTCTACAGCCCCTACAGCTACACTCCAGGAAATATTGTTGTTGACCTCTTCGATACACTTGATCGCCAAGGATGTTAGTATTGACCCCTTCTATACACAGAGCCAGGGATACTAGTCCAAAGCCTGGTACTACATAATACATGGTCACTCTGAAGCCTTCTGTTGTAGTGACGTAAGGGAGTCCCAAGGGATTACTCCACCCCCATGACACCTAAAGACACCATATAAGCAGTGGTTGTCCAGTAGCGACAATCCTAGTAATTATTCTGTATCTACATGATTTAAGGAATAAACGTTTGTGTTGTGCCAAATGACAAATCCAGCTCTGCTACATCTGTATATTTAAAGTATTAGGTTGAGCTGGTTTTCTGGCTCAGGACATGTTATTAAACACTGTAATAACATATTGGAGGAGAAGAGCTTCTGGGCCTGACTGCCGCTTTGTCGTATTTCACACTTGAGACGATATCCATAATTAATGGGGACGCTTCCTCAAAGCTTTGCCGCACTTCCTCCAGACGGGTCAGGCCGGTGAATATTTCATTACAGGTTCACACATGCAAATTTAAACAGGTTATAACAGCCCCGGCACACAATCTGATAGTTACTGCTGTCTGGCCCTGCTGCATGCAGGCGGCGGGCGAGACCTGGTCATTAAATACATGCAATGAGCACAATAGGGCAATGCAGGGCAAAAAAGTAGAAACAGTTGAAAAAATGGCTGAAGTATGATTTTTTTTGGGGGGGGATTTGGTGTATCCGTTCCATGACACAGACAGAAGATATGTTCACGTGAAAGGGCCCTTTATTAAGTTAGCAGGGTGTAGGATCATTTGCATTAATACTGAGCACTTCTGTCTGGCTTGGCAGGACTTCACCCAGTAGAATAGGGCGAGGCTTAAATCGTTGACACTCTTTGTAAACCATATACCTTTAAAGGATCCCTCCACTTAGAACAATCCCTACTTGTTAAGATGGTCCCTTGACTATAATCTTCACACCGAGTATTTGATTTCCCTGCAGCGCCACCACAAGGAGGAATTAAGTTTTACACTTTGTCTGTGTAAACCAATGGGTTGTCTGGCTAATGGTGGACATGTCAGGTCCTCCAGAGCGAGAGACACTCTTTGTAACTCTGCTCTGACCCAGAAATGAAGACCCTGAACACAAGACCCCCATGCGATTAACCGTTTAAGAAGAAAAGTTTACACATACGTATAGAGATTTTAGCTGAGAGTTCTTAGTACTGGACAGATGCGAGATAAAGTAGGGGTCATGATGTCGGGGAATATTTAGGCCCCCCTGACCTGAAATGACTGATAACAGAGAACCACAGCTAGCTGCACAGGGGATGTAAAATGTATATTGTCACAAACATCCTGTAGAAAATATGGTAAAGCTCATCACATCCTTAGTCTGTGTCTTGTGACTTTTCTTGTGCAGTTGAGACCTCCTTCCTGCCCCTCATATCTACCCATTTCCATTACTTTCCAGGTCACCAGACTTCCAGTTGCTGAATGTTCCAGCTTTTCATCATGTGATTCTTGTCTCGACGCTGGGGACCCCTTCTGTGGCTGGTGTGTCCTAAAGGGGAGGTAAATAATTCATGTAATAATTACAGATTAGTGACAGACGAGGGGCTGCCAGGTGACAATCGCACTTTTACGCTCCATTGACTGGAATGAAAACATCACATTAAAATGAAGGAATTATAGGGCTATATTTTAAGGCTGTTCTCACTAGGGGGCGCTCAGACAGACATGTCCCCTGAATCCCCATCCTTGTAATATAGGAATTGTCACATGTGCCATAGCCCTCTGCCATAGCTCTGTTACATCGAAGGGAGTCCCAAGCATGCACCCCTTTCTGTGACACCCTTATAGGGCACATAGGTACGGGTTATCTTGATGAGACAGGCCCTTTTAGGGCTATCAGATGTAATGATATAGCACACTTGTAGCACATACACCTAACAGAAGCCTATTAGCTCCAAAACACCTCCCAAACAGTAACAGTGCTGTGTAGGGGCCTTTAATAGGAGCAGAAACTCCATTTTTTTGGTCACAAATCAATGAAGCAATGCAATGCAGAGATAATCATCTGTTTATACTGGTTTCGGAGGCAGCCATATTTGACTGATGTTCCTACAGATAGCCCTGACACAGACCACCAAATGTCAAAAGGTTCAGTGATGAGTTGTGATTCTAGAGGAGACGTGTAGCAATTGTGGCTGTCTGTAAGCAAATTAGGCCCCGCCCCCAGAGCACTTGAAGGCTTATTTGCATATCAGTAAGATCATTATGTCTGCATTGCTTCATTGGTTTCATGGCTACAGAGGTATTTTCTGCTCTTCATAAAGGCCCCTACATGGTACTATTATTGGTTCAGGGGGCATTTTGGACCCCACACACTCCCTTTAAGTGGCAGGAGAAGCTACTGGTGTCACTACTAAACACTTACAAAGTAAAGGGATGAGAGGGTTGTCTCATAGATTAACAAGGAAACCCTACTTAAAGGGAGGGGTGGGTGCCCTCGTGGTGACCTAGTGACAGAGAAAGCAATCCAGGGTGAGCTAAGATGGCCGACTATGTTACATGACAGCTACTTCCTGTCCCAGAAACTGAAATGTGCTCTTGATTGCTGAAACACTCTGCATATAAATTCAGTCCCTGAATACTGACCTGCCCCCTATGGAGTGAATGTGATCAGAGCCCCCTACCATATTAGCAGCTGCAGTTCACAAAGTCACCACTGGGATATGTCATAAATGGAAATACCCATGTAGCAAACTGAATCACTGTGAGTCTAAATCCCGTCCCATGGGCGTCATCTCTTCATGACTGGATTTATTGGGGTTATATCGCATTTGTGTCATTGTCCAGTAAGTGGTTTATTGTCTGGTTTTATACGGGATCATGACATTGACTCGCCCATATAGGAATGACAGTATGATGAACTACGGCAATGTGTGTAATGGGGAGAGATGTGATGCTCATGGGCAAGAAGTGTTTACTTAATTTCTCGTGTTACTGATTACTTATGGAGATTGAACACAAGTTATTAGATAAAGGGATATTGCCATCTCATAAAGCGAGCCACTCAGTAAGACCGAGCCCATCTGTGCATTACATGGACGCTATGGTCTTTAGTGATCCCTATGCAATGCTATATTTCTCTTTATTGTGAAGCTGCTGCCGTGATCAGATGGTGGAAGATATGGATAAATATATGATTGCTCTGCAGCGGCCACTACTGTGGAAGTATGGTATTACATGCAGACATGAAAATCAGTAACTGTCCATGTAATGTATTAAGGGGATATCGTCACTCCATAGGGAGAGACCACCATATAGGTGTGTGGAGTCTTATTAAGCCATGAGCGCTCCACCGTGCAAAGGAACATGGGAAGAATATGCAAATCTGACTTCCATGATGTAATTAGGATGCCAGTGCCTCAACCCATGGAGTGACGATATCCCCTTAACCCTGTCTAAGCCTCTCACCTCTGCCAGATCAGTCCTCTTTACGCCAAGCTGACGAGATGCAAGTATATCGAAACGGCTGTCCTTGGCTGAGAAGACTGTATCTGGTATAATCCCAACATCATTGCAAACACAGGCCTCTGAGAAGGTCGGCATGATGTTAAAGGGAGCGCCCTCTATAGGCTTGCTTGACTGAGACTCTGTCTTCCTAATTACATCATGGAAGACAGATTTGCACTTTCTCAGTCAGCGCCCTCTATTGGTGTGCATACTTGAGGCACTGACTTCCTAATTACATCATGGAATTCAGATTTGCATATTCTTCCCATGTAATGTATTGACAACCCTGCATTATCTGAGCAGGAATCACACCTGACTGTTGTCTCCTTGCTCTGGTTTGCAGGGTAAGGTGTCCTTAGTGGAGAATGTGACAACCCCTTTAAGCCATATTTACCTAGATGAGGCCTTTAATTCCTATTTACCCTTTAAGAGTCTTACCACTTATAACAAACAGTATCCCTTTCATTGGTCTGGCAGAGCCACCACTATTGGACCTGGGTTGGTCTTAATACCAAACATTTTTGGAATGGGTCTCTTGAAATCCTCTTCTTATCTACAGGTTTTCAGTGGGGATGTAAAGAGCTAAAAATACTGTGTGCATTCTTCCAGAACAGCTCCATACCTGTCAGTAGGTTGTGTCTGGTACTGCAGTTTGGCTTCATTGGCATAAATACACCTGAACTTCAATACCAGACACAACCTGTATAGAAGGGGGGCACTGTACAAATCCTTTTCAATGGTTGTTACTGTCGTCTTCTTCTTCTTGCAGGTGCACAGAGAAGCAACAGTGTGCAAATAGCAATGAGGAGAACCACTGGCTATGGAGCTTTGATGACGAGACTCAGTGTGTGTCCATCGAAGGTCTCCTACCAGCTAACCAGAGCAGACATGAGCAGACAGAGGTGCGTGGGGGTGGACAATGGTATATAGGGCGACGTGTCTACATACCATAGATCAGGATGGAAAGCTTTGCAAGGACGCTCTTTTCTCAATTCACACCCAGTTAAAGCTAAGCCTCTGCTTATTCCTCCCTGGAATTTGACAGTAGTCACGTGATCTTAAGACTGACTTTTAAAGATAATCCCTTCTTAAAGGAGTTTTCCAGCAACAGCAGCTTTTCTTGTGGCTAGGTCATCAGTATGTGTTTCGTGGAGGTTTGACACCCAGTCTCTGCACCATTCAGCTGATCGATCAGTTCTGTGGATGGGGTTGAAAACAGCTTGTATTCAAGAAATAGGAGCAGAGCAACAGCGCCCACGCCGTATAGTGGCGGCCCTGGAGTACTGCATATCTGTGCCTATTTATTCAATACTGACAGCTGCTTCTGACGCCAGATCAGCTGATCACTGCGGGAACAGGATGTCGGCCTCACCGATCAGATACTAATAGCATATCCTTTAAATAGATCATCAGTATAAGAAACGTTGTTGGGACTGGAAAACCCCTTTAAATAAAAACCAGCTGAGCATGGCCGATCTGGTTTTACCGTAAATTTCTAATGAATGGTTGGCTGTGTAATGCATGGGGGTGACTGGTGGGGCAGAGTAGGAGATCCTCTTGTAAGTGGCTTTCTACAGTATTCTGGCATACGTGGGGTCATGAGACTTATTAGGACATATCATTGAAAAGCATCTTTTTGCAATGGAGAACACTGCAGCTAGTGCTATAGTGGCTAAAACAATCCCTCCTTGTCCCTTCAGGTATCCATGACTGTGCTCAACTTTCCAACTGTTGCAGAACAAGACTCCTGGAAATGTCTGTTCAACGACTGGCCCAGTCCTGCACAAGTCTACGGGAACCAGGTCAGATGCACCTCTCCTCCACCAGAAGACCTGCCTCCAAACCAACACGACAAAGGTGAGCTACCTCAGATAAAGACCTCCAAGCTCAGGCATTGGTAGGCCGAAGGCTGAGAAATCTGGATTATTACATAGTAACGGATTCCTTGGTCATCTACATGCACTTGGTCGTCTCCTTGCACTTGGTCGTCTCCTTGCGCTTGGTCGTCTCCTTGCGCTTGGTCGTCTCCTTGCGCCTGTTCATGTGGAGACCAGCATGATCACCTGGTGTCCTGTAGAAACTGGATGCAGGTATTCATGGTGCGCGTTGTTTTGTCTTGTGGCGGTGATGTTCAGTGTTGTCAGGACATTCATAAGCTTCTTGACATTGCAGAGCAGCAGGTTATAGAGGTGTGGTATACGCTGGTACATGAGGAGCTATGTGGTGTAGATGAATGGAGGTCAGAATGTCCTCTCAGGAATCTTGTGCCTGTCATATATGAAGTCATGCCTGGCTCTCTTCTGTACACACATTCTCTCTGAAAATTTTTGTTAGAAGAAATTCTGACATAAAATTAGTTAAAAGTAAGCCATCGACTTATAAAGATTAGGAGAGGTCATCTATATATGATTGACATCTGACACCCCCATCGATCTACTGTATGAAGAGAGTGGCATTTGGTGTCAGGGCCCGTTAGTATTATATCTGTTTGTACATTTGGTGTACCGCATGTGAACCCTCAAATGTAAAGCACCATGGAATTAATGGTGCTGTATAAATAAATAATAATAATAACTACTTACTGTACACTGTGTAGTGGCTTCACTTGGCATTGCAGCTCAGCCCCATTCACTTGAATGGAACTGAAGCACAAACAGGTCATGTGACCAATGAATGGAACATTGCAAGTCCTGTGAAGTGGAAGCAATGCTGCCATGCTGATCTGTGCAGGTCCAGGTGAGGGACTCCAATCTCCTAAGGACCGTGATATACAGGGATGTCAGTCTTAAAGGGAGTGTGTCACCAGAACCAGCACATCATACTAGCCCTGCAGAAAGATAGATAGGTTAGGGTCACCTGAATCAAACCGCTTTCCCCTTATGAATTGCTGCCTCCTTTACTTTGGTATCATCATTTGCCAATATGTAAATAAGCTGTTTGGAGCAATGAGGGTATTACCATTGATCCAAGCAGGTAAGTGTCAACAAAGCCCTCAGTAATCTCGCAGTGATTCACAAGGGAAAACCCCAAGTCATTCAGGTGACCCTAACCTATCTATCTGTGGGGCTGGGGTGATATGCTGGGGACATAATCCCTTTAAATGCACGGGCTTGAAGTACCGTATACTGTGCACTGGCCATAGCTGTAATAGGTGAGGTTGTACTAGAATCGGTAGTTACATAAGGTTATTTACAGGATTGTAACCCAATAAAGCAGAACTAATAAGTTGCAGTATGTTGTCTGATTTCTTAATTATGGAAGTTATTTTTGTACCGGAGTTAATTCCAGTGTAGCCCTTAAAGGGCCTCCTGAGGTTTCTCCTCGTCTCCTACCTGCCTTTTCTTGGATATCTGCTGGACATAACAGGAGACAATGAGTGCAGGAGTTTTGGGGTGGGTTTTTTTTTTTTATAGACCCTTAAATTCTATAGCCCCTTACACACATTTGTAGATACACAAGCCTTAATAAGAGGAACACTGAAGTAGGATACACTTAAACCAATATATAGGTAAAGACCTGTAATATAGTAATACTTATAAAGCAAAACATATTTATATATTTTTTCTAATATTTTTTTTAGATCACGTGACTATACGTTTAGCGCTGGTTTACCAGGATGTCACCGTGACAGTGACCGACTTTGTCTTCTATGACTGTGCAGCTGTTATGGACCTGGCAGTAACTAATCCGTAAGTTAGTCAACCCTAGGCTCATAGATCTTCAGAAAAAATGGATTGGGCAGGGGTTTTATATGTGTGGAATTGCAGTCCCAGTCACTTCAGTGGATGCAGAACCATTGGCTGACCAATTTTGTGGGTAATATCTCAGATTACCCACATATTGCAGTACCCATTGGCCACCAAGGGTGGAGAACGTTTTAGATGGCATGGTAACCCATGCTTAAAGGGTCTAAAGATCACCAGACCTTAGTGTATCAACTTGTGAATAGCTGCCTCTATTTCTGTTTTTGTCAATATGCAAATGAGCTCTTTGGAGCAACGAGGGTTTTACTGGCAAGTGGTGAGCGGCAATGCCCTCATTGCTCCAAAGAACTCATTTGCATATTTACAAAAATGACGGTATCTCGGCAACGGAGACAATGATTCACAAGTGGAAGACAATGTTTGAATCAAGTGACGCTAACCTATCTATCATTGGGACTGGAGAGATACGCTGGGTCCTGGTAATGCTAACCTATCTATCTGCGGGACTGGGGTGATACACTAGGTCCTGATGACACCTATCTATCATCGGGACTGGAGAGATACGTTGGGTCCTGGTAATGCTAACCTATCTATCTGCGGGATTGGGGTGATACGCTAGGTCCTGGTGACACTAACCTATCTATCTGCGGGACTGGGGTGATATGCTAGGTCCTGGTGACACCTATCTATCATCAGGACTGTAGAGATACACTGGGTCCTGGTGATACTAACCTATCTATCTGCGGGAATGGGGTGATACGCTAGGTCCTGGTGACACTAACCTATCTATCTGCGGGAATGGGGTGATACGCTAGGTCCTGGTGACACTAACCTATCTATCTGCGGGACTGGGGTAATATGCTAGGTCCTGGTGACACCTATCTATCATCGGGACTGGAGAGATACGTTGGGTCCTGGTAATGCTAACCTATCTATCTGCGGGATTGGGGTGATACGCTAGGTCCTGGTGACACTAACCTATCTATCTGCGGGACTGGGGTAATATGCTAGGTCCTGGTGACACCTATCTATCATCGGGACTGGAGAGATACGTTGGGTCCTGGTAATGCTAACCTATCTATCTGCGGGACTGGGGTGATATGCTAGGTCCTGGTGACATCTATCTATCATCGGGACTGAAGAGATACGCTGGGTCCTGGTGATGCTAACCTATCTATCTGCGGGAATGGGGTGATACGCTAGGTCCTGGTGTCACACTCTCTTTAAAGGCATTTATGGTACGGTTTGTCTCTGCAGGTGTGGTGCATGTGTGAGCAGTCCCTGGAGGTGTCACTGGTGTCTGTCTGACCATCTTTGCTCTCACACCCCACAGTGCGACCATGATGGGACCATCATCTACAGCCAGAACGTAAGCATAGCCTGTCAACTAGGAACATAGTCCTGATTCTATAGTGATGGTGCTAGAAGATGACCCAAAAATTTGTTAGATCATCACAAACGTGTATGCTGTTGAAAGGACCTCTTATCACGCCTTCAGGTCCTCATGTATACACTATGTTGTTGACATGGATTTAGCCACCTTGAATGTATTTCATATCTGACTTTTGTTTACTCTGTGTATACATTACGATGTGCTAAATTATTCCTGCAGCATGAGCAAACGGAGCTGTGGGGTCCAGATTCTTGCCCCCGGGTGGAGAAAGTTGAAGGATCTTCCTTAATTCACGTTGGCTTGGAAGGAGAACTGGATCTAATAGGATATAACCTTCAGCTGCTCAATGTGAGTTCAGTTTATCGTATATATTTGTGACCCTTGGAATAAGAAACGCACTTCCTTATAATCATCTTTCACTGGTACATTCAACAGCGCCACTTATGTTCATAGGCTGTGTCTGGTATCGCATCTTAGCCCCATCTACGCAAATAGAAGATCCGTGGGGGTCCAGAACTCACGTCTGTGGGCCAGAAATAGAAGACCCTTGATTATGGGATGTTTTCCCTGTCCATGATATACAGTGTAGGCTCAGTGGAGGATGTGAGCTTAACTGGGGAGTTCTGTACATTGTATAGTGGCTGTGTTTGGTATTGCAGCTCAGCTTCATTCACTAGAATAGCTCTGAGCTGTGAACAGGCCATGTGACAGATAAACATGGCGTAATATGGCCTGTAAGGCAGAAGCTGCACTTACAGAGCTGATCTGCTGGGATCCTGCTGATCTTCAGTTAGTGACATCGGACTTTGAGTAATACATCTGGAGAACTCCATTAACTCAGCAAACCCTTAGGGCGGTTATCCCACCATTAAATGTCATATTTATTGTATAAATCACAAAAATAGAAAGTTTTCTATCTATAAAATAACAATCCAGTGAAGAGTTATGTTGTGTAATTACAAAATATGGCGCCACCTGGTGTTCTGAGTGTATGGTAACATGCATGTCCACCTAATGAGTGCTGGTGTACGCACATGCTCAGTTGCTTTTCCCACAGCCAGGTCCCTGCCTACTGATCCTTTATTCATTGCAGGGATACCATTGGCAGTGAACAGATCACTCTGCAGAGACCTAGCTATGGGGAAAGCGACTGATCATGTGTGTCCACCACCACTCAGGTCATTGGGTGGACGTACACATTGCTATAACTGTATATATACCAGGGGGCTCTATACTATGTAAATAATGCACGACTGTATCTTTTTCAGCAGCATTAAATGACATACATTGTTATTGTATAGCTCACAGAAAGTGTACAGTCTGCTGACAGACTCCCTGTCATGTCGGGTGTCATTATTGGTAGAGTACTTCCCAATCTTTACAGTCTGCTTCCTTTACTCCACAGGGAGGAGCTCTAGAATTCAACTGTATAATAGACCTGGAGGAGGCGCCTATCACCCTGCGAGCGCAGATTGAGAAGATGACTGCAGGCGGCGACCAATATAAAGTGCACTGTCAGACTCATAAGGTTGGTGAGCGCTTTGTGTCATGGTTCGGTTGCATGTGATTCACATCACAGGATTTTAAAAGGATTGATTCATTTTCGTAATCCATTTTTTGCTAGAAGAGATCCCCCCAAAAAAATTGATCATAAGTCCCATAGCCCAGGCCCCAAGTGATCAGCCATAATCTACGAGGAAACCAAGCAATAAGTGTTCAGTTATCCTGCAGCGCCGCCACAGGGAAAAGAAAGCATTGCATAATTCTCGTAAATGTCAAGGGGCTGTCTGTGTAGTGCAAAGACTTGCTGGCTCCTCCAGAGGGAGACACTCTTTCTACTCTCTCATATTAGGCTGTTTTGAACTATATAGAATTTTTATTTTTTAATAAAAAAAAAAAAAAAAAAACTTTTATAAAACTGTATTATAAATATATCGGCAATTCCTTTGCTGTTTAATGTGACAACACCAGAACATATAGGGCATGGTGATTCATTGTCTGCGACTTCTTCTTTCTGTTAGTATGAGTACCCGCTACACGTCATGGAGCATCAGGTTCCTGTCTATGTGAAGAAAGGGGACGTGTACCGTGTGGACAACAAGGGGGACATTAAAGGTATATTGAATGTCTTTGTGAGTTATCCACTCTCTTCTGGTCCTTCCTATTGAGACCACATGCATGCTTGATTGAACCGAGCATGCATATTGATGCGGGTTTGGTGAAATAGCTGTTGACAGAAGGGCATTCAGAAGACCGTTATCTAATGGGTATAGCTAGCATTACTCAGCTTTAACTTACTGTATCAGAAGTGTTTGTGAGTTATTCACTCCCTTCTGGTCCGTCCTATTGAAAACACATGCATGCTTGGCTGAATGGAGCATGCATGTGAATAAGGATTTGGTGGAATAGCTGGCGACAGATGGATCATTCAGCTGACTGGGGTCCGTTGCAGCCATATTTGCTATAGAGCAGCAGGATGGGCAGTGCATGCCACTCCATTTATTTCAGTGGGGCCACTGGAGTGCTGCATTTCAGCTCTGCTGACGGACCCATTGAAATGGATAGAGCCGTACAAAATACCCTATGATCAATGAGGTCCAACAGCTGTATAGGAGGGAATTTGTTCTAATGGGATGACCCCTTTAATGCTAGTCGTATACATCATTCCGATGGAACATGCAAGCAGTAGTATTGAAGCAAAGTTGGATTTTAGCCTATCTGTTTCTCTCTGGGAGAGGCGGTGCTAATTCTATTCAGAAACCGCTTATCTCATATGACCTATTGATATAACTCGCCCATACCTGTAAGCTATGGAGGAGGGTTATCCTCTCACCCTCATCTAACTCTTACTATTATCCTATCCTGTATTCTACATGTTCTCCATTGTTTTTTTTCCCCCCAGTGACTCTATATAACTGCTCAGTGGGTCAGTCAGACTGCAGCCGCTGCCAAGCCTTAGCGCCTGAGTACCAGTGTTTGTGGTGTGGAGAAGGCGACAAGGCGTCGTGTGTGCACCAGGATCAGTGTGAACAAAGCACCATCCATGTCTGCCCTACTCCGCTCATCCACTCGGTAAATAGAAAGGGCTATGTAGAGCGTTACCATTTACTAATAATGGATTATATGGGATATTGCTTTAGTATCAGAAATTTTACTAATTCCTACATTTGAGGTGCTTGTGAGTGATGTCATCACATGGCGCCTACAGCTCCCAAAGCCGGAGCACGCAGGGGCACAGTGATGAGGCGGGGGCTCTCTGCTCCTGCTTCACCGCTGTATTCAACTCATCTAGGTCCTCTCCAATCCAATACAGTTCTCATTGCGTGCTATGTATACAGCGATGGGGAAGCCATGGATGCTGATAATTTGCCCCTTCCTTCTGTATGGTATATTGCGCTGTCACTAACAACTCGTAGAGCAACTAACTCTGCAAGGACATACACATACAGCCTTGCAGAGTTCATTGCTGACTGCCTATTGAGATGAAGAAACTAATTATTTTTTGTACTTTTTAGTTTTCACCCATGACTGGTATTTTGGAAGGAGGGACAACCCTTACTATTAATGGGGAGAACATGGGGCAGAGAGCAGAAGAGGTGTCGGTGAGCGTATGTGACCAGCCTTGCACCCTGCTGCCAGATTTGTATGTCGTATCGAACAGGTTGGTATACCGCCCTGAGCTCCGATGACTGGTCACGTACACACTATTTCTGTATTATTCTTGTATTTCCTGCAGCATCATGGCTTACACGTCTTCGTCACCACTTACACAGTACTTCTAAGCCTTTGTTTACTGGAACGTTTCATTTTAGTGTCCGTCCACTTCTAAAAGTTCCAGTAGCGCCTGCGATCACCAGAGAGTGTCCTGAAATAGACGTGTTTATTAGTCACTTGGATCCAGACATACTTCTAATTGGTTACACTGTGGTTGCTGTGCCAAGTTTTATTTATGTCATGGCTCCACCTGCTGGCGGGTAGTAGTACTGCAGGAATAAGATTGAAACGTGAAGAGTTTTATATGGAAAAATAATACTTTATTATTTATATAGTGCCAACGTATTTCACAGCACTGTACATATAAGACCTTATCAAAAAGGTTCTTGGAATATCATACACATTGGCCAAAGCTTTGATATTGGCCGGAGAAGACGATCATCTAATTCATTTAGGGGTGTCCTGACTCCCACTTTGACATCCACAACAGCTGGAGTGCCCTAAGGCTGCTGTACCCTGTCTAAAGCCTTGTAACACAATGTTATGATGTTGATTTATGCTGACTTCGTACCTGCAGGATTGTCTGCACCCTGTCTGCTAGTTCGGGGGAGGTGTCGGGCACTGTGAAGGTTTCAGCAAATGGCCGCAGTCCAGGAGTTTCCAGTGAATTGTTCTCATATCAGGTGAGTCAATAATATGGAATGTCCTTGTATTTGGTCTGTGAAAACTTGTAGGTTCTGGAGATGTCACCGAGGGCCTTACTGTATGTTAGCAGAACAAACAGCTTGTGTGGGTATATAACACTCAAGCTGGCAGGGCATGCTGGGAGTTATAGTTATTTGATACCTGAAGAGCTTCACGTTGTAAGCCAATGTAGTATTGAACTCTTCCTCCAAAGGTCACACCAAATATTGATGAGACTTAGATTTCTTTTTTTGTTCATTCGCTTCATTTTGTTAATTAACAAAAATAAACTATTAACCCTTCTATTTCTGGAAGCATTCTTGCTATGGAGCATTTTTTTTCCTTACATGCCTAAAACCTTTGCAACATACTGTATTTTCCTGCGGTTACCACTAGGGGAGCTCTCTATGTGCTTTTACAGATTTAGGATGAGGACACATAATGTGGCCAGCGTAACATACAAATCTGCAATAGTCTGCCACCATTAGCCACCGCGGGTGAGTGGGGTCACCATTAGCCACCGCGGGTGAGTGGGGCTTCTGAT
The DNA here is from genome assembly GCF_031893055.1 of Leptodactylus fuscus. Taxonomy (NCBI): domain Eukaryota; kingdom Metazoa; phylum Chordata; class Amphibia; order Anura; family Leptodactylidae; genus Leptodactylus; species Leptodactylus fuscus. The sequence continues at coordinate 36,077,332 of NC_134275.1, forward strand.
GCCCTTGTTACCGCATTGGATCACCCTTATAAACTGTATAAATATGTAATCAGTGAGCTCCCCCTAGTGGTGGCTACAGGCACATAGTGTAAAGTGTACTGTAATGTAAGGCTACCTAATGTTTCCTCAAATGATTGACATGTCTTGATCGATGGGGGTCTGGGTGCTAAGGCCCCATGGATATAAGGCAAAAGCATTTAGCTCGGCTCTCCTCCGAGGTGTATGGACCTGTATACTTTCTATAGGTTGAAGCAAATCTGATTTAAGCCAGATGGAAACCAGCACTAAGCAGAGCACTTCTGCACCTTCACTTTAGCCTTTTTGGGGGTCTCCGCACCTGGACCTCCACTAATCAAATTACCCCTCATGATTCCGTATACTCTCTCTGCTCCATTTGCTTTTACTAAAGGCAATTGACATTAGGGCCTTCATGTTAGTAACATTTTTTTCTTCCACTACAGGACCCCATTCTTCAGAGTCTGGATCCACTAAGAGGTCCCATGGCCGGTGGGACAGTGATCACCATTTTTGGTTCCAAGCTGCTGACTGGTGACCAGATAACTATGACAGTGGGGGATTTGCCTTGTGAAGTGTTAGTAGTATATTCTCATGTGGTTGGGTTTTTTTTTGGAGTCATCTGTATTCAGAAGAAATAATTCACTATTCTGTCTTTCCCAGGTTTGGGGATTTATTAGAAGATCAGTTATATTGTGTTACAAGCCCCAGTTCTGTCCAGCAGGAGATTCCAATCCATGTGTTCTATGGCAAAACAATAAGACGTCTGGAGGACACATTGTACAATTATACAGAAAACCCAACAATTTCATCTGCTTCACCTTCCACAGCCTTCTACGGGTACAAACCAAAAACTTTAATATCAGTGACTTATCCCAATGATAGGCCAACAGAGGGTGATATTGAGGTCTGTCCCCCAGCAATCAAAATAATGAAGGATCCTTGACAGATCTGGAGGCTAAGGCCCCTTTAGTATTTGAAAAGCTTAATTATGTCTAAGGATGTGCCTGGTACTGCAGCCAGGCCAATGTACAGCGAATCAGGTCATTTCTAACACCCTATCTGAGCATAAGATAGAAGAGAGAAGCTGAGCTCTGTGATATATATTTTCATATGATAGAGGAGAAACGCTGAGCTCTGTAATATTTAGGGCTATGTGATATAGGGAGAGAAGCTAAGCCCTGTGATATGTAGGTTTATGTGATAGAGAAGAGAAGCTGAGCACTGTGATATATAAGTTTATATGATAGGAGAGAAGCTGAGCTCTGCGATATATAGGGTTATATGATAGAGGAGAGAAGCTGAGCTCTGTGAGATATAGGGTTATGCGATAGAGGGAGAGAAGCTGAGTTGTGATATATAGGTTTATATGATAGAGGAGAGAAGCTGAGCTCTGTGATATATAGGGTTATATGATAGAGGAGAGAAGCTGAGCTCTGTGATATATAGGGTTATATGATAGAGGAGAGAAGCTGAGCTCTGTGATATATAGAGTTATATGATAGAGGAGAGAAGCTGAGCTCTGTGACATATAGGATGATATGATAGAGGAGAGAAGCTGAGCTCTGTGATATATAGGGTTATATGATATGATAGAGGAGAGAAGCTGAGCTCTGTGATATATAGGTTATATGATAGAGGAGAGAAGCTGAGGTCTGTGATATATAGGGTTATATGATAGAGGAGAGAAGCTGAGCTCTGTGATATATAGGGTTATATGATAGAGGAGAGAAGCTGAGCTCTGTGATATATAGGAGGACATGATAGAGGAGAGAAGCTGAGCTCTGTGATATATAGGATGATATGATAGAGGAGAGAAGCTGAGCTCTGTGACATATAGGATGATATGATAGAGGAGAGAAGCTGAGCTCTGTGACATATAGGATGATATGATAGAGGAGAGAAGCTGAGCTCTGTGATATATAGGATTATATCATAGGGGAGAGAAGCTGAGCTCTGTGATATATAGGATTATATCATAGGGGAGAGAAGCTGAGCTCTGTGACATATAGGATGATATGATTTGGATCAGTATTTCTGAGTATAAAGCAGAGTGAATCCTGACAGGACTCCTAGGAGATACAATGACAGTCCTGCCTGCCTCGCCCACAACTTTCCCTGTATTAGTGTTGCATTTATCTTCTCTTGCATCTTCCACAGGGGAGGAAGGACAATTGTGGTAAATGGTCAGAACCTGGATGTTGTTCAGATTCCACATCTGTGTGCTTTGGTGCGGTCACCAGTGGAGGAGCCTCAGCCTGGAGAGGAGAAAAGAAGAAGGAAAAGGGGGCGAAAGAGGGAGTTCATACCCAGTCCTGTCCAGGAGGTGGGGCTAGTCATGGTCATCCGGCTACATTATCAGCTCAAACATTGTAATTTCTATCATTTCTTTCTTTCATTACGTTTACTATTTTTTTTGTTCCTTCCTTCATTAGATTAGTGAACCTTGTTACCAGAACTCCTCCACAGTCATGGAGTGCATTTCACCGTCTGTCCCCGACAACTCCATCCTTGTGGATGTCTTATTTGTACTAGACAATGTTCGGATTCCATTCAACAGTGTCGGGGAGAAAGAAAACTTCACTTACCAGAAGAACCCAGTCCTGAAGCCTCTGAACCGTGATAACCCCAGTAAACCGTATAGCCTAAAGCCTGGGAACGTGCTGGATGTGGAGGTAAAAACACAAAGTGCTCATCTAGTCCCTGTAGCAGGCGTGAGTGGGTAACTGGAGGCCATTCAATGGTCTTGTATTGTACAGTGTGTGATCAAGTGATCATATCTTCAAGTCCATGAAAAATTTTTAATAAATTTTATTAAAAAGTTAAAAAAAAATACAAATTCACAATTTTTCCCTAACAGTTTTATTATGTTAAAAATAATATAATAAACCTATACGCAATTGGGTATTGTTGTGTCCAAAACCACCCAAACTAAAAAGTGAACCTGCACATTGAATGGGATAAGAAAAATAAATAAAAAATGTTTGGATGTTTTCGTTCCTCTCGCCCTCCAAAAAATGAAATTCAAACTTATCAAAAAGTTGAGTGTACTCCAGAAGAGTAGCAATAAAAACTACAGCCCGTGCTACAAAAAATAAGCCCTCATATAACTCGATCAAGAGTTATGGCTCTTACAGTATGGTAAGTATTGTGCTAAAGTTAAAAACAAAAAAAAAAAACCCTTCTAAATTGGGAATAGCTGTAATTGTACTGAACCACAGAATAAAGTTACCACGTCATTTTTTACCACACGGTGAATGATGTAAACATAGAAGAAAAAATAACCACAAAAATTGTAGAATTAATTGTTATTCCTCTATCTCCTCCCCCCCCCCCAAAAAAAAAAAAAAAGTTCTTCAGTGGATTTTTTGTACCCCAAAATGTTACCGTTAAAAATACAGTGTTACAGCAAACTGAATCCTTCAAATCGCTATGTCAGTGGAAAAAATAAGTTATGGATCTTGGAACAAGGAGATGAAAAAAGCAAAAAAGTCTGTCCAGTCCTGAAGGCCAAAATAGACCTCACAGTAGCCACGTACCTGATGTCTATGGGGCCTCTGGACAGATGATGTCGGGGTGCAGAAGGGTCAGACTTGATCCTTTTTTTCTCAGGAGAGATAAGTCACCACCACAGATTGCTGGCGCACTCCCCTCTCTTCATTGACTACACATGCATGCTTGGCCGAAGCGATACACACCCCATAGGCCAAAATATATATATTTTTTTTTTTGTAAAGACTTGTTGGTGCACTTGAATCTTATCCTATATATTTATATATCCACTATCCGTTATGTTACAGTAATCACATCTTATATGTTTTCTTAGGGCGAGGGATTGGATTCGGGCATCAGTAAGCAAGAAGTACGAGCAATGATTGGAAATGGTGTTTGTACAGTGAAGACCCTCACCCACAACCACTTGTACTGTGAGCCGCCTCTTACTTCCCCGCAGCCGCTGGACTCAAGTGCTTCCCTGCCAGAATTTGTGGTTTGTAATCTTTAAAGGGTCCACGATGTGCCATAACATCCTACGTGGTCTCCTCCCCTTCCCCTGTGTATATATAGCCCTATTATAGACACAGCAGCCATATACTCTCCTTTACCTAGGTGCACATGGGAAGTCTCCGGTTCAACCTCGGACAAGTGAAATATGACGTGGAGGGGCAGTCTAGTTTCCCTAAAGAAGCCAAAATTGGAATAGGAGTTGGAGCAGCCCTGCTCATACCCATTGTGCTCATAATCATCTTCATGTACAGGTACGACTACAGATTTCGGTTGGTGTCAGAAGCTGGTGCCTTAGTAGTTAGCATGGATGGCTTGCATCTTTGAGGTCTCTGGTTGGTGTATGTTCTCCCCATGTTTAGCTGGGTTTCCTCCAGGCACACTGGTTTTTCCCTCCACTCCTAAAATGTACTAAATGTCTCCTGACATGTCTCAGGAGAGGGGTTCTCTGGAGAGTCTTTTATAATGTACGTTTTTAGATTCTATACCTCGGGGTTCTGGGTGGGTTCCAACCCCACAGCAGAAAACAGCAGAGGAAGAAGGAGGTGGAGTGTCCTGCTAGGTGCTTGGTTGGATCTTATAACCCGGGATCAGAACCAGCCCAGAATCCCTAGTTATAGCACGTAAAAAAAAACTTGAAGAACCCCTTTAAATAACTGTTTTACTTAAAACGTTATTTGGTGTTGTTCCTCTACTATTCCTCCTGGAAGTATAAAAATTGACAACTGGGTGTTACCTCTCCTCATATTGGTAGGGTGTGTCCTTGAAAACGCCTATCAATGATTGAACAGTGTAGGGAAATGCCTTACTAACAAAGGAAATCAGAGCACCTAGTTTATTTCCAGGAAGAATAACAAAGGAGTTCTAACATAAGATAGTCCAGAATTGTTGTTTTATGGGGAATGCTAAAATAGGCATGTCACAGAGAGGAGCCGTCCACTTTATAGTATTTTCTCTGCTCCTGAGAACAGGGAGCACCAGAGAGAGCTGAAGTACAGTATTGTACTGGCACTCCCACCAAGGTGTCTGCATCCACCAGAGGTTTGGCCACTTGTCCCATGGCTGCATATAAAAAGGGGGGTCTCAGAGGTCAGACCCCCACCGATCAGGATTGGTATTGCTGATCTCTGAACAGAACTATGGATTATGCCAGCACTATATAATAAATGAGAAACACAACGTGAGAGGAGAGAGTCACAATAGGGATATGATGGATAACTCATAGGAATGCTTGCTTTGTTACAGGCGGCAGAGTAAGAAGGCAAAGAGGGATTATGAGAAGGTCCTCGTACAGCTGGAGAACCTGGAGACCAGTGTCGGAGACCAGTGCAGGAAGGAATTTACTGGTAATGTCCCCGCGTCTATCTCTGATTTTTTATTTTTTTTCTTGCATTAGCTTTGGGTCTTGTATATCAGAATTCATGTATTTTCCATTTTCAGATCTAATGACAGAAATGATGGATCTCACCAGTGACATTGAAGGCTCAGGCATCCCATTCCTGGACTACACGACCTACACTGAGAAGATATTCTTCCCTGGTGACACTGTCTCACCGCTCAGGAAGAGCCTAGACGTTCTCGAGAACAGACGTAGCACTGTGGAGCAAGGCCTTACCCAGCTCTCCAACCTGCTCAATAATAAGCTTTTCCTTACTAAGGTACAAGCAGCGGCTTATCCCAGATGTAGTTTTTACTAAAAAGTTGACGTCTTCTGAATTAAAGGGGGTGTCCAGGGAGTTTCTTAGTATACGTTTCAGGCTGTTTCTGACCTCAAGTCACTTGTTAAAAACTAGCACTCGGACTTGGGTCACTCTCCCTCATTCCTACTCTCTCCATTTCACATGTATAGTCTAGCAGCCCACATAGCACTGGCATCTACCTGTGCATCCAGGAGAGAAGGGAAGGGTCAGAGTGACCCAGTGAGTGCTGGCTGTGATCACTTTGGGAGGGGGTGACGTGACCCAGGGTTGTTGGTTCTGATCACATTACCTGGAGTGGGAACCAGCCCAGGACCCCCAAATCCAGAGTAAAAACAAAACAGAAGAAATAACTGAAATGAGACTCCCTGGAGAACTCCTTTAAATTACATCAATATGGTATTAAAAATATAAAATCCCTTTTATCCTAGCTGATCGAAACACTGGATGCCCAGCCCACATTATCGCAACGTGACCGCTGTCATGCCGCCTCCTTGCTGACTGTAGCTCTGCATGGCAAACTGGAGTATCTGACTGATGTCATGAAGACCCTGCTGTGTAACCTGATAGACCAGTGTGTGGCCAAGAATCCCAAACTTCTTCTCCGCAGGTAAATGTTGTACTGCCCCCCCCCCATAAAGACGTTCCTGGTAGATACCATTCATATCAGAACATAAACCCCTCTCTCTATTATCAGGACTGAAACTATAGTGGAGAAATTGCTGACCAACTGGATGTCCATCTGCCTGCACGCTTTCCTTCGGGTTAGTAGTTTTAATAAGACATGGCCACCATGATCTAAAAATGTCAGAATTCATCCAGAGACCCCAGTGCCTTCTTTTTCTGGATCATTGGGGTCCCCAAAAGTCCTAAAAGAATGCCATAATGTTCTAAGCCTATATTCACATCTGTGTCGGAGTTTGTCGGGCACAGAGTCTGTCTGAAATGATGGACTTGCAAGCCAACTTTTTCATCCGGCGATGTCAGGGAAAAAACAGCAGCTAACAGACAGACCCTATTCTAGTCAGTGGGGCCCTTTAGGGCCTTGGATTGATCTACTTTTATTGTTTAATTTGTTCCTTCGATGGACCAAAAGAACAGATTAAACAACGCAGGTTTGAACGCACCCTTAGGTGGAAATACCCCTTTAATAATGTGGCTGTATAATCAGCTGATAAATTATAACTAGTGGTTTAATACAGTGAAAATGTCCCTTCTTACGGGAGCAGCCATTTTGTTGAAGATTTTATAAACCTGCAGCCTACAATATTTGTTTTGACTGACATAAAGGAGTTTTCAGGGACCAAATATAGATGGTTTATCGATTGGATAGGCTGTCAAGATCAGATTGTGGGGGGGGTCCAACTCTTGGCAACCCCACTGTCAGATGTTTGAAGAGGCCGTGGCACTAGGGTGAGCTTTGTAGTCTCTTCATCGTTTGTAGCATACACCAGTCACTAGTGTTATCTGACATTTTTATGAGTTTCTCCATCTTTTATTGCTTCTTTTTATAGTGTTAAGCACTCATACACCTTTTTTCCTCCCCGCAGGAGGCTGCAGCGGAGCCTTTGTACAAGTTATACCGCGCCATTATGTATCAGGTGGACAAAGGTCCGGTGGACGCAGTGACTGGTAAAGCCAAGCGCACACTGAATGATGGTCGGCTCCTGAGGGAGGATATTGAATGTCGGCCGATGACGCTAACTGTTATAGTGAAGAATGGCACAGAAGTGCAGCAGGTGCCGGTCAAAGTGCTGGACACCGACACCATCACACAGGTTAAAAGGAAGATCCTGAACCATGTTTACAAAGGATCTCCATTCTCCCAGCGACCTCCTGTCCATACACTTGACCTGGGTAAGGATTAGTAGGATAAATCTACACTTACATTCTTATAATATAGTTCTGTATGGTTTCACTAGGAACTGTGTAATACTTTGTTTCTCCTGCAGTGGTGCTGTAAAGGAATTAAAGGGGTTTTTCATACTGGTAACCTATCCTGTGCGTCAAGCTGCTTATTGTACAGTTCAGAAGTTGAATTGTAATATATATCTGTCTCTACAGAGTGGCGCTCTGGTCAGGCAGGCCATTTGACACTCTCAGACGAGGACCTGACGTCACTAGCACAGGGTCAATGGAAGAGGCTGAATACACTGAACCATTATAAGGTATGGGATTAGGTGTGATGCATCCCTCCCAAACTATCCCATATTCAGTGGGTAATGTCCTGAGTGGCATGTCCCAATTTCGGTTCTATCTGTGTCCTCAGGAGGGCATTATACTTGATAGGGGCATTAAAATATGTGGGGGCCACAAGGAGGCATCATGCAGTATGGTTGCCAAAAATGGACATTATACTGTATATTAGTCACAAGGGTACATTATATTCCGTGGGGGCACTGAGGGAACATTATACTGTGTGGGGGCACTAAAGGGGCATTATACTGTGGGGAGGCAATTAGAAGGCCTCATCAATGTGTTACACAAAAGAGGAGCCAATTACTGCATGGGGGCACAAAGGGACTGGATGGAGTTAGAGGTTTGGCCGCAGTATGCTGCACATGCCGCAGGTTTTCTCTCTGGCCCCTGAAAGTTGGAGGTTTGGGGACGTATTTGTGACTGTCAATCACACCAAGTTTTACCAATCTCTTCTACTTTAACAGGTTCCAGATGCTGCAACTGTAACTTTAATACCCCGGCTTCATAATAATCAGTGTGAGACAACAAGCAACAACTACATGGGGGGAGAAAGTGAGTATTTCCCTTCTTACTTGTTATATCTACCGTAGCACTGCTAAGCCACATTGGCACTGGTCCCCCTTGGGGCAACACAGTTTACAATAGCATTTGTGTCCTTAGACTAGTGGACACAGATACATTTGAAGACTGTGTATCAGGAAGCCCCAGCATTTCTGAAATAGCACCCTAGCCACCCACTAGAGATGAGCGAACACTGTTCATAACAGCCATTCCGAACAGCACCCTCCCATACAAATGAATGGAAGCGGACGGCACGCGGGGGGGTTAAGCGGCCGGCCACCGGCAAAGTCTGCGTGCCAGGTGCTTCCATTCATTTCTATGGGAGCGTGCTGTTCGGATCGGCTGATCCGAACAGTGTTCGCTCATCTCTATCACCCACCAGAAAGACTAATAAAACAGGGAGGAAGGAAAGTAGTAGGACGACAGAAGAGAAGGAGGACCAACAATGCCACTCCGCCCCCTCCTCTGCAGGACCTACATAGAAATGGTCACATGATGAGATTTGTGCAGGTCCTGAAGCCAAAGAACTGCTGTGTTGGTGTATTGGGTCTATTATAAAGAGTCTTGTTAGGGAGCCTGTATTTATGTGGTCTTGATAGGGTGTCTGGTCACTATTTTGGATGAAACCCCCCAAAAAATTTTTTTACTGCGTCCATCCCCCATCACTTTTCTTACTTATCACTTCTGTCCGTATCAGAGACTCCAATGCTGGAAGATGGTGATGAGGGTGGCATCAGAATATGGCACCTGGTGAAATCTGTGGAGGAGCCAGAAGTGTATAAACAGCGGCGGAGCAGCTTACGGGAGAGAGAGCGCGCCAAAGCCATTCCAGAAATCTACCTAACACGCCTGCTGTATATGAAGGTGAGGATACGGAAGAATGGCTAGCAGGGGTGAAGGTGTCTGATGTGCACCAGCAGAGACTTACCTAGCTTTACCCCTCGCAGGGAACATTGCAGAAGTTTGTAGATGACACTTTCCAGGCGATGTTGGGAGTCAATCGACCTGTCCCCATCGCCATCAAATACTTCTTTGATTTCCTGGATGAAATGGCTGAGAAACATGGCATTGCAGATAAGGAGACAGTTCATATCTGGAAGACACACAGGTGGGTACAGTTAGGTTGGGCTGACGTGGCTGGTACATGTGGATGTCATTGTTAAATCCCCATCCACATGTATCGTGGTTTGCATTGCTGCATTTGGTCCATGATAACTTACCTCTAGTGTGCACAGTATTTCACTTCTTAGAGCAGAAGTTTGTGCTCCAGAGCTGCTCCTCCTGTTACAAGGACTCAGGAAATTCCCCCGTATTTCAGCAAGGAATGACATTAATAAAGAAAAATGATGGCTTACATGGGTATTCCAGCCATAGTAAGACGCCACAGGATTGGGGGTAACTTGCTGATCAGTGGGATCTCTAACGATCACGAAAACTGTGGTGTTTTACAGTCAGTAAACAAAAATGTACGTCTCTGATCATTTCAATGGGCCTGCCGGAGGTAGCAGTGGGATGTAAATAACTTACCTCTGGCAACCCCATTAGAATGAACAGAGTCAGTACATACATTCCCAGTTCTTATAATTGGTCGGGGTTACAGCGGTCAGACCCCTCCACTGGCCAGCAAGTTACCTCATTTTCATTCTTTTATGTGAGGCTCAATTTCCCCAGTTCCTGCTGCACTCACTAGTTTACTCAATATATACGGTATGGTATAAAGCCGCCACTAGGGGGAGCAGAGTACATACAGATTCTAACAATAATGTATTCTGCACATAACTGGAGGCTCGCTGATGTAATAAAAGCATAAGGCATAGACTAAAAAGTTGTAATAATAATGAACCCCGAGGAACATCTGACTCTCTGCTTGGCCACAGCTTGATGCAGAGGTTCTGGGTGCTTATACTGAAGAACCCTCAGATGGTCTTTGATATTGAGGTGTCGGAGAATGTGGATTCCATCCTTTCAGTCATTGCTCAGACCTTCATCGACTCGTGTACCGTCTCCGAACATAAAGTGGGCAGAGTGAGTATATAATAATGATGATGGTGGAAGAAATTGATATCATAGATTTTTTTGTGTTTGTATATATTATGTTTATGTGTATATTATATTTATGTGTATATTATGTTTGATAGATGGTGATATGTACACTATATACGTATTTGTGGAGAGATAAATATTCAACCTGAGATGAGAATGTTCTTGTTTCATTGTAGGACTCACCTGTCAATAAATTACTATATGCCCGTGAAATCCCACGATATAAGCAGCTGGTGGAGAAGTAAGTACATACCCAACCATTGTAGAAGACTTACTGGCCTTCTGGTTTTGGCGGGTCTCAATGCTCGGAGCGACAATATAAATGGGCCTAGATCACTAATCTGGGGGCTGCTCAAGGGCGCATCCTCTATGGTAATTGTGCATGACATGGCGGCATTTACCACATGTTTCTGACCGTGTGTTGTGTATGCAGCCAGGTGATCCATCTCATCCAATCTACCTAGAAGGATAGACCAATTACGACTCACCATACAGCACCCCAAGTAGTCTGGGGGGTATATTTATAGGGGCAGTAGAACAGTAGGTATGCTGTTTTTAAGGGAAAACAGAGTGTAGCCACTTGAGCCATAAGGATGGGCGTAGTTGAAACTGCATAGGACAAACAGGCAAGCAGTTTTGATGTCATTTTCAGTCCAGTTTCTTAATTTTGAAGGTGAAACATATTTATATAATATGACTTACCTGCAAAATTAAGAAACTACAGCAAAAAATGCATCAAAACTCAATGTATTTTTTTTCCCAATGCAGTTTTAACTGCATCATGTGAATGTACACTAAAGGGCCTGTACAAGATTACAAACCGCGCTGCCCATGACTATGGCTCGTGTCTGCTATTGTATCTAAAAATACTGGTGGTTGAGTTGCAATACCATGTACAGCCTCTGGACAAGTGTGGTGCTGTTTTATATTTATTTCAAACTTGTTATATCTGTAATTTTAGGGTTCTCAATCATGTTGTTCCATCCATAGGTACTATGCTGACATCGCAGACACCACCCCTGCTAGTTATCAGGAAATGAACTCCTATCTCACAGAGCTGTCGGGGGTGAGTAATACAAATCTCCCGGGTTCAATGGTTTTTATGGAATTTTTTCATTATAATAGAAGTCTATGCACAAATAGGAATAAATGGGCGTAGAAAGTGGTTAGTGTGGAGCTTCATTTCAACATGGCATCATGAGTATGTAGCTTGCAGGGCCTGAGCTATAGGGCATGCAGTGGAATCTATATCTGTATATATGTATATTATATGTTAAATATGAGCCCCTCTGTCTCCTTTCAGATACACTCAGATGACCTGAACTCTCTGGTTGCCCTACAAGAGCTGTATAACTATATAAACAAGTACTATGATCCTGTAAGTACAACGTTTATAGCATTTTATCTTGAGCAGACTACACAAATCGATTACAGATATAAACAACACCCTGAGCTTCCTCATCCTCACCTATGGTTGTGCAAGCTTGACCTTAACGGGGATTCCCAGGAATTATTAATTGATTACCTATCTTTAGGATTGGTCATCAATTGAAGATCTGTGGGGGTTTGACACTCAAGGCCCTGTGGATCATCTCTTTGAAGCAGAAGTGGCATTCCCAGAGCTCTGCTTCATACGCCAATTGACATCACTTTCATTAGTCACATGGCCTGATCCCAGTTCAGTCCTGTTCAAGTTATTGGCCTGAGTTGCAATACCAAGCACAGCCATTGCACGATGTATGGCGCTGTGCTTGGTGAGTACTGAAGAAGCGACAGCAATCACCCAAATACTGTAGCTGATCAGCTGGGGGCCTGGATGCCAGACCCCTGCCAGTCTTTTATTGATAGGGCATCACTTATTTACCCTGGAAAACTCTTTTATTCTAACTATAGAGTTGAGCTCTTTGGAGACAGTCCTTGACTTTGTAATCATTAGAAACGAATTGGACAGGTTGGATTTCAATCTGGAATATTTTCTCAGAGATGAGCGTCAGTTGTTGTGTTTGGCAGCCACTTATCTCCATCCGAATATTACCCTGCCTAGTCCTTTGTTTCCCTTGGAGAGGTCTGGGGGCGGTTCACTCTCCTCTCTCCTTTCAGAACTGTTGCATGCTCTGCCAAGTTGAGGCTGCATGTGTATGAAGGGGGTCAGGCTGTCAGATGAATGACTGTTTGGGCCACATCTCTGAAGGTGAAGGGGCACTTTTATTGTCCCTTAGACTTACCCCAGCCCACGTGGCTTCCATCTCAGCCATGTGTGTATAGCTAACGCCGCCATGATGACCTCTGTCACATATGAGTAGACCCCACTAACCCTTCTTTCTTTTTCCACAGATAAGCCAAGCTCTGGAGGAGGATCCCAGTGGGCAAAAGATGCAGCTGGCATACCGCCTGCAACAGATCTCTGCTCTGGTGGAGAACAAAGTGACAGATCTATAATGGATTCCATGTCGCAGGACTTTCACCGACCTCCCATAGTAATGAGTTACGGGATCATCACCTGGAGATGCGGATAATGGTCTCCGGCTAGGATTTTAGTCCATGTTCCCATCCAATCAGAAGATGTGGGATTGGGGAACTCTTACGTCACTGGATGACACCCATAGACTTATCAGAACAAATGACATTTACTGTTTTAGCACTTTCTTTCCACAATACAGAAGCAATGCCAAGTTCGGCCATATTGATTTGAGAATTCTTTACTTTCTTCACCAGCCCTGCAGTGCACTGCCTACCTCAGTGGAACTGTATAAGTGCCTTACTTCTGGTTCTTCCTGTGGTCCGTCAGGGTCCAGCTCTTACATGTCAGACTGTAGAAGGGTGACAGTATACAGCCCAGGCCTTGATCCCTTCTTTCTGTGGTCCGTCGGGGTCCAACTATGACCTATCTTAGACTATACAAGGGAAGGGTGACAGTATACAGCCCAGGCCTTGTTATCTTTGTTCTGTGGTCCGTCAGGGTCCAGCTATGACCTATTATAGACTATAGAAGGGTGACAGTATACAGCCCAGGCCTTGATCCCTTCTTCCTGTCATCTATAGGGGTCCCTCTATGACCTATTATAGACTATAGAAGGGTGACAGTATACAGCCCAGGCCTTGTACCCTTCTTTCTGTGGTCCGTCGGGGTCCAGCTATGACCTATTATAGACTATAGAAGGGAAGGGTGACAGTATACAGCCCAGGCCTTGTTACCTTTGTTCTGTCATCCGTCAGGGTCTACCTATGACCTGTTTTAGTCAGTAGAAAGGCAATGGTATGCAGCCCCAGCATTGTTCCCTTCTCGCCATCTTTCATGGTCCGTCTATGACCCATCTTAGTCTGTGGAAGGGCAACAGTATACAACTCCAACCTTGTTCCTTTCTCCGTTTGGTCCATTGGGGTATACGTATAACCGGTCTTAGACTGTAGAAAGGTGACCATGTGCAGCCCCGGCCTTGTTCCCTTCTTCCTGTCATCTGTCAGGGTCTGTCTATGACATGTGTTAAACTATGGAAGGGCGACCGTATACAGCCCCGGCCTTGTTCCCTTCAGCTGTATAATATGGAACTAATAGATAATACACTGTGCGGATGTATATTCTAGCTATATGGCAGGAAAGAGGTGGTAGATAACGGCGGTATTAGCCATAGTAACCAGCAGGATTTCTGATTGGTTGCCATGAATCACAATACCGTAGTGCACACTTCTCGTTCATGTCACCCGATATACTGTTATACTGTATGTGTGTGCTTTTATGTTCTATGTGCTTGTGCCTGAGCCTCTTACTGGACCAGCCCTGGAGGAAGGACTCATTGAATACAGAGCACTGCTTGCTTTAGCCAATAGGGGCCATATTGTGTGACTGAGACACCAGGGTGTTGCCTTTGAGAGGTCCTCAGTGTGACTGTTGTGTCTGGTGGTGGTACCCCAGGGGGCAGTCTTCATCAGCGCACTGTGTCTGTCTCCCCCGAGCGTTTGCTTTTGTTTGTTTCTAACTTATGCAAAGCCTGTAAATAGATATAACTATATTTATTGTTCTTTTTATGCAGATTGTTTTGCAAATAAAATGATTTTTTAGAAAGTGATTTGTCAGTTTTTACCTTTTTTCTGTGTGCCGCCCTTCATGCCTGTGTTTTAAAAAGGACCTTGCACCATCTTCACCAACTCCAATTCATTGCACCCTGTAATAGGAGTTGCTCTGCTGATTTTGACACAGTTGGAGTTCTTTCTCAAGCCCCCACCATTCCTGAGCAATCGTTTGTTATTTTCAGCATAGTAATACTCTCTACTGTCAAGTGGGCGGTCCTGTGTTTCTGCTGTAATCTAGGACCACCCACCTGACAGTAGACTCCATAATTGTGCTGCAGAGTAATATGTTCACAAAGAGGAATTTGGCGCTGATTTTGAGGTGGGTTCCTGAATCTGCCTCCCATTGTTTTCAGTGGGAGACAGAATTTGTAGCAGGACGCTGAAAAAATAAGAGTTCTGTTTGATGTTGCTGCGGAATCGGCAGCTGATTTATCCGCAGAACCCTCCACGTGGGACACTCGGCTGATCAGCCCCATGTATCTAAGCCTAATCAGCAAGATGGAACATAGAAGGGAATGCTACCTAAATTCCTCTTTGTTTTCCCACATGTGAATGGGACCTTAGAGTGAGTTCCCACATCGGAAAATGAGCAGGAATTGGAGGTAGATGTCCCCCCTCCCCCAATTCCTCTTCATTTTCAAGCCCCTGGCTCCACATGGCCAAAAACATTCCACCATTGATTGGCCCCACATGAATGTCTCAAGCTCTGAAATCCGCAGCAAGAGCAAGTGGGTTACTTATTTTCTCAGCGTCCTGCTCCGCTCTCTGCCACCCATGGGAGGCAGAATCGGGTTGGAATCTGGCGCTGATTTGAGGACGGAATCCGCTTTAAAATCAGCAGCAGATTCTGAAGTGTAAACTGATCCTTATGTCGGTTGGATACAAATGGTCAGTCAGAAGCAGCAAAGGTCCCGTAATTCAAGCCAGACATGATTGCTTTGAAGGTAAATCCAGAACAAAGTCGTCCCACAATCGATGTGTTTTTCATGGTTGTGTACATGAGACCTTAGGATTTACCTCTTCTGCAGTTACCCCTATTTAGATGTGTTTGAGCCTGTTGATCATTGATGTGTGTATCCCTTTAATTAGATTTCTGATTGTTTAGACTCCACCCATTCCCTTTAAGTACCATAGCAGTAGTCGTCATCATATCTCCCAGGTGGAGGGTCTCCCATGGTATCACCAGGTGCCCCTGCTCTCTACACTATCAGCCCCACCCCAGCGATCACAAGACTCCATCTCTTCTTAAATCTCCAGGTAAGGAACCATGTTTGCTCTATGTACATATTGCCCTTTGATATATGAGGAAACGTTGTTGTGTAAGGAACCATTTCTGGCCTGAGAAGTGGCCGCATCGGTCCTCGCCGCTCACCATAGTGTTAGGCCGGGTTTACACCCTCAGCTTTTTCAATGCAGTTTTTGAAGTTAGAACCAGAAGTGGATTGAGTAAAAAAAAAAAAGGCAAATTATTATATGTCCTTTATAACCCACATCTGGCGTTGGCTATTGTAGTGTTGTAGTGAGGATGCAGGTCTTCTGGAATAAGTCCACTATGAGATGGTTACTCTTGTAGATCAGAACACTTTATTCCATGCTCCATCATGGCTCCCTGTATAACAATTCCTCCCCCTAAGCTCAGCTCCTCCTCCATTACTACCTCACTGTTGCTAGGCAGACAAAGCAGAATAAGTAAGCAGAACAGAACATACAGTACTTACTTATAACAACATCACATCTCTCCCCTTCTTATAAAAAAAAATAAAATAAAATGCAAACATTATAAATGAACAATAAATAAAAGGTCCGAACTGAAAAGAAAATTTTACTGCAGAACATAGTCCCTGAGGTGCGTTGGTGGCCTTCGACTCATCCTTGTCGGGTAGCGTTGAGACATCTCGTTATCAGAAACAGTCTGTGAATTTTCAGTATCTCTTGTTGGTGTTGCTGAACCAGTTGTACCTGGTGAAATGTCCTCATCATCTGTCTCCTCTGCACTTGCTCCTGGGTTGTAGTCACGAAGCTTTTTAAAATGGGAGACATTTCGTGTCACTTGATGACCCTGGCGTTGAGCAGTAACCATGGTACCTTTGACGTGTGTGACTTGAAAGGGTTCTGGATGATAAGGGGATGATAACTTGTCACTGGGTCTCAGCCTTTTAACAAGGACCCAGTCTCCCACATCCAGCTGTTTGAAGCAACAACTTCTCTTATCTGCATATCTTTTCATCCTGCCTTTGGCAAGGGAATCATTGAGGACCAATGGAGTCTGGACATGAACTACTGGGATGTTTGGAAGCTTAATGCGCAAAGGCCTGCCGAAAAGTGCAGTCGCTGGCAGAGTTCCTGTAGTAGAGTGTGGGGTGGCTCTGTACTGTCTAAGGAATCTGTACAATTCTTGCTGCAAATCCTTGTGTTCCATGGTAGCAATCCGAAGAGTTTTGTTGATTGATTGCATGAAGCGCTCCACTTCACCATTGGCTTGAGGCCAGTAAGGAGTTATTTTCCTGTGGTTAAAACCAAGATAAGTTGCAAAAGACTGAAAATCTGCACTATTGAAAGGTGGCCCATTGTCAGTCTTCACTGTTTCAGGTATGCCATATGCAGAGAAGATTTTGTCCAGTTTTGGTATGACAGCTCTTGCAGAGGTGGTGGAAACGGGTTCAATGACTGGAAACCTAGAAAAATCATCTATGACAACCAGTAAATAGGAATGATCTGGCAAAGTGCAGAAATCAACACTCACAGCAGTCCATGGATTGTCTGGCAGAGGTGTCATTTGTACTGGTGCTCGGCTATGGTCCACCGTAGTTGCTTGGCAAGGTATACATGTGGCAATAAGTGCTTCCACTTGTTTATCTAGTCCAGGAAACCATACTTTCTCCCTAAGTAATTGCTTTGTTTTAACTATACCTTGATGGGCCTCATGGGCCAGATCGATCACTCTACTCTGAAGTTTCTGAGGAATGACCAGGCGGTTGTCACGTAGTAGTATGTTTGAGTCAGATACAGAAAGAGAGTGTCTTGCATTAAAGAAGGCCTGTAAATATGCTGTTTGGCCCTGCGGTTGAAGACGAGTCTCAGCTAGAAAAGAGTTCCAGTTCTTAGACCGAACAGTGTCAATTACCAACTGAAGTTGGGGATCAGAATCCACCGCATGTTTAATTTCTTCGAGGGTCATTGCTCTTGGCACAGAGTGTGTAACAATGAAATTTACATGCTCCTCAGCTAAGACAGTGGCAGGCAAGTCATCTTTGGTAGACTGTGGTGAAGGGTGTCTTGAAAAATAGTCTGCAGGGTTCCCAGCTCCTGCCTCATATCTCAAGTGAAAGCGATAGTTCTGCAGGCGGAGTAGCCAGCGTTCAAGTCGTGGGGGTGGCTTTGATGAATGTTTATTGAAGATTGGAATGAGTGGTTTATGATCACTGACCACTGTGAATGGACAACCAAAGAGGTAAAGATGAAAATGAAGGCATCCCCATACAACTGCGAGAGCTTCCCTCTCAGTTTGAGAATAGCGCTGTTCCGTTTCTGTTAAAGCCTTGCTCGCATAGGAGACTGTGGAGATACTGCCAGTTTTGGACACCTGAGTTAAAATTGCACCAAGGCCTACAGGACTGGCATCCACAATGAGCTCAGTAGACTTTAGTGGGTCAAAATAGGCCATGACCGTGTCACTAGAAAGACTGGACTTTAGTGTGTCAAATGCTGATTGATGTTCAACTGTCCATGACCAAGGAGTATCCTTTTTAGTGAGTTGTCGTAGGGGTTCAGAAACAGTAGCCAGATCAGGTATGAATCGTCCACAGTATGTGACCAGACCAAGAAAACTTCGAACATCTGAGACATTTTGTGGCTGGCTAGCAGAGGTTATGGCTGCTACTTTCTCAGGGTCTGCAGAAACACCATTTTCAGAAAAAATGTAGCCAAAAAAATTCAATGACGTCTTGTTGAACTCGCATTTTGATGGATTAACAGTTAAATTGCAGGTTTGCAGTCTCTGAAAGACTTGTTCTAGGTGATTGTCATGTTCCTCTTGGGTTGTGCCAAAGATAAGGATGTCATCACTAACATTGAGGACTCCAGGTATTCCTGAAAGAACCTGCCTGATAACATTCTGAAAGATTTCTGCAGCCGATGAAATGCCAAAATTCAGCCTCTTGAACCTTCTTAGACCGACATGAGTGCTAAAAGTTGTGATATATCTGGAGTCTGGATGCAATTCAAGCTGATGATAACCAGATTTTAGATCAATTTTTGAGAATACTTTTGCACCATTTAGATCTGTGAGAATATCATCAATGGTAGGCGTAATGTGCCTTTCTCTTTGAATGGCTCGATTGGCATGTCGCATATCCACACATAACCTGATTTTACCAGGCTGCTTAAGTTTAGGCGCAACAACAATTGGTGAGACCCAGGGAGTTGGGCCCTCGACACGTTCAATAACATCATCTGTCTCAAGGTCTTGTAGCTCTTTCTCTACTAGCTTGCGGACATGGAATGGGATGCGCCTGTGAGGTTGAACTGACGGCTGGACTGACTGGTCAATGTGTAATTTCACTTGAAAGTCTTTCAGCTTTCCTATGCCTTGAAAGAGTTGAGGATATTTTTGCATAATAGTTTGGACAGAAGAGTGTGTTACGCTGTTTGCCAGTTTCACTAGGCCCAGAGATACCGCACTATTGCAGCTGAGAAGAGTGTCTGCAGAACACTCCACTACATAGAAAGTGTCCGTGATGGATTTCCCTTCAGCCGTTAGTAATGCCTGAAATTTGCCACATAGGGGTAATGCAGTAGCTGAACCATAAGGATATATCTTCAGGTTAGTACATTGCAAAGCAGGTTTGTTCTTTAGCTGGCTATAAGTGGCATGACTAATAACATTGACAGACGCCCCTGTGTCTACCAGTGTCTCCACCGGATTGCCATGTATTAAGATGACTTGTTTGGGATTAGTCATTGCATGCACATTGCGAGACCCCTCAGTCACTGAGAATAAGTAGGTGCTGCTGGGCTCATCAGCAGGGGACACTGACTGCACTGCCTGGACTTTCTGTGGCATCACTTGTTTAGCAGAGAGAGAAGATTGTGATTTTGATCTGCAGACTTTTGCAAAGTGATTTTGTTTCCCACAGTTATGACAAGTTACTCCCTTTGCTGGGCATGGTTTCTGATGAGGATAAGGACCTCCACAGTTGTAGCAGGTTGCAGCCTGTGTGTGAGGCACATGTGGCTTCTGAGTGAGCTTTGCTACAGAAGATGGCTGCTCTGGTATACAGTCTGTGTTCTCTATAAGTTTAGCTTGATTCTCTGCTGCATCATGAATACGTGCAACGTCCAGTAGCTTTGCTAAAGTCATGGTGGGATCTCTGAGTGCTTGTCTCCTTAACTTAGAGGACACACAACCTTGTATGATTTGCATCAGAATTTCCTTGTCTATATCTGCAAATTCACAGTAAGCTGCAAGTTGTCTTAAGCGGACATGATATTCATCAATGGTTTCTGTTGCTGACTGTTTTGACTGTCTAAACTTGAAAATTTCAAAAGCTGCATTTATGTATGGAGAGAAATGCTTAGTTAGTGCTGCTTTGCTTAGCTCATAGTCACTGTCGTCCCCTGTATTGGGCAGAGTTGTGAAGATATCATAGACTTGCTCCCCTGCATAGTGCAATAACATGGCTTTCTTTCTTGCATTATCAGTAATGTTCATTGCTTGCAGGAATATCTCAAAGCGTTTCAGCCATTTATTCCAGCATGCTGCTAAGTTTGCTTGGGGCTGGTGCACATCAAATACAGCAAAGGAGGGTAAGCAGGCCATGGCTGGTGCTAGGATTGCAGTCTTGTACACAGTTTTCTGTAGCAGTGAAATACCTTTAGCTGATGATTCTTAATCCTCGTCGCCAATTGTAGTGTTGTAGTGAGGATGCAGGTCTTCTGGAATAAGTCCACTATGAGATGGTTACTCTTGTAGATCAGAACACTTTATTCCATGCTCCATCATGGCTCCCTGTCTAACAACTCCTCCCCCTAAGCTCAGCTCCTCCTCCATTACTACCTCACTGTTGCTAGGCAGACAAAGCAGAATAAGTAAGCAGAACAGAACATACAGTACTTACTTATAACAACATCACAGCTATGAAAACTGCATCATCAAAAACCTGAATGTGTAAACCCAGCCTTAAAGTACATTCACATGTGGCAAATGTGTGGTAGAACTGTCTCTCCAAACCTGTGAATGGGGGGGGTTTCTGCAGCATATGCCCAAACGCCATTCAAATACTCCAGGAATTTCTGCCAGAAATCTGCCATGTGTGAACATCCCCTTACAGTAAGAGTACTATGTTGTGTATGTCAGTTGTACTATATGATACAGATCACTATATGCCCGCCCTATACATGCAGAGATTCTGTGGGTGATCACATTGTTGTTCAATATGGAGTACAAAGTGTTAAAGGTTTTTTTTATTTGTGTGTGAGAAAGCTGCCTGATAACCAGAGGGTCCATCATTCTATGCTAGAAGTACTAGTCACACTTTTCCAGAGCCATGAACGGAAAATATGTGCTAGTTATACAAATATACTCTTTAGAAGATGTATATATCTGTGCAAAACATATAGAAGACTTGAGGTTAAAGACTGAAAAAAAAATCTAAATTAACTCCTGTGAATATTGAAATGGCGGCCATATTGGTTGTCACCCAGCTTTCCCAGAAACCGTGATATTGCTTAAAGTTTGTATATAGCGGCAACTTGTCTACAGCACTGTACAGAGATTGTCATCGCTTACCTGCCTGCATTGGGCCTCACAATACCACAAATGTGAACAAGTGATCTTTTTCCCTGAAATATTCCTTTAATTTCTTCACAATATCAAAGGATAACAAGGGGGGAGGGGGGGACTCTGCTCACAGTCCCAGATAAAGCAGCAATAAAATATACACACATCTTAATAAATATTTATTAGAAATATACAAAGTTAAAGTCCTATTTACAGCATGAGAGAAACACATTCATATAATAAAAATGACTCCTATCCTTATGATACAATTTAAAAGAGCACTCCGGATAAATCCTATACACGGAATATTAAAGACCTCCAAATAGAATATCCCTGTGTCAAGCTCCACCCCCTTCAGGTTCAATGCTAGGCCTACTGTACTAGTAGTTTACCTGGAGTGTTCCTTTAAGTTTCCACATGACAAGTGATCAGAGCGGATGTGTTCAGTCTATCGCCACCTATTGTTTTCCATAGGCAGAAGCCCAGTTTGCCTTCCCGTCACACACCCATACATGTCATGTATAACACATGAGGTTACAAGGCCGTAGCTATATTACTAGAACAAGACTGTGCTGAAATGTCAGGATTGTAACCTATGTCTCGATGCCCCCTGGAGAGCCTGGATGGTGATAAAGTGGCGCTCCGGTACATGAGATCGCGCTGGTAATCTCTCATCATTGGTTGGTGGTGGACGTGGTAGTAGGAGTCCTCTGTATTGTAATGAGAAGGCTGACCATTGTAGACTCGCGGGTTATAGGTGCTGTAGTAAGGGGGCGCCATTGTGTATTCCTTTTGATACTGGATTGTATAGTGGCCGTTGTACAGAGACCTGTTGCTGCGGTGAATCATTTGGTTTTCTACATTGTCATATGCCATTGACTTCTCAGTACACTCAGATTCTGAAAAATAAAATTTTTTGCTTTTAGTATTGATAAAGATGTCATTTTTGGATTATCTTATCTTAACAACACCATGATCAGGAAGCAGGTACTATATCTGGTGCCCATCATAATCATGGGAGGAATGACAAGATTACAGGGTGCTCATAAAAGACCAAGAGCTCCGATTGACTTCAGGACAGGAAAATGGCCGATATTCCTCCACACTTGCCACAGCTTTCTGTTCTGGCTAAGGACGTGTTCACACTTGCATCATTTAATCCATATTTCAGGTCCGTCATAGGACCAGAAGAAAGGATTAAATAAGATGGATTCCAAGGGACCCTATTGACTATAATGGGGTCTATCAGGTATCTATTTTCTCTCTGACATCCGGGTGCCGTCCGCTCAGTTTACCCCAGACCCATATCAGGGACTCTAAAAGCGGTGAGTCCCAGTCCAGGGTCCCCTCCATTAGGTGAAAAGTGCCCATGTAGAGGCCAAGGACTCCTAATAATTTCTGTGTCCTCCAGAACACCTGCTACAGTCCTATGTAGGTGGAGCCCCTATATTATCTCTAGTATATCTGTATGGCTTGTACATATCTGACCCCTACAAAATCAGTATAAGTAGACTTGTTTACATGAGATGGACTATAATATAAGAGGATCTCAGCCTTGTCTATAGATTGCCTTGGTATTACATTGGCCCAGATGTGTCTGAATGGTGAAGCTGCAATACCAAACACAACCTGTGGACAAGGGTGGGGCTCTTTCTAGTAACAAAGAATAGGTTTTTAATAATCATACACAACCCCATTAAATACGTCCTATAGAAATATTATTACAACATAGAGTAAAGATCCAAATCTAGATTTCCTTTTTATAAAAATTCCTTACAATTCAGTGTATGTATTGCCTATAGCAGGGGGAACCTATTGCGGTCTTACCAGTTTGTTCTTGGGTGGGCTGTCCACTTCCCCTCCTCACACCTTCCCCGATGGTGTCAGAAGAGCTGTCATTGAAGTCATTGTCACCTTTCTTTCCAGTGTCTGGCTGTGAACTCCTACAAGAAAATGGATCAGGCCACAAGATGAGATTTTTGTCACATTTGAAAGGTTTCCCAGGTTCTCCGCACCCATAGGGACCCTGTAAAGAGTCTGTGCATATGTTACTGCCGTGTGCGTCATCCATATGTTGTCATATACGTGGAAACCCTACAGTAAAGTACAATGATATAAATTCAATGCCATTACCTCAGGCCCTCTGACGGTTTGTCCTGTTGCCAGTCAGACGTACATGAAGGAGCCGAAACTGAACTCTGTGAAAAAAAAAAAAAAAATGTATGTTGACATAATAGAAAGTATAATGGAAAGTTCAGACTACACAGTTTATTTGTAGTCTGTTACCATAGAGACCTATAGATCTCCACTGCAGCTGTAAAGGGAGACCTACTGCAAGGTTTAAATTTGAGATGAATCAAGACATTTTTTTTTTTTCAGAAGTGAACCTGACCTTTTAGGGCGTTGATCTTTAGAATAGGTAATAAATGCCCCATCCCTGGAACCCCCTATTAATCCCTATAACTGCAGGGGGCAGTGAGGAGGAGTTTGGTGCGGTGGTCGCGCATGCGCACTGCCACTCCATTCAATGTCTATGGACCTGATGGAAACAACCCAGTCCAGAGAACAGACATTGAATGGAATGGTAATGTGCATGCTCGCCACTCAATTCAGACTCCCCTTCACTATGGTGGTGCAGTGAGAAGGAATGGGGGGCTCTGGATCTCATATAGTGGTTATTGGGATCCCAGTGATCAGACATGTATCATTTATGTTCCTTTGTGGGACAAATGTGAAAAAATATATGCAAATACAGATTGAAGAGAGCAAGAAAAAGAATTACTTACAGATGACGCTGAGTGGAGTTCTCCACACTGCTCCCTAGTGGAGGACACGCTGAGGTTCTCGGTCTCTGTATTGAGGGAAAGCTGACAAGACTTGGAGGATAAGACACATTCTTTAGACTGGGTGTTGGTGTTGTGTTGTCGTTCTTCAGGCTCTACAGCGCTCCCTGCAGACTGTTGCTTAGACCGGTCAGATCTTCGTTTGCAGGAACACGCAACGCACAAAATTGCAATCAGGAGTAATGTGCAACCTCCTGATAACATTCCAATAAATATTATGGAAATGTCGTCTAGTTGATGCTGCTCCTCCTCAGATGGTTGTATGTTGACTAACTCCATATCTGACAGATTAGTATCAGTGAGAGTGAATCTTATGGTGGCACTACAAGACAGAGGTGGTCTACCATTGTCAGATACAACCACTACTATACTGAGGTCCTTCTCTAGTACTGGGTTGATTCTTCTATGAAGGTAGACCTCCCCAGTGGCTCTATTGATGGTGAATAGTCTATGTATATCCTGCTGTAGTGTGTAGGACAATTGAGCGTTCACTCCATCATCCATATCTGTGGCCTTCACCCTAAATAATAAGTAATTTTGTGGAGCTTTGGCCGACAGTAGGACATCTGCTGCTCCATTGTCCAGTAGAGGAGAAGTTATGGTTGGATTGTTGTCATTTTCATCAATTATCTTGATCTTCATTTGAGTGCGTGTTGAATGCTTGGGAACTCCATGATCATAGGCCTCAATTTCAAGGTTAAGTTCCTTAAGCTTTTCATAGTCCAAAGACCGTACTGCCCGCAGAACACCAGAGTCTACATCTATGACCACAAAAGTAGACAAGGATTGTCCCATGATTTTTGCATCTACCAGTCTATAAGATACTTTGCCATTGTGTTCAGCATCAGGGTCTCTAGCAGATATTGTGGTGATATAAGCTCCAGGGGAATTATTTTCTTGAACAGACACTTCATGCATTGGTTTACTGAAGGAAGGAGCATTGTCATTTTCATCGGTCAACCTAATTGTATACTTTTTGATGGACTTCAGTAGAGGAATGCCCATATCTTCAGCCACCAGTGTGAGGTTGTATTCAGCTATGGTTTCTCGGTCTAGAAGTGAGGTGGTGACTATCATGAAGCTATCCTTGTTGGCTTTCTGTAACCTAAAGTGATCTTGTCCATAAAGGGTTAGGTGGACTTTGCCATTTAGGCCTGAGTCTCTATCTGAGGTGCTGATCAATGCAATGAAAGTGCCTTTAACAGCTGACTCTGTGATATAAGCAACTCCATGCTTGTAGGTAGTCAAGGGAGTGATGGTAATAGCTGGAGCATTATCATTGACATCTAAAATGTTCACATTGACTTTACAAGTTGCTTTTAATGGGTTAGGACCAAGGTCCTGGGCTTGGACATCAAATTCATAGGAATGCTTAGTTTCAAAGTCAACTTCTCCTACCAAAATGACACCACCTGATTTTGGATCAATTTTAAAAAGTTCACGTACCTCCTCAGACACCTGAGCAGTGAAGCTATACACGATTTCTCCATTTTCTCCTTCATCTGGGTCAATCGCACTCAAATCAACTATAAGATGTCCTGTAGGAGCATTCTCCAGTAAGTCCACAGTGACAGAGCTCTCCTGGAAGGTTGGACTATTGTCATTGAAGTCCAGAACACGGACAATCACATTTGTACTGCCAGAAAGTGGAGGGCTTCCTCCATCACTAGCCACCAGCTCCAGCTTGTATGAAGATTGACCTTCTCTATCAAGTTCCCTCATCAGAATTAGGTCTGCATATTTAAGTCCATCTGCCCTGGTTTGTACATCAAGGCCAAAGTGACCATTACCAGAGATTAGATAGTCCTGGATAGAATTTAGACCTATATCTTCATCCACAGCCATGGGTAATGGGATTCTGGTACCCAGAACAGCTGCTTCAGAGACATCCACATGGATTTCATTACTGGGGAAATGGGGGGTATTATCATTGATATCTCTCACCTCCACCTTCACAGTGATCAGCTTGAACGTGTCCTTTGAGTAACTGAAGAGGTCCAGAGCAAGAACACAATTTGGGGATCTTCTGCAGATCTGCTCCCGGTCTATCCTTTCTTTGATGCTCAGCTGGCCATCACTCTCTCGGACATGGATAAAAGTACTGTTGAGATGGTTCATGAGACGGAAATTAATAGCAGGACTTTCAGTGGAGTTGAACATGGGATGATGTGATAGAACAGCAATAACAGCTCCAGGAGCGTCTTCTTCATTGGTGTAGAAATGGAAGGTCTCCCCAAGGCATAGTGTTGAGTAGAGGCTCAGTAGTAATACTGGGGTCATTGATGAAAAACCCATCATGTTCAGTCTCTGGAGTCTACACTGCAGATGCAGCAAAGTTCTCAACCCTGGTGTTCTTTCAGCAGAAGGTAAGTGGAACATCCAAGAAGCTATGTCAGTTGTGAGATGGTCCAGAAAACTTCTTCTAAGGAGGGATCAGAGGGAATGTGAGTTTGATCCTCCCACCTCTCTGGTTACATGCTCATGACTCGCACCTCAGTCCTACTTCAGCAGTCTTTGAGTCTTCAAGACAAATGGTCATTGAGGCTAGATAAATGAAGTTGCCATTAGCAGAGGCCTCAGCTGGGGTCCAGCTAATAGACTGCAGACCTGAGACTCTGTAGGGTGTAAGTCAAATACACATAGTAAAGATGACACAGGAAACCAAATTAACTCTAGAGAGTTGATAAGTTAGTTATGTTGATGATGTAAATGATACTAAAAGGTAAAGTAAGTCCAAAGTAATTGTAAGAGGAAAATGTTCATTGTTGTACAAAGTAATATAAAGTAATTGTATTAAGGGAGTCTACCACCACCTTAACCATATGCTATAGGGGTGGTTACTGACATATTGAATATAATATCTTAATGTCAAGGTGCAACCTTGCTGATGGGAAAATTATCTGTTTGGTGGAGCGGAGGCATGACTATACCTGTAGGAGCACCCATTACACAGATAGGAGAAAGGGATCACTCACAAGCGACATTTTTTTCCTTATCAATATGTCTTTGGAGTGTGGGAGGAAATCCGTGCAAACACAGAAAGAACATCCAAACTCCTTGCAGATGTTGTCCTTGGCAGGATTTGAACCCAGGACTCCAACACTGCAAGGCTACAGTGCTAACCACTGAGCCACCGTCTTCCCTCCCACCCTGTTTCCTTATTGTCAGTATGGGGTCCCCTTCACCAATCCTCTTCCTCATAGATCTAAGGGGATGGGGGGGGGGGTCTAGTCTAAGGCAAGGGCTAGGTAGCCGAATAATACTGAAAAAAAAATATGGGAGTGAGTAATCTAGTGGGCCCCCTTGAATGAATTCTATTGGTGGCCCCCTAAGTTTTCCAGTCCAGCACTATATACATTTATGGAAGGTCTGCAGGATACTTGACAAATGTCTAATAGGCATGTTACCCACCTCTGGGAGCAGGTATGTCCAGAACAGGGGTATCCATATACCCGATTGCCCTGTCCAATGAGATGGCGACCAGCTACCACATTCAGGTGGGGAATAAATAGCGAGGTTCGCTGGGGCAAAGATGTCTGGTGGTGTCCGCAACTCCAATAGAAATTACTGCTGTCACTTCTCCCTCCCTTGTCTGGATACTGCAATAGTGCCATTAATGTGTATGATGGAAATACTCCTTTAAAGGGGATGTCCAGCTAATCTTCATATGTCATGGATACATGTGACAAGATCACAATGATGATGTCTGTGACCTCGGATCACCACTGACTGAAATATCTGCAGCTACGGTGTATAGAGAACTCTGAACTTGGAAGTCCGTGGTGGTCCAAGATCATAGACCTCACCATTGTGACCTCCTCACATGGATCTATGGCATATATAAGAAGATGACTTTAACGGATTTTCTCTGTAACCTGAACTCAAACTCTATAAAACCATGAATATTGTAGAGTTCACTATCAGTATATACATTTATCTTCAGCAAACACTGGCATCTCCCTGCGAGGCTGAACAGCGGGAGGTCGTCAGAATTGGGTCCTGTTCACACTTCGGTTAGCAATGGATCCCTTTTTATCACCTTTTTTGCAATCCTAGTGAAAATGACCAGGAAACCTGATCTTTATGATTCCACACTGGAGTTGGGCAACATCTCTTGAACTTTGTGCACATGTGACTACACCCTTAGATTCTCATGGGTTCTAAAAGGCCAAAAATGGCCAAATCTGTTCAGTTTTCATGGCCACTTGGCATGTAATAATACTATTCATCTAGTCAGACAGCTGAGAGCTCTGTGAAAGGAAAGAACTCTACTTATTATAGATTTGATGGAAATTCAATAGGTCTGTGAAATCAAAGGATGCCACCTGAGATGCCAACTCTGCTGTGAAACGCGTGTCTGAGAGTCATTGTGGTGGTGTGAGTCCAGCTTTAGGCCCCATGGACACGGCCGGCTTTGAATGTTTGCAGCGTAATGCACAAGACCCCCTTTGTACAGATCTGTGGGTTCCCCAGCGATCCCCCACTTATTACGTATCCTATGAATAGATCTCAGGACAAACCCTCTGAAGTGTCTTATATCATTGTCCTACGGTGTATGGTCATGAATGAAGGATTCTTTCCTGTAGTCTTACTAAGCGGTTTGTGGTACAGGCCAGTAATCTGGGTGTAGGTGTCTGGTGGGAGAAGATCATAAAGAAATCATTGAAATTATTGATGGTCCTGGAAAAGGATGTTTGATCATTAATGGTCTATTGTGTGCAGGGCTGAGCCCAATGAGCCTGAAGTTACTATACAATGAAGTGGTAATTAAAGCGAGTGCCTGCGGGGCCAATACAAAGGGTTAACACATTTCCTAATGGTAATTAAAGGGATACTTTGTATAGTTAAAGTGACTGAATACACATCGACAGCCCCCCCCCCTCCACGTCTGACCATTATTCCAACATGTTATACTATGGGGCCACAGGTATAGATTGCAAACAATGGCATAACTAGGAATGGCGGGGCCCCGTGGCGAACCTTTGACATGGGGCCCCCCGGCTGACATCGAAAACCCCGACCAACGCCGAAAACCCCGCACGACCCCACCCCCCGCATTCCTACGCACACCATTACGCTCCATAGTGGCCCCTGCACACATTATTATACCCCATAGTGGCCCCTGCACACAGTATTATACCCCATAGTGGCCCCTGCACACACTATTATGCACCATAGTGGCCCCTGCACACACTATTATGTCCCCATAGTGGCCCCTGCACACATTATTATAACCCATAGTGGCCCCTGCACACAGTATTATGCCCAATAGTGACCCCTGCACACAGTGTAATGTCCCATAGTGGCCCCTGCACACATTATATCCCATAGTGGCCCCTGCACACAGTATTATGTCCCATAGTGGCCCCTGCACACAGTATTATGTCCCCATAGTGTCCCCTGCACACATTATTATATCCCATAGTGGCCCCTGCACACAGTATTATGTCCCATTGTGGCCCCTTCACCCACTATTATGCCCCGTTGTGGACACCCATTAACAATTATTATACTCTGGGGTCTTTTCAGACCCTAGAGTATAATAATCGGAGACCCAGGGGAAGAGCAACATAAAAAAAAACAAAAAAAACACTGTAACTTACCTGTCTCCCGACTCCCAGCTGGCGGCCATCTTCAATGACGTCAGGGACGTCATGTGACCGGGAGCCTGCGTCGCGACGCATAAGGACGCAGGCCCCGATCATGTGACATCTGAGACGTCACACAAGTAGGCCGAAGCCTGCGCGGAGCCCGGAGAGGTAAGTAACACAGTTTTTTATGTTCAGTTACCTCTCCTGCACTTCTGATCATTATACTCGGTAACTCCAGCCGGTAACGGCCTATTAAAAAAAAAACAAAAAAACGCAGCGGTAGCGGCTGCCACCAGGCCCCTAATGTCCCGGGCCCTGTGGCAGCTGCTACTGCTGCTACCACGGTAGTTACGCCACTGATTGCAAAAGAGGTCATGAAAAATCATTCTGATCCTTACCAATAGCGCCTGGTGTACTTACAAGATCTGGGGACCTGCTGTGAAATCTGCAAAGAGGGTTTGCAGCGATTACCATGTATAGTTTTTTTTCCTATCACTATGTCTTTGTAGAATGGGAGGAAATCCAAGTAAACACACTCCTTGCAGATGTTGTTCCTGGCGGGATTCAAACCCAGGACACCAGTGCTGCAAGGCTGCAGCACTAACCACTGAGCTACCATGTTGCCCGATTACCATGTATAGTAATGGTGGGCTTAGAGCTATCATTGGGGCCACTGATGCTATAAAATAAATGCCCTATCACTGGGCTTGGGGGCACATGGGAAACATAGATGCATTACTGTGGCTCTGTTGGGCCGGCATGCAGGGATATAGCTACGAGAGGTGCAGAGGTAACAATCACACCTAGGCATCGGTGCCTAAGGGGGCAATGCCCTGCTACAACATATGCAGTTTTCTAAGTGTCATATAGTAGAAAAGCATTCCTTGTACAGATTGTGCCAAGAGCTTCAAGTTATGCCCCTGCCCACAAAGTCCTCGGGGCAGGAGTGTAACTAGCAAAGACTTGCCCCATAGCAAATTTTTGACTTGTGGGCATTCCCCCCCGCCCCCCATATCAGAGCAATGTTGAGTATGGGCCCCTTACCTCATCATCCATTACAGATTCGGCAACACTGTGTTTGTTATCTGACTGAAGGATAGGGAATATGTGTCTATAATGGTAAACCTTGTGGCGAAATTCTTGTGAAACTTGCCACAAAAATTCTACCTTCCATTCATTTCAATGAGAGGCAGAGTCCTCAGTGTCCTCTAGCAGAAAATATAAGGAAGCGTCCTCCTCGATCTTTGGGCAGTTCTACCTGAACCTGCCATTGAAGTGAATGAGAGTAGGAAACCTTTCTGCTGGGGGCAGGTAGATTTTACATGGTGGATCCCACTGCAAAATTTTCCTCATACAGGGGCATGCATTTCCATTTTGGGCTGGCTTATGTTTCAGCTATAATTTACACAAGTTTTTGTTTCTTTAGATGTGGTAGGTGATGAAAAACTTAAAGGGATCCTATCATTAAAACGTTTTTTTTTTTTTTCTGCTTAACACGTAGGAATAGCCTTAAGAAAGGCTATTCTTCTCCTACCTTTAGATGTCTTCTCCTCGCCGCCATTCAGTATATAATCCGGTTTTCGTCTGTATGCAAATTAGTTCTCTTGCAGCACTGGGGGCGTCCCCAATACTGCGAGAGAACTCTCCAGCGCCGCCTCAATCTTCTTCAGGAATGGGTCTTCTTCAGGCGGAGGCTTCAAACTTCTAGGCCTCGGGCATCCGACTGCACATGCCTGCCAGCCACAAGAAAATGGCCGTTTACAATACTGTGCAAGCAGCCATTTTCTTGTGGCCGGTGGGCATGTGCAGTTGGCTTTGCCCTAGGCCTGAGGCCTACAAGTTTGAAGCCTCCGCTGGAAGAAGACGCGAAGAAGAACCGTTCCTGAATAAGTTGGAGGCGGCACTGGAGCGTTCTCTTGCAGCATTGGGGATGCCCCCAGTGCTGTTTGACCGCTGGGGCCTGACCTCAGTGCTGCAAGAGAGCTAATTTGCATACCGGAAAAAACGGGATTGTAGGAGAACAGCGGCGCAGAGAAGACAATGAAAGGTAGGAGAAGAATGGCCTTTCTTAAGGCTATTCCGACATGGTACCTAGAAAAAATTGTGTGTGAGTGATAGGATTCCTTTAAGGCTATTCCTATGTGTTAAGCAGAAAAAAATTAGTTTTAATGATAGGATCCCTGTTTAAAGAAAAAAAAATGGCGCAGGGGCAGCACAAACATGGCAGTCAGCCAGAGTCTACCCCACTTTCTAGACTGATTTACACTCCTGTATCAACAACTACAAATGGCTGACAATGACCCCTATATCTGTATATGGCGATGCTTCATCACACATTTGTCCCATTTGCAGAGCTGCAAACAAATGGACGCTCTTTTCCTCCTAACAAAATGTAGATGTAGAGCAGGAGACATTAGATAAAATATTAGTGAGCGGTGTTTCCACCCCCTCCGCCATATGTCTGGGTCTCTTTGAGCAAAGTGCGAAATTGTCACCTCCTGCCCACCTGACACTTTTGCCTTCTGAGTGTTGCAGGGGTGAATCCATCCCCGGAGAGCTCGGTGTAATGTCAAGGGTCGGTGCTAATTATCCCAATATGCTGCTAATTTACTCCTGAAAATTAGATTTAAACAAATCATTACCCTAAAAATTCATCCTGGTAAAACTTTATCCTGTAAAAGTAGCTCAAACCTCCTGAATTATCAGAAACATGCAGTAAAATTCCTTCAAATCTATTTGATGGTTCAGAAATTCTGCTAATCTGGCATGGAAGTAACAGAAACAGCAGAGATCATGTCAGATCCATATGATACATTGACTGTGCATGCACGTTGGCTGTATGTACGTTTAGGGGGTTTTCTGATCATTCGTAACGTTCAATCATCCATAAGCCCCAAGTATCAGGCCGCAGCATAAAACAGCTGCAGGACCCCTTCACAGAACCCTCTGCGGACTTTCTGCTTCAATTATACCTATAGGTTAACTGCCGATGTTTCCATATAATTGATATTCTGCGATTTCCAAAACTGCAACGGTTTTGGGGAGCGATGCATATTCACTGCGCATTATTTTTTTTCTGCAATGTGTGGATGGGGTTTGTAAGGGCTAGTTCATACGTAAATTACGTGTGGCATAATTTGGTCCAGAAAAAAAACGCTTCCTAATTAGGAAGCGATTTTTGGACCTTGACGCTTTTTTTTGGTAAAAACAGCTTTGGAAAATGCCAGGTGGTTTTCCCCTCCCCTAAAGTGAATGGACCGTAAAAAAAAGCGTTGCATTTTCGGTTGCAGGTTTCTTGCAAAAAAAAGCGATGCGTTTTTCGCCTCCCATTCACTTTTATTGCTTTCCTCAGGCGGAATCCGCCTGAAGAAAGGTCATGTTGCTTCTTTTTTCTGCTAGCGGCAAAAAACTCCATAGACCACCATTGTATGGAGGCGGATTTTGAGATGAAATCCGCTGTCAAAATCCACCTCATTGCCCCCATGTGAACTAGCCCTTAGAGTTCCATGCACTTTGCAGTGATTGTAGAACATAGTGGTTGTTTCCGCCGCAGTTCGGCTGTGTGGGGCCCCGGCCTAAAGAGGACTTTTCATGTTGTCGTAGATCGGCGGTATTATATACTGTGCGCAGAATTCGGTGCATACTAAGGTTTGCCGATATGCACCCCGGTGCCTGAGATATCGGGGCCATTATACAATCTGATACTAACTAAATCGATTGTTGTACTGGCACGGGAGCCTCATGTTACCCCATTGGGGGGGGGGGGGGAATCTTCCTCTTCTTCTTTGCAAACTTGATGTCTTCATTGCTTCTCTAACTCCAACATAAACAAACAAAAATATCTGACATTAGCAAAGCAAAGAGATGCAAATGGAGAATGTAATGTAATGTAATGTAATGACCCTGCTGGATAA
This sequence comes from Leptodactylus fuscus, assembly GCF_031893055.1. Classification (NCBI taxonomy): domain Eukaryota; kingdom Metazoa; phylum Chordata; class Amphibia; order Anura; family Leptodactylidae; genus Leptodactylus; species Leptodactylus fuscus. Next base: position 36,111,046 of record NC_134275.1, read on the forward strand.
ACAAGCTGTGGCTGTGTCTCCATTTACATGATTGACGGGACAAGTCTGGCAGCAGTTAATGGGCCGGCAGGGGGCAAACAGGACTTCCTGCCCTTGTCATCTCTCTGGAGATGAAACAGACTCTTAATGCCATGTGGGTATATAGAAGAGTCACATTCACTATGTATAATATTAGGAATATGGAATATATAAAGATAGGGCTACAGATCTCCACTGGATTACAGATAAAGCTTGTGACCAATACATACAGCTATGGCTCTGTTCACATGGCCTAGGTATATGCCTAAACTCTTACTGTTAAAAAAAATAATAAATTTTTTTTTTGTTTGTTCCCACTTTTTTCTATCAACCTCTAGTAGGCGGGGTGACAGAAAAGGGGCAGCAGATTTTTTTAAAACCTAGGGGGCATATGAGATTAGAAACTCTGGACCTCCTGGTACCCCCCCCCCCTCCTCTAACAAAGGGTCTCATGGGACTCCTTAACCACAATGTGTCCAGCCAAGAAGACAATATAATCAGATACATTTAGAAGTCCTTGGCATTTCGAACCAAGGGTCACTATCTAAAGTGCTTTAGCCCCAACCCTGGTGTGATGACAGAGGAAATGGGAAGATGCGGATGTATATTGCACAGTGTAGCCTGCGGTGTCCCATCCCTGTAGCAGGGATTGTTGGTTAATGTGTATTTGCATATGTGTCATTTGCATTCTTAATGTTGCAGTGCAAGTGTTTGTGTACCAAGAGGGCTGAGGAATCCATTACCATCTAGAGATCCACTCCGGCAATGGCCATATTGCTGACCCCTGATATAGAACATTGGTTTTGTGCCGGATTCTCAATATTACTGGATTATCAGATGCCAAATAAAATGAGTTCTGCTCCATAACCCAGTACAATCCGCTACTATTAGACTGTCAATAAAGCAATCAACTAGCCCAAATGAAAACCAATTGGCCCTTCAAGAATGTCCAAAAATCATGAAAAGACATGTACAATGTGGACCATGATTGTGTTTCTACCCCCTTTTAATGGTCAGAACCATCTAAAGACAGAGGGGTCCCAAGACCACAACCTACATCTATTAGCCAAAGTGAAAAATGGCTGCAGATCTCTTTGGCGACACCATATGTGGTATTCATTTAGGGGTTCTCCTTTGGATCTGAATTTATTTAATGGGTTTGATTTAGGGTTTATAATTGGTTATTGGGATAATTTGGGGTGTCATGAAGGGGACATATGTATTGTGTACTGGCTTAAAGGGAGTCAATCCCCGGAATTTACAGAATTTCAACCCACCCCTGCAGATATAGGTTAGTGCTGACATGCTAGACTCTGGTGGCAGACTCCCTTTAAATGAAACGCCCCTTTAGTTGACAGCTATCTCTCTTAATCCTTTTATATACATGCACACTTGGCTGGGCCTGCATGTGTTCTCTATGGTACCTATGGCAGCAGAACTCTACACAAAATACAAAAGATCTACATATTAAAATTCAACCCGATCTACACCCTTGGCCTGGGCCAACTCATAGAATCTCAAAGTTTTCATTACCATTGACACCCAAATACATCTCTGGACCAGACATTACGTCTATGCTGTCCAGAGTTCAAGTGTTTAGCAGCTGTAGCCTCCTTTCTCTCCTCCCACTTTCTCAAACTCAACATGGGGAATACTACGGAGTTTATCATCTTCGCCACACCCCATACAGCCCCTCTACCTGACCCATCTATCAAAGTTAATGGAACCACACTTTCCTCTGTCCCATGGGTCCCTTGCCTTGGGATAACTCTGGACTCTGACCTGTCCTTCAAGTCGTACATTCAAACCCTCAACACCTCCTTCCGCCTTCAACTCAAGAACATCCATCGAATCCGCTCCTTCCTCACCCCAGAAACTGCAAAGATGCTCATCCATGCCTTCACAATCTCCCGCTTACATTACTGTAGCATCCTTCTCCATGGCCTCCCATCGAATAATCCTGCCCCGTTCCAGTCCACCTTACACTGTGCTGCTCCCTTAATACAGCTCTCGCCCAGTTCTTCATCTGCCGCTCCCCTCTGCCAATCCCTTCACTGGCTACCCGTAGCCCAGCGAATAAAGTTCAAGTTACTAACACTAATATACAAAGCCATCTGCAACCTGTCCCCTCCATATATCTCTGACCTAATCTCCCGCTACCTGCCCACACGTAACCTCCGATCCTCCAAAGACCTCCTACCCCGCTCTCATCTGCTCTTCACATAACCGTCTTCAATATTTCTCTCCTTACCACGACACATAAGACTGACCCCCACAATCACAGGCTTCAAGAAGGCCCTGAAGACTCACCTATTCAGGAAGGCCTACAACCTCCAATAACACTACTGTCACCACGTCAGCATCTGAACAGTCTCTCCCCTCACCTTCTGTCTGTATCCCTCTTCCCTCATAGATTGTAAGCCCATGGGGGCAGGGCCCTCTATCCCACTGTGCCAGACGGTCATTGTTAGTATTGTACTTGTTTTGTATTTCTTGTGTACCGTATGTAAACCTTCAAATGTACAGCACCATGGAATTAATAGTGCTATATAAATAAACAATAATAACCCCCCCCCCCCAATCCGTGTTGGACTGAGGTTCCTTGGGCCCACCAGATAAAATGGTTCTCCAACAACCCCTAGGAGATAGACCATAGCGCCCTTGGGGATATTCTGCTGGGTCCACTGGAGGATCTTCTAGTACTCTGATGGACTACTCCAACGCTGCACCCGACTTTTCTCTTCCATTTTCTGCTAAACATTTCATGGTTCACCAAGACCAAAGAGCCACCACCTCCTCCTGTCCTACACTAGGCCAGCTGGCTCATTAAGTCCCACTTGCTGCATTTGGTCCATGTACACACAGGGTGAGGGTCTGGCAGGAGATGGGTTTGGAGAAGTGGTTGCTTTCACACCTCTCTCTTTATGGATGATGTGATGTGGAGGTTATTGGTGAGGAGACTCCTCCAGCTGTTCCTGATATCTCTTATCTCCAGCCTGGCATGTGTGTTCTCCTAACAAAGGCCAGAGCATCCTGAGCAGATGTGCCCTATAAACCTGACAGTCCCCAGTTATATCTCTTACATATCCATCACCCACTGATAACAGGGACCGCCAATCTGTAGGGTGGGCCACAAGCCTGTTATGTTAAGCTGGTCAAGCAAATGGTAGATGGAGACAAGAAGCTTATCTGAAGGATAAAGGAATTACTTACCCAGCACTAAGACATACCAGCAGATACCTCCCAAGTGTCTTGTTTTTTGAGAGACAGTCTTTACTCTTTTTGTTTCTTGCATGTCCCAATTTTTAAGCAAAAATTAGATTTGCATTAAGGCTAAGGCTCCATGTAGCGCACCACAGTGTAAATGCGTTCCTGGAAAAACTGCGGTGGTATTGTGGTTTTCCCACAGAAAGGGAACCTCTGCGGACTTTCTGCTTCAATTATACCTATAGGGACAGCCGGCACTTCTGTAGATATAACTGAAATGCTGCAATTTCTAAAACCAAGGCAGCGCCTCCACTGTGCATATTTTTCTGAAAAACGTGGATGTGTTCTGCTAGAATCTCATTGACTATGCATGAACTGTAAAAACACAGCGTCTTTTTCCTGTTGCTAAACCTCAGCGTGTTTCTTGCCATGTATGTAGAAAACATGTACATGTCAGGTTTTGTAGAATTATTACATTTTTTTTTTCTCTTTTACGCTGTCGTTGCCGTGCTCCTGAAAGGAAAGCTTACTGGTGTAAATGACGCCTGAGCCCCTGGCCCTGTAGATGGAGAACCCTCAGCCACCGCAGGAGATATGGACTCTCTAGCAGCACTGCACCTATCATGAGGTGACCTGAAGCGACCGCATTTTTACTGACCTAAGTCAGTCCAAGCTGTCCTGGACGGCCTTAGAGTCAACGTCTCAGTGGATTGGGGCGGCCCTGTGGACGCAGCGCTGCTCCAGCGGCCGCCCCTCACGCTTTGCAGAGAGCAGGTCCTCTCCCTGCCTGCTCTCTGCCTGTAACACCTCCCCCTCCACTCCGCCCCACACGCCGGGTGACGTGGCCACGTAATCAGGCCTGCACCCGACGTGTGCCTGCGTCCTACGAGGTCTCACAAGACCGCTGCGCAGGCTGAAGAGCAGAAGCAGGTAAGCTTCTGCAGAAGAAATAGTGATTTTTCAAGTATTTATCCCCTATCCACTGTTTATAATATAACCAATAAAGTTGCTGTCTCTCTTAGAAAACCCATTTTCATACTGACCCAGGGAATTCTGAGGTAATAGAGGGGGGTCCTCCAGCCAGGCCAACTATTACCGAGAATGGAAAGACTAAAAGCAGAGCCTCTTCTTCTAGAAGACCCAACACGTCCATGGACAACCCAGTGACGTTAGTGAGAAGTGTGTTATACTTCATTACCTCTAGAGGCGCTGTAGGGAAGGTGAACGTCTGCAGTCAGGTCCGACCACAGGTTACAGGAAGGGATAGAGTTCAAGAGCTGGTAAAGAGCTGACAACCCTTTGGGGCTCTGTTCACACCACCTATAGACATCTATAGGTAAAATGACTTAAGTGAGATTGGAATATAATTGAAGGTGCCCGTCACGCCACAGATTTTGGTGGAGGTGGTGATTCCATCTAGGGCCAGCCCCAGGTCAATGATACTGGTGTGGCCTTCTGCATCCAACATGATGTTCGCTGGCTTGATATCACTGTAATGAAATAAAAGAAGAAAATGACGATCTGCCCAGTGACAGTGGAGACGGGGAATGGGTAAATACAAGACCAGGCAGAATAGCCAGGCAGGACCCTAGGAAAGCTGGGTGCATGAAATGTACAGAATGTAAAGGAGAGACATAGAAGGAAGAAAGTTCTTACCGGTGGACGATGCCGTGTCCATGGAGGAACTGAAGTCCGCAAACAATCTCTGCCGTGTAGAATCTCATGAGAAGAACGAAGAAATCTCAGTGTTAGTAAATCCCTGACTACATCCCTCGACCTCAGCTTTTATCTTCTCCCCCTCCCCCCGTATTTACCCCTTTTTCTTTCCTTATGTTGCCGATGTTCAGGCAGCTGCACATCTTGATCAAATCCGCCAGGCTGCCTCCAGACAGATACTCGGTGATGAAATACGCCCGCTGCTCAGAGTGGTGTGCAGCATACAGGTGGCAAATGAAGGGGCATTCTCTGGCAGCGGCGAGTATCTGCTGCTCTCTCAGGATGGTCTCCATATTGTCCTCTCTTTTCTCAATGATCTTGATGGCCATGAAGGTCTGTTGGCCAGGGACTGATGCCAGGAAAACCTGAAGGAGACAAATAGAAAATGGTTGTTACATCGAAAAGGAAAAGGGGCTCATACGCATCATGTAATGTCAGATATGGGATTGTGTATGGAAAGGCCATAAAGGGGGTCTCTATGATTACCATATGGGAATGGACAGAATAGGCACAAGATGGCGGGGTGGATCCGTTTGGGATCAGCATTCGGCTCAATTTAAATCACGTCTTGGTTTTTTTATCTGTTTTTCTGATCCGTTTAATGAATGCCAACAGATGGTCGTCCGTATACATAGAGGTCAACACAGAAGGGTAATCTACCATACTTATGTCTCTGTGCAAATAAAAAACTGCAAGATATGGATTACATCAGAATAGAGCCTTATTCACATTGGGTCAATGTATGTATTGTATAGCATAGACCAGGACATGGATATAAACAGTCCGCCACCCACAGCTCTGATCCTGAGATCCTCCATGAGTCAGAGTACCCCTTTATATTAACACTAAACATAACTATGGTGATACACAGAGCAGATGAAATATACAACAGTGGTCATGGGGGCAGGAAAGTCTCTGGGTGTCCTTACAGTCGCCCCATAGACCTAGACTACAATTAACCCCTTAGCGACCTTTGGCGTAGTATTACGTCATGGGTCGTATGGGGATGTATGGAGAGAGCTCACGAGCTGAGCTCTCTCCATACACGGCAGATGCCAGCTGTATAATACAGCCAGGACATGCCACTAACAGCAGCGGTTGGTGCCCGCACCGATCGTTGCTGTTAACCCTTTACAAATGCGACCGCAGCGTGTAAACTGTGCAGGCAGCACCCTCCTGAACGTCACCAGAGGTTGCTATGAAGGCTTCCAGGCTTGTCATAGCATTGGTTCTATTGCACGATGCCAGAGTCATCGTCTTATACAGGGGTGGGCAATTAATTTTCTCATGGGGCCACATGAGAAATTGTAACGGTTCTAGAGGTCCATGCGCACAGCGGAAAATTTAGCCCTCAAAACCACACCTACAAAATAAACCTAAAATGTGTCTGGTCCTGGACCACAAATTGGCCCAGTACTGAAGTGATTAAGGGGTTAATATCTACCCAGCCCGCAATGTTGACAACAGGAAATAAAATGGGGGTCAAAATGAATAAGAAGTGATAAAACTTACTTTGTCAAAGCTGCCCCAACCCAACAGCTTGTGGAGGATGAAGCGGCTGATGGTAAGGCCGGGGTAGGGGCCTGATGTTTCAGCGTCTTGGCTGCTGCCAGGGGTCAGCTCCAGGTCCTCCGATCCTTTATCCTGGGATCTTCTTTTCTTGTTCTTCTCCTTTAGTCCATCGTCACTCTCCTCTTCCTCTTCTCTTCTCTCTTCTTCTCCTCTCCGTCACTCTTCTCTTCCCTCTTCCTCTTCCTCTCCATCACTCTCCTCTTCCTTTTCTTCTCCTCTCCTCTTCCAATGGAAGCGATTCTGGTCATCTCTCACAATCCAAAAATATCCAAAAGGCTAAATAAAATCTGAAGAAATCCGTAGAAACTCTTCTTCTCTCCGCCGTCGAACTGAATGTCAGTTGGCCATACGCAGGTGACGTGATGTCATGGCCGTGAGACCCTCAGGTAGCTCCTGCCTGGCAGTGTTCCATTGCCCTGCACTGCCATATACACTGTAGGGTTGGCATCATGGGGGACAGTCCAGTGTCCTGAAGATTGGGAGAGACCTTTATGGCAACTTCTAGTGCTGCATTATTAGTAGATGGGAAAGAAGTGACCGCTATATGAGGGCCGGTCGTGCCCATAGTCCATTATTATAGAAAGTGTTACTACTAATATGTATGGAAAGAATATACGTGTAATACATGTTCCTGGGTGTCTATAAAAAACATAATCATTTGAAAGGGCTCGGACAATGGTTATTGGGACACTCTACTCTTCTTTATGGGACACTCTAATATTCTTTAGGGACACGCTAATCTTTATGGGACACTCTAATCTTCTTTAGGGGTACTCTAATCTTTAGGGGGCACTCTGGCACTATGGGTACAGAAAATGATCATGTGACAATGAGCTTTACTCTAAATTTAGTGTATCTGCGATAGAGAGGAATTAACCATTTAATTGTAATAGCGCTCCTGGTGGTTTCACCTATAGACCTGGATTTTGTGCATTGTATACAGACCACTGACATACCTCTCAACCGCCCCGATTTCCACTGGACATTCACAAATTCGGTGTTCTGTCCCGGTCGGCGGGAGGTATGTCCCAGTTTCAACTCCTCGGTGTCCAGACGGCGATGACTTAAACACATAAGCGAGTAAAGCAGGAGCTGTCACAGCTCAGCTCCTGCCTTACTGCTGCGCTCCGGCTTCTGCATGTGTAGACGCGATATGATGACGTCACATCACGCCTACAACTACGTGAGTGACCGCGGAGAGAGCTGTGGGGGGCGTTGGAAGGTGAGTATAAGTGTTTTTTGTGTTAAACATTGAGGGGAACATGAAGGGGGCCATGAAACTATGAGCAGATGAAGGGGGGAAAGAAATGAAACTGTGGGCAGTGATGGAGGGGGGACATATAATTTACGGGTGACTGTAGGAGGCTTATACTGTGTGGGGTCACATGAAAAATGAACGAGAATGGGCGGAGTCTTCAGCGGGCGTCGGTCGGGGGGGGGGGGGGGGGCATGTCAAAAGTTCGCCACAGGGCCCCACCGTTCCTAGTTACGCCACTGGTGGTGGGTATGGGGGGTTTGGGTTGACAAAGAGAGTGGTAGGTTTGAGAAGGGGGGGGGGGGTTGGGTTGGGTCGTACAGGGTTGGATGGGTGATTAGAAGAGGCAGTAATGGGGTGTAACAGTACATGGAGTCTCATGTCATCTGGGGCTCTAGTAAACTATACTATAATGCAGACCCCGTACATTACCTCCATCCTGTATGCAAAGCCCTCCATAAACTGCTCAGCAAATACTGACACCTAGTGGTCAGGTGTGAGTGCATAAAAATAATTCTGGCTTTGAGGCGAAATATCACAGTAGAGCAGAGACAGAAGGCAACAGGGCACAAGGGATATGATGTTCTTCATAAGCCCTTCTTTTTAGTTCTTGGTGGCGGTAACTAAATCCATGGCTCCTGGTCGCTCACCTTCGATGAAATTGATTGGTTTGGCAGTCGATCATCTAATGTGTATAGCCCACTATAGGCAAAATAGTGATCATTAATGTATTTCTCAGGGAAGTTGGCTACTTAGTGCAGCTCTAAAAATGGAAATAAAGAGAAGTATAGTAAAAGTCCATCAATTTCTAGGACTTGTATATAGATAGGACAGGTGAGCATTTGGGTCCAGCACCCAAGACCCCCCACAGACCAGCTTTGTGAAAAATCTGGGGTACTCAGTATCATGTTTATCAGTGCCATTCACGTGAATGGGGCTGAGCTGCAATACCAAACACTGCTCCTATGTGTACAACGCTGGTATTCAGTGAAGAGGCTTCAGTGTTCACCTTAACATTGTGCCCTCTCCAAGCAGCTGATCGGCGGGGGTCCTGGGTGACTCTCACAAATTATTTGTCAATGACCTATCCCAAGTACAGGTCTGCAATATATAAGTCTTAGAGCCCCTTTAAGGGGTTTTCCATCAGCAAAATCATGCTGATAGAGCCCCACATATGCGTGAATAGCCTTTAAAAAGTCTCTCTCTCTTTCTGTCTTTCTCTCTTTCTCTCTCTTTCTCTCTCTTTCTCTCTTTCTCTTCTCTCTCCATTCAGGCCAATCCGTTCCCTTCTCCGCATCAAAAGAGTGGAGAGAAAAGTCCTGCAAGCACCACTTTTCTCTCCGCATCTTTCGTGCGAAAATTGAGCACAAACCGCACGGATCTCATTATCTATTGGGTCTGTAGATTTCCTAAGGTAACCACTTTTTTTTATCACAATTGCATTACCGTTTGTGGGGTCCCAAAGCGGAATGGAAACCCATGAGCAGTTGTGAAGCGGGCCTTAAGGCTCAGTATGCAGTCTGCGGTATCTTCTTCAGCAGTTCTGGAGCTGTTACATAAGATACTGCAGCTTACATTAAAGTCAATGATCAGGTTTCTTATCTGCAAGTGTCTCTTGTCTAAACAAACCTGCTCTCAGAGATAAGATGCTCAGTTTATAGCCAGAGCCTGGACTTGTGCTATCTGGTTTTCAGATCCTCAGGAATCTGCTAGTATAAGTTTAATGAACTTCTACATTGTAGGGTCTGTGGGAAATCTGCATGAATGGTACATAATTGTCTTTAGGTATGGATGGTACATGGGTGATATCCATGGGCATCCGTGCCCTCCATCTACCCATTAATTTCCTGCAATGAGCCCAGGCCCGCCAAGCAGACAGGAATATGAGCTGTCTTGATTATAAAATTGGGCTCATGGCCCTCTATAAGGACCCTTAGGCTGGTCTTTCACGACCGTAGTTTTCCACCGCAAATGGTCCACAATTGCGGGTTCAAAATTGCGGACCATTTACGGTCCCATAATTTTGTATGAGGCCTCATACACGATCGTACATTTTGTCAGTGGTGTGGCGTGCCGCAACCGTGGTCCGGACAGTATACCGCATGTCCGTAATGGCCGTGCTTTTACGGCAAGGCACGGCACGGAAGGTCCAATAGAAGTCTATGGGCGCATGCATTTATGCGGATATACACTGAACATACATCAGTGTATATCCGCAATTGCGGATATCAACATGTGTGTTTTGTTTTTTGCGGATCCGCATAATACTGATACACACGGAACGTTGCGGATGCACTTTGCGGATGTCTGCGGAATTAATTTTTAAAGTGAAATTTGTGTTGTGGATCCACAAATTGCGGACCGCAAAAACCACTACGGGCGTGTAAGACCAGCCTTAATAGGACATATGGGGTAGAAAATAATGGGTCAGTATGGTAGCCCACTGACAAAGCACACAGTCATGAGCATACAGCCTAACGCCAGGTTCACACCAGCGTCTACACTCCGTTCTCAGGTTTCCGTCTTCTGCATGCGGAAGAAACCTGTCATGCCGTGTCCGGCAGTGAGTGTTTGAGCTCTCCGCGGCGAAACCGTTTTTTTTAAAACCGGACACAGAGTACTGCATGTCCAACTCTGTGTCCGGTTTAAAAAAAAAAAACGGTTTCGCCGTGGAGAGCATAAAACGCTCATCGGCGCTCACGGCCGGACACTTTTCAGATGTGAACGAGCCCTTAGAAGGAAAACTATTTTGGAAGGCATCAAATCATATGTCAGTCAACATGGGGTGTGGAAATGGGCCCTGGTATATGGTGCATTGGTGTTAATGTATATTTGTTAAGAATTATTTTACAGGTGTTGTGCTAAATGTTGTGACAAGTAACTAACAAGGAATGAAATATCAATTATCACAAAGCATAAAAATCCATTAAGTGACAGTAGTAAGAACATGACCCTATCCTATAGAAATATCACTGTCTATAATAGTGAATACTTTCCATGGAACAATTAGAAACCGGTTTATTGTTTAATGTAGAATTTATATAGCACTGAGGATCGGTTCACATCTGCGTTCGGTATTCCGTTCAGGGAGTCTGTTTAGGGACCCCCCCAAACATAATACCGAACACATTAAAAAGCAGTTAGCTAAGAAGCCATAGACTATAATGGGGTCCGTGTGGTTTCTGCTTGGTGTTCGCACGAAACATGTGGAAAGAAAAGTGGTGCTTGCAGTACTTTTCTCTCCACATGATTCGTGTGGACACTGAGCATAAAACACACAGACCCCATTATAGTGTATGGGGTCCTTGTGCTTTCATAGCTAATGCTTTTTAATGTGTTCGGTATTCTGAACCTTGTTACCCCATGACGACCTACATGACGTGTCACTGAATGCCAGGCACAACGACCAGGGTGGGCATGTATTAGATGTTCCACCGGGTGACACGTCTGTACTCGGTGGCATAAGTAGAAATGTCAGGGCCCCAAGGCGAACATTTGACATGGCCCCCCTTCCCCCCATACAAACCACATTCCTGCACACACTATTACGCCTCATAGTGGCCCCTACACACCGTATTATGCCCATAAAGTGGACCCTAAACAAAGTATAATGTCGGAGATGCAGGGGAGGATATAAACATAAAAAAACAAGGTTACTCCCTGGCACCGGCGCACTCGTTGCTGATTTCGTCCATCTTTAATATTGGACCAGACATCACCTGATCCAAATTGGCATTGCGACACATAGTGACGATGGCCTGGGTCACGTGACGTCACCAGACAGGACTAAAGCCTTCCCTAACCTCCCCTGGGCCTCTGATAATTATACTCCGGGGTCTTTTCAGAGCGTGGATCTGTAAGTAAACAGGGCCAATTGGTATTACTCCAGCAGGTAATGGCCTATTAAAAAAACCAAAAAAAAACACACACACACGTCAGGGGCCCGCCGGGCCCACTCATGTCCTGGGCCCTGTGGCAACCGCTACCACTGCTACCCCGGTAGTTATGCCCCTGTTCATACTCCTTACAGATGACAGTGGACAAGGTCCTGCCATATGCCGCTGTGACACCTGATGACAGAATTAAATAAGGTGGCGTTCACACTTGTGCCCACGTACCTGCCCGCCTTATTATTATGTCCTAGTTCCCGGGGGAAACAGGATAGCGACAGCTTCCTGGTGGTTTGAATGAGTTTTTAAAGCAAACCGCCGGTATCCGTATGCAACCTCTCCGCAGGAAAACCGTTTTGTTTTTTGCATGTACACAAAGTTGGGTACTGTCCCACTGGGCAGCAGGCAGTGACCTCAACTCTATCTCTGTTCAGAAAGATAGATTCCACTGGTGATTGATGGGGCAATATGACAATCATACCTATGGAAATGCTGGCAGGTAATCTCTGCAGGCTTTCTGTGAAAAGCGCTGCAGGAAAAACTGTATTGTGCAGCCCTTTTATTGTTGTGGAGCCTAGGGTCAGTGCACACACAGTTTTTTGGCACTGATTTTGACGCTGAATCCGCCTCAAAATCAGCCTCCAAAAAAAGCCTTCCAATAGAGTTTGGAGGCTGATTTTAAGGCAGATTCAGCGTCAAAATCAGTGCCAAAAATCTCAGTGTGCACTGACCCTTAGCCTGAATGTAGCAGACTTTGGGTGCGGTCACGCAATCCCAGAATGCTATCATGTCCAAATTTCAATTCATATATCTGTCTTCTCAGGGCAGTGTTGTATACAATAATGATAAAGCTGAGAGCCATGACACCCCCAACACCATTCACCCCTATTGCTGACGCTGGCAACTCAGACAGTGGCGATGTGGTCACATTAATACAGCGCAAATTCTACTCCAATCCAGTGAGAACAGACACCTAAGAGGACTCAGGAACAACATGGTGGGGTGACTATGGCATGTGTCTTCTGAAACACGTCAGCCAGTTTGCATGGATGTTGCTCACATTGTAAGATCATGCTGAAGATACAATGGTGTTCCATGTTTTAATCGCACATGTTCATTAAAAGTTAAGTGTTATCGTTCAGAAGAATTGGAGCGCTGGATTTTATCTTTGACGTTGTGGATTTACAAGTTTTCAAGCCGAGGAAACCATTCATCCGAGTACCTCTTCTCTGATGGTAGCGTGAGTTTTTTCAAACAAAAAGTTTTTTATATACATCTATCTAGAGTGAACATTTTTTCCCTCCCCCTTGTTCCCACACTACTTATGTGGGGTGAGTATGACCTCTTTAAAGGGATCCTATCATTCAATCACAATTTTTTCTCATTAACATGTCGGAATAGCCTTAAGAAAGGAAATAATTCTCCTTCCTTTTGTTGTCTTCTCTGCGCCGCTGTTCGCTTAAAAATCCGTTTTTTTTTGGTATATAAATTAGTTCTCTCGCAGCACTGGGGGCGGGTCCCAGTGCTCAAACAGCACTGGGGGCGTCCCCAATGCTGCCAGAGAACTCTCCAGCGCCGCCTCCATCTTCTTCTGGAACGAGGTCTTCACCACGTCTTCTTTCGGCGGTGGATTCTAACTTCTAGGCCTAGGGCAAACCGACTGCGCATGCCCGCCGCCCACAAGAAAATGGCCGCTTACAATACTGTTAATAAGAAAAAATTGTGATTGAATGATAGGATCCCTTTAACATTTGACTTGACATTTCACTATGGAGGCCAAAAGGTAACATTATACTCTCTATGGGAACACAAAGGGGACATTACACGTTGTAGTGTTCATTACATTATGTGGGGGCAACAAAAAGACATAAAATTATTGTATATTGGAATAAAGATTACCATATGGGATCCACAAAGAGGGGGCATTATACTGTACTAGGCCCACAAGATGACACAACATTGTATAGAAGCCACAAGGGGGCATTATAATGTGCACAGGCCATAAAGGGGAATCACTGTGTGCGAGCCACGGGGGGATAATATACTGTGTGGGGGCACAAAGAGCCATTTTATTATAAGCAGCCATTATGTTAGGGGTCAGTAAGGGGGCATTATATTGCATATTTATTATATATATATTTCTCAGTTTCCTGTGTCACATGAATAACAACAAAAGTAGCATAATATTAAATGTTTAATAAATAATCCAGTAATATATATATTTTTAATTTGTGTAGTATAAACATTGCAGCAATTTTAATTGTAGACAAATATTTTATGGTTTTTCAATCTCCTACTTTGAAAATCGGTAATTTTAGTAATCCCTCCTAGAATACTGCAAATGTATCATGTCAATAGTCATTCCACATCATTTAATCATAAACGCGCTTTTCAGGTTGGTACATATGTTGAACAGACAAGTCTTAGACGCGCCAATTTTGGTGCACAATTTTGTAAAATGTTGAGCCTGTTGTATTTTTCTATACTTGTTGGTTATGTCATACGCCATACATTTTGTTTTGAACATGTGGTTCTTTCATTGGTGAATGTCCCCTAACAAGTTTTGGCATTCCTCAAGGCGCATGAAATATATATAAGAAATATTTGGAAATCCACAAATTGCCAGGACTTCTCCTCCATTTTTATCTAAACTGGCCTAATCTTCATCTCTGCATGCTGGTACGAGTAGTTATGCCCTCTTCCAGTGTACCAGTTGATGCCGTTCGCATAAGAGGTGTGCGCTCCTAGGTGGTATAATCCATTAAGGTTTGATCCATGACAACTGCTATACCACCAGCCGCCAAAATATAGATGGGAACAGCTGCCCTCATAGGTGTCGTGGTCTTTATCTTTAGTGCTAAACATCATGTTGTTTAAACTTGACATAGAATCCCCTGCAAAATGACAGACATCAAGTATCAGAATGGCTTCTCATGTGATAAAGGTTCCTTATTCCTCACTACATACAGTCAGTGGAATACTTAGAAGACAGGATCCCATGGCAAGGATGAAGAGGCTTCTTCCTACCCAATTGGTTTCGCCATCCAAGGCTTTTTCTATGCTTGCTACTCCACACCTCCCTGTTTTGCTAACAACGTAGATGGAGAAGAAAGTCCTACATGAGTTCTCCTACACCATAACAAAAACGATGGGACAAATCAGGGCCAGGACTACTCTCTCCAAAGGCATCAGATAGCCTGCAAGTTCTGTCTGGCCAGGCTGGCTTCCTGTATCTCCGCTTTCATTCACTGGAGTGGCCACTATACAGTGGATGGAGGGGTCTGCTCCCAGGTCTGTACACTGCATACTTCAGGCAGCTGGAGCATCTCCGGGTGCTACTGCTTTAAGTGCTTGTCTTTTGTGCCTCTGGGTTATGTTGGTATGTCCCGTTCTCTATGTTCTCTGTACTGTCTATATACACTGTTTTGCCACTATCCCTTATTGTTTTTCCCCTGTAGTTCCCCCCAATGATTCAAACCTTTCAATTGGTACAGCACTGGCCTATCACAGGCCACTAGATGGGGTTCAGTCTGATTGCAGTTGAGATCCTGTGTAGTTCCTGCCTGGACTGTGCAGAGAAGTACATGCAGGCACTGAGACTGTGCTTCAGCGGCTGAACATTCAGCTCCTAGGAGGAGAGCATTGCCCTTGGCTCATTCAGAGGCAGCCCTGAGAAAGCGAGTTTTGGCTATCAGGACTTTGGACTCTGTGACAGGAAGGGCAGTGGAGTGCGCTGACAGGAGGCGTTGTCTCAAGATCTTAGCAAAAGGTAACCAGATCCCTGTCAGGACTACCCTACATTATATTCTCAGTATCTATAACTGGGAGTGCACATGAAAGGAGTGGTAGGGGGAGAGAAGCTATCCTTCAAGCCTAGGGAATTGAACATTGTGGTACTACTACCCCCTTGTGGAAGCTGCTTATTGTACCTTCTCCAGTTACTGAAGTAAAGCGTTATCCTGTTTCACTGCACTACTGGCTGCAGCGAAACAGAGTCGTTCCTGCTTTAACATCAGGGCCCCTCCAAACACCATCACACCGGCGCAGAGAGAAGCGGTCCCCTCTCCAACTGGAAGCATTCCGGGAGAAACTACTACCACCACCATCAGGTAGTGCTGCAGGACCCCCTCAGCGGTGTCCAGCCCAGGAGCGGGACTGGGGTGTGTGGTTGAGTGTGCTCGGCCTAGCAGGTAGCACATCATCCGCCACAACTACTCCCATCCTCCAGTTCCCTCCATCTGGGTTGCAGCACAGCCGTGGTTGTTTGGTGCCTGGTGTTGGACCTCTATTGATCCTATAGTGATGACCTATCCTCAAACCCCTTTAGGGTACAGTCACGCAGAGGAATTTGCCCGCCGAAATTATCTGGGATCTTCATCTCATTGGCAGAGATCGCAGGAGGACACTGAAAAAACAAGCGTCCCTCTCAATCTTACTGCAGATTCTGCCACTCAATACCCCCTGCCGATTAATCCATCAGTGAGGAAAGCTGAAGACCTGGAAAATGAAAAGGAATCTAAGGCGGAATTTTTCGGCATCTGAACAGTCCCTTACAAGTCATAGAGCCAAACAAAAACCTGACAAGGTGGGTGAAGAGACTTAAAAACATTTTGGTGAAATTGCTCACCTGCAGTTCCCTCCTGAAAGACTCCAAGTAATAACATGTATTTCTGAGATTCATCCAAGACTTTGAAGCTTGCGTACTTGGCAAACACCTTCTTACCCTCAAAATCTTGTAGATCGACACGTAATTCCCATGTTCCTTTATTGAGAAAGAGAAGCACAAGAGCTTTAGAGACTGGAAAGTAAAATAGCTGTAAAACATACAGTAAACTGGGCACACCAGTTTGTGGCGCTGTTTTGGCCGTTGCACCAATAAAAACTACTTTGTCCATTTTCCCAACCGCTTTTAAGAAGTAAAATTATACTGCAACAACTCAAACAAAGAATAGATGACTACTATCAAATAGAGCATCGGTCAACCATCCCACAACGAGTCAACCAGATCTACTTATTCACCCTTCAACCTTATATACAGAGTGAGCAGAACCATCAATAAGATGTTCCTCAGGTTTCTCATTACTAGAGATGAGCGAACAGTGTTCTATCGAACACATGTTCGATCGGATATCAGGGTGTTCGCCATGTTCGAATCGAATCGAACACCGCGTGGTAAAGTGCGCCAAAATTCGATTCCCCTCCCACCTTCCCTGGCGCCTTTTTTGCACCAATAACAGCGCAGGGGAGGTGGGACAGGAACTACGACACCGGGGGCATTGAAAAAAATTGGAAAAAGTCATTGGCTGCCGAAATCAGGTGACCTCCATTTTAGACGAATAGTGGATTTCAAATCCGGGTCATATGAGAATGTGAACTTTGTGACTATGAGACAGGGATAGCTGTACAGGCAGGGATAGCTAGGGATAACCTTTATTTAGGGGGGAATGTTATTAAAAATAACTTTTTGGGGCTCTATCGTGTGTGTAATTGTGATTTTTGTGAGATAAACTTTTTCCCATAGGGATGCATTGGCCAGCGCTGATTGGCCAGAGTACGGAACTCGACCAATCAGCGCTGGCTCTGCTGGAGGAGGCGGAGTCTAAGAGCGCTCCACACCAGTCTCCATTCAGGTCCGACCTTAGACTCCGCCTCCTCCATCAGAGCCAGCGCTGATTGGCCGAATTCCGTACTCTGGCCAATCAGCACTGGCTAATGCATTGTATTGGCGTGATGAAGCAGTGCTGAATGTGTGTGCTTAGCACACACATTCAGCTCTACTTCATCGGGCTAATAGAATGCATTGGCCAATCAGCGCTGGCCAATGCATTCTATTAGCTTGATGAAGCAGAGTGTGCACAAGGGTTCAAGCGCACCCTCGGCTCTGATGTAGCAGAGCCGAGGGTGCGCTTGAACCCTTGTGCAGCCTCGGCTCTGCTACATCAGAGCCGAGGGTGCGCTTGAACCCTTGTGCACACTCTGCTTCATCAAGCTAATAGAATGCATTGGCCAGCGCTGATTGGCCAATGCATTCTATTAGCCCGATGAAGTAGAGCTGAATGTGTGTGCTAAGCACACACATTCAGCTCTACTTCATCGGGCTAATAGAATGCATTGGCCAGCGCTGATTGGCCAGAGTACGGAACTCGACCAATCAGCGCTGGCTCTGCTGGAGGAGGCGGAGTCTAAGATCGCTCCACACCAGTCTCCATTCAGGTCCGACCTTAGACTCCGCCTCCTCCAGCAGAGCCAGCGCTGATTGGCCGAAGGCTGGCCAATGCATTCCTATACGAATGCAGAGACTTAGCAGTGCTGAGTCAGTTTTGCTCAACTACACATCTGATGCACACTCGGCACTGCTACATCAGATGTAGCAATCTGATGTAGCAGAGCCGAGGGTGCACTAGAACCCCTGTGCAAACTCAGTTCACGCTAATAGAATGCATTGGCCAGCGCTGATTGGCCAATGCATTCTATTAGCCCGATGAAGTAGAGCTGAATGTGTGTGCTAAGCACACACATTCAGCACTGCTTCATCACGACAATACAATGCATTAGCCAGTGCTGATTGGCCAGAGTACGGAATTCGGCCAATCAGCGCTGGCTCTGCTGGAGGAGGCGGAGTCTAAGGTCGGACCTGAATGGAGACTGGTGTGGAGCGATCTTAGACTCCGCCTCCTCCAGCAGAGCCAGCGCTGATTGGCCGAATTCCGTACTCTGGCCAATCAGCACTGGCTAATGCATTGTATTGTCGTGATGAAGCAGTGCTGAATGTGTGTGCTTAGCACACACATTCAGCTCTACTTCATCGGGCTAATAGAATGCATTGGCCAATCAGCGCTGGCCAATGCATTCTATTAGCGTGAACTGAGTTTGCACAGGGGTTCTAGTGCACCCTCGGCTCTGCTACATCAGATTGCTACATCTGATGTAGCAGTGCCGAGTGTGCATCAGATGTGTAGTTGAGCAAAACTGACTCAGCACTGCTAAGTCTCTGCATTCGTATAGGAATGCATTGGCCAGCCTTCGGCCAATCAGCGCTGGCTCTGCCGGAGGAGGCGGAGTCTAAGGTCGGACCTGAATGGAGACTGGTGTGGAGCGATCTTAGACTCCGCCTCCTCCAGCAGAGCCAGCGCTGATTGGTCGAGTTCCGTACTCTGGCCAATCAGCGCTGGCCAATGCATTTCTATGGGGAAAAGTTAGCTTGCGAAAATCGCAAACTGACAGGGATTTCCATGAAATAAAGTGACTTTTATGCCCCCAGACATGCTTCCCCTGCTGTCCCAGTGTCATTCCAGGGTGTTGGTATCATTTCCTGGGGTGTCATAGTGGACTTGGTGACCCTCCAGACACGAATTTGGGTTTCCCCCTTAACGAGTTTATGTTCCCCATAGACTATAATGGGGTTCGAAACCCATTCGAACAGTGAGCGGCTGTTCGAATCGAATTTCGAACCTCGAACATTTTAGTGTTCGCTCATCTCTACTCATTACCTGTTGAAGTTATTTGATGAATATTTTCATTCCCCAACCAAAATTCATTCAGCCGACTGCCAAATCCTTTCTTATAATCAGCCCAAGTGCGGAAGAAATCTACTGACCCGTCCCAACGTCTCTGTATTACCTAGAGTAAGAGCAGATGGGGTTATGTTAAACCTTGGACCATGTCTACTCGTTGTTGGACATATAGATAAGATCAGACCTGGACTAGACAATATAGTCTACAGAAAGGCTACTAATATCCTAGAGAAACCATTATGCTTGAAAGTTCTGTAGCAAAAATCCTTTATCCCCACCCAAAGGAATATAAAGATTTTCTGCCTCGTCATTCCATCCTATAGAAAAGTATATTATTAATATGGATTCATATTTCTTAGGAAAATCTCCTCATTGTGACTTGTGTATTTGATATACTTACAATCCATCCCCCTCCATCTGTATCCATATCACACAGGACCTTAAGGGGCTGGCTGCCATGGGGGTATATGGTGTACCAGTCACTCAGTACTGCCCCCTGGTCCTGGACTTCTTTGCAGTTCCTGGCAGCTAGGAGACAGATATTAGAAAAAAACTTCATTATAGAATTATCTGGATAAAAAATAATTTTAAAATCCTCTTTTAGGGAATTATCAGTAAATTGATAGTTTGGGCTCTCCATCTCCCCATCTCATCTATTAGCTGGGTCACAGACTCGCCATTACTTACTTATTATGGATTACTAGCACCAGTTTCCATAACCTTAGAGTCGGGTGTAAGGTTGCATTAGACAATCTAAAATTTTCATCATATTTACTAAAGACAACAGACACTTTGGCAAATCTGGCACAATTTCAGGCTGTCTAATCCATGTATGCAATGTCTTAAAGATTATCTGCCCCATTGTGATACCTTATCAGTCAGATAACCCATTGTTATACATAAATGTCTAAAATTGACAACCCCTTTAGAAAACCGTTCCCTAAAATGTATGACGGGCATTATAAATGTTACTTACCATATACGGGCTCAGTGACTCCTCTTTCTCCTTTCTCTCCTATGATAACAAAGTTATATAGCTATAAAGCACAGTATATAGGAGCAGTAGTCACTCCAGATAACCCCATAGAGCTCAGCGGGCAGGACATACAACCATACATCATGTAAGCTGTGCCCGTGGTTTGAAAGATATGAACAAAAGAGCTGGAGAGAGATCTGAACGTCTTCTAGTCCTATGGGGTCCCCTTCACCTCCCCCTTTGGTTCCTCTTCTTAGGCCTTATGCACATAACAAAGCACGGATGCTGTACTGAGGCATGAGAAGTCCCAGCAGGTTATTTCGGAACGCCATGTGGACTGTCAAATTTCACTGTTTGGGTATTTATTTTACTCGTAATTCAGCTTTAGCTGCCCAGAGGTTCCCATAATACTATGGAGAGTCCAACCCTGTCCTCGTGGACAACCTATTACAGATTCATTCAGTTTGATCAGTTTTGTATGATGGAGATCCTTCTCTAATATCCCAATTCTCTCATTTCACACTCCGAGGGGTTCAAAATAAGATATATGTTGGTGTTTGGTCCATGAACATCTGCCCAATGAAGAGTTGGCCAAACTAAAAAGATACCTAGACCTCAATTTCCATGTCACATTTAGTTTGGGGCTCAATTGTATGACAGTATGGGAAATCCTTACTGCAAAGTCTCAGGGACCAAGGTAAGGTAAGTCCTTAAAAGTGGGCAGCACCAGAAAATCTCATCTCTACTATGCTCCGAGTTATCGAGACTGTACTAATGGTCTGAATTTTCTCATGTTATTGCATTTTATACCATGTAATAATTCTTCACTGACCTTTTTCACCTTGAGTTCCAACCTTTCCTGGCTCCCCCACAGATCCCCTTTGTCCTAGAAAAAAAATATAATTTTTTTTTCTATTACTTTCTATTACTTCTTCATACATCAAGAATGGGTAGCCAAATAGCGCACATAAAAACTATACCCAATTTTAGTCTGGCTTGACCCCACCACATACAGGAATCCTTTAAAATAGATACAATATCCAACCTAGTGCCCTATACCAGCCATAGGGACTACCTCACACAACTAATAATAAGTAGGTATTAGTCTAGTACCCATCTTTTTCTTCCAGTGTTCCAATGAGGACTTGGCCAAACCAAAAAGATTCTTATATCTCAACTTTTTGGGTACTTTTTAAAAGTGTGACGTTTAGCTTGGCATAATGGTATGAGGAAGCCTTACCGCAAAGTCTCAGGGATCAAGGTGAGATAAGTCCTTAAAAGTGGGCAGCACCAGAAAATCTCATCTTTACTATGTGCCGAGTTCTCATGAACTCTGAATGTTCTCATGACGTTATTGCATTATATTCTGTGTAATAATTCTTCACTGACCTTTTTCACCTTGTGGTCCAACCTTTCCTGGCTCCCCCACAGATCCCCTTTGTCCTGGAGAAAATAAAAGTTTTTAATACAGTATCATACATCGAGAATGGGTGGCCCCATAGCAAATATAAAAAATTATATCTAACTTGGTTCCAAATAGCAGCCAAGGGCACAGGTTTCATGATGTGCCCATTTTTTGTAAAGTCAACAAAAATCCAGGGATGATCTAAAAAACTGAGTCATGATAGTGATATATCTGGGCTATAATATTAGGACTACCTGACACAACTAATAATGAGTTGGTATTAGTCTAGTACCCACCTTTTTCTCCATATGTCCCAACATCTCCTTTCTGACCTGGAAGACCAGGATGACCAGGGCAGCCTCGAAGAATGGACAATTTGTCGGAATCGCCAATCCCTAAAACTTTCACTTCTGTCAGTAAAAAATATATAATGTATAACTAAAGTATTGTAAATATATAAATGGATATATAATGATCACTCACCTATATAAAGTAAAAGTATAAATAGTGGTCTATAACATCATCTGAAAATGACTGCAAAAAAATGCAGCTTGTGAACACGGCCTAAAGAGTAATGATGGACTACTCATTATAATGTACTGTAGATGAAAACAAAATGATATGTATATAGTTCTTACCCGGACATGACTGGTCACTACTACACAGCCTTGACACCATTCCCAGCCAGAGTAGTATTGGCACGTACATGATGGCCCCGAGAAGTTTAGAGCCGTCCTCCAGACCTCACACACGTACTGCTGAATGTTTGTAGACCAGGTCTTCACCCTTATATATATCTGGCATGTGACCCCATTCCCCACCCACCCACTTCTCGTGCCAAAGAAGTTGTACTTTCCAAGGTTGTGAAATATTTCCCAAGAGATTAAAGATGATATGTAGGCCTCACCTGTTTACTTTGCAGATCTGATTTATATCCTCCAATGATCAGGTATTTTAGTAGAATTTCTTGAACCTTATTGTAGGAATTTGATGGAGGTCTGAACTCACGGAGTCTTGAGTGTCATCTTTGGATTGATTTCTCCATTTCCCACCCATTTCATGTCCATGTCAGTGACTCTATTCAGTGATTCCTGTGGCGAACCTACAGAGACTATGAGTAGACCTTCCTGCGGTGGATCTGTATAGCTTTCTCTTCAATTCCACGTCTTGTGTTTTGGCCCACTGCTGCTTGAAGTACCTGAGCAGAGTTTAGATCTCTCTGTTTTTGGTCTATATATGGATTTGTCCTTCATTGACTTCTCTTTATTAAGTTATGATGTGGTTTGTGTTGGACTCTAGCCTGGCCAAGAGCTTATACACTGAAAGCACTTTTTGCATTTTTTTTTCTCATGAGTTCTTGGTACTCCAGTGTAACCTGATCCAAGGGGTCCAGACAGAGATAAAGGAGTTCTGCATGTTCCTAAGAGTCCATGGAGACCTCCATTGTTTGAATGTCCTCCACTCCATCTACCCATTGTATAATCATAAGTGAGAAGGGAGGCTTTCAGAGGGCAGGGGTACAGGTTCTTGCTCCATTCACTTTCATTAGTAAATGAGCTGCAGGGCAACACAGTGATCTCTAATTGTGCGATGCAAGTTGTGACCATAGTTCAATATTCAAATACATCCCAATAAGAACAGAGACCTAATTGGACTCTGCAGCTACACAGTAACAATAGGTTCACATGAGCGTCTAACAATAGATAGGCGGACTACTAAAATAGCGGTTACACACAGAGTCCATTGGACACCAATGACTATGAAAAAACAAAAACCCATACATTGTCGGAGAAAAAAGTCCTTCATGCAGGTCTTCCTTACTTCTGCCCATTTCATGGACTTAGCCTTAGGTGAGTATGGCCTCTTTAGCTTTACATTGGCATTTCACTGTGGGGGTCACAAGGGGGCATTATACTATCTATGGGAAAAGTAAGGGGACATTATACTATATGGTGGAATAAAGGCATGTTACATTATTTGGGGCAACAAAAGGTCGTTAAATTATACATTGGAAAATACTATTTAAGAGCCAGACGTACAGGACATTACACTGTATTGGAGGCACAAGTAGGGGGCATTATGGTGAATAGGGGCCACAAGGAGGGGCATTATACTGTATGGGGGCCACAAGTGGACTTGTGTTGGAGCCATGAGGATGGCATTATACTGTGCGTGGGGCCATAGGGGAGACATTATACTATGTGGGGGTCACAAAGGGGTATTCCACTCTATGAGGGCCACAAGAAGGGATTGATATACTGTTTAGGGACCACCATGGGACTACTGATGATACTATATTATACTATATGGTGGAATAAAGGCATGTTACATTATTTGGGGCAACAAAAGGTCGTTAAATTATACATTGGAAAATACTATTTAAGAGCCAGACGTACAGGACATTACACTGTATTGGAGGCACAAGTAGGGGGCATTATGGTGAATAGGGGCCACAAGGAGGGGCATTATACTGTATGGGGGCCACAAGTGGACTTGTGTTGGAGCCATGAGGATGGCATTATACTGTGCGTGGGGCCATAGGGGAGACATTATACTATGTGGGGGTCACAAAGGGGTATTCCACTCTATGAGGGCCACAAGAAGGGATTGATATACTGTTTAGGGACCACCATGGGACTACTGATGAGACATTATTCTTTGGAAGCACAAGGGGCTGTTTTAATGTTTGGGAGTCACAAGTGGCCATTATGCTGTTGGGGGTCAGTAAGGGGGCATTATATTACATATTTATAGTGTATATATTTCTTAGTTTCCTTATGGGGCATTCACACTAGGTAGGTTTTTTCTGTCCGTTTGAAAAGTCGGACATCTTTACATGAGGACAGTGAAGGAAGGGCACGGAGTGCAAAAGAACGCACCCGATCACCATTTAAGTGAATGACAAGTGTCACGGACACAGCTAGTGTCCACTCCTAATGTCCGTGTGAGATTTTGAACGGACACTAGGAGCGGACACTACCTGTCGGAAAAAGACGGTAGTGTGAACGCCACCCTTAGTCTTCATCTGTCACGTGTAACAACAACATGTTATTGTATAATATTACATGTATAATATATAATATTACATGTAATTTAAAATAAATAATCCAGCAATATTATCTTTTTATTTGAATGTAAATTTTGCTTCAATTTTAATATGAATATTATCTTTAGATAAAATTTAAAAAGACACCGTATGAGCCCACGAAGGCTTCTTGGAATGGATACAACTGCACCCTATGTACCCCCTCAAGTTAAACCCCTGTTCATACATATATGTTGAATAGTTAGACAAGTTCTAGCCACACTCAATTTAGTGCACAATTTTGGTATGAGGCGGATGTACATATTGGCGCAGATTTTGTATATAAATACTGTATATTTTATATGACTTCTGATTTTGTTGTAAAGTCCGACATTGATAAGTCATTGATAAATACGCCCCAATATGTTTTGGCCTTTATCACGGCACATAAAATGCGTACAAAAAAATTCTGAAAAAATATTTGGCAATGTACAATTTGCCAGGACTGCTCCCCGTTCTTGTCTACAGCTGGCCATACACGTTAGGCTTTACACTGCTGTAGTTGCAGATTTTGAAGGTTTCGTCCCATACAGCCGACCACTAACTAAAGGTGATCTCAACCAAACTTGCTTATATTGGATGTTTTTGGCCGTCTGTCAGCTGTAATTGTCTATGTATGGGCTAGACCAACACTTGTGGGCAAGTTGTGTATTGTGGGCATGTGGTGTTCAAGATATGGGTTGGTCAGAAGTCGCATGGGGTGCGGTGAATGTTCATTGTTGTTTGTGTGTTTGGAACAATCATCGTTGTAGAAAGCTAATGTATGGCCAGCTTAAGCCGGCCTAATCTTCATCTCCACATGCTTGTAGGAGTAGTTGTGCCCTCTTGCAGTGTACCAGTTGATGCCGTCTGCATTAGATTTGTGCGCCCCTAGGTGGTATAATCCATTGAGATTTGCTCTGTGACAATTGCCATACCACCAGCCGCCTTTATACGCTAGGGAACAGCTGGCCTCATTAAGGTCATTGTCTTCATCTTTAGTACTAAACTTCTTGTTGTTTAGATCTGTCATGGAATCTCCTGCAAAAATAGTCATCAAGTATCAGAACTAATTGTCATACACTAAAGGTTCATTATTCCGCCTCCTAACATTTATTGGCTATTTCCCTGCAAACTCCACTACATATAGTTGATGGCATACACAGAGGAGACGGGACCCCATAGCAAGGATGAAAATGCCCCATCCCTCCCAATTATGGTCTTGTCAACAGGACAAAATGCCTTTTTCTGCTTATCTATGCACACAATTTCCATGACCCTTGAGCCAATTCTCTATCTCCCTATTTATTAAATGATGGAGATAAACCTCCAATACGGGGTCTCCTATGCAGTAACACAAGGGATGGGACAAATCGCGGTCGGGACTACTCTTCTTAAGCGGCTTCAAGGTCTGTCTCTATGGCCAGGCTGGGTTCCTACAGCTGAGGGCCCCCAGGGCAATTGTCCAGAGCCCCTGTCCCCATGGTGGCCCCAAGGATTTGAAGCATCAGGCTCCAAAGCTGGTTATTTGAATTGTGTATGGACATAAGGGTGGTGGTTGTTACTATTTTGGGGGCAGAAAGGGGGCATTATTAATGGGCTGTTAATGGAATTATGTTGGTGTTATTTGTATATAAGCATTTGGGGCCCGCTTTTAATTTTGCCCAGGGCCCCAGTATTTCTAAAACAGGCCCTGGTTGGGATCAGACTACCATCATTAATGTCTGTTGCTGTCTTCCATCGTAGGATGACAGCAGCAGAGAATTGCAGAGAATTCTGTGTCTATTCCCATTGACACTAATGTAAACAACATGATGGACACTAGCTTCTGCCTTGTTTGTACGGTGAATGCTATTAAGAATATATATACCAAAATGCACAAATTAACATATTATGGTCACTTTACTCCCCCCCTCCCCCCCGCAAAACCCCCCCAATACAGTAAAAAGTGATCGATAAGTCAAAAATGCCAACATTGGTGCCAATGAAAAGTACAACTTGTCCCACAAATAAAGAGCCCTGGCTTATCTCTGTAAACAATACAGTAAAAAAGGTTATAGGCATTGGAATACGGTGACCCCAGAAAAATCACCGATTTTCAAAAAGTGATGTTTTGTGAAAACAGTAAAACGTAATAAAAAACAATAAAAATTCTGGTATCGCAAGAATTGTAATGACCCGCCATTCCAAGCTGCAATGTCATTTAGAATGCAAATTGAACACCATAAATATAATGTGCAAATAATGATACAATTGTGGGTTATTTCATTAGGACCGCCAAAATGTTAATAAAGTCTGATCAAAACATTATATGTACCCTAAAATGGTGGCAAATGACAGTACAAATCGTCACGCAAAGAACAAACTCTCACCACTGCAAAGCTGACATTGCGCTAAATTCAGCGCACATTAAAGGGATTCTACCATTAAAGCAACTTTTTTTTCTAATTACCATGTCGGAATAGCCTTAAGAAAGGCTATTCGTCTCCTACCTTTAGATGTGGTCTCCGTCACACCGTTCCTTAGAAATACCGGTACTTACCGGTATGCTAATGAGGTCTCGGCAGCAATGGGGGCATCCTTCTTCATCTGCCTCCTCCCCTTGTCTGTCATCTTCTTTCTTTGTCATGTCTGACACCTGCGCAGTCGGCTGCAATTGCGCGCATGCGCAGTACTCTTCTCACATCTTCGCCGAACAGAGTGTACTGCTCATGCTCAGTAAGGTCCGTACAGCCCTCCGACGCCTGGATGATTTCACTCACGTGTTGGAGGGCTGTACGGACCTTACTGAGCATGCGCAGTACACTCTGTTCGGCGAAGATGTGAGGAGCGTACTGCGCATGCGCGCAATTGCAGCCGACTGCGCAGGCGTCAGACATGACGAAGAAAGAAGACGACAGACAAGGGGAGGAGGCAGATGAAGAAGAAGGACGCCCCCATTGCTGCCGAGACCTCATTAGCATACCGGTAACTACCGGTATTTCTAAGGAACGGCGCGACGGAGACCACATCTAAAGGTAGGAGACGAATAGCCTTTCTTAATGCTATTCCTTCGTGGTAATTAGAAAAAAAGTTGCTTTAATGGTAGAATCCCTTTAACCCCTTAGCGACCCTTGACGTAACTGTACGTCATGGGTCGCATGGGGATGTATGGAGCGAGCTCACACGCTGAGCTCGCTCCATACACGGCAGATGCCGGCTGTATAATACAGCCAGGACCTGCCACTAACAGCAGCGGTCGGTGCCCGAGCCGATCGCTGCTGTTAACCCTTTACACACTGCGGTCAAACGTGACCGCAGTGTGTAAACGGCGCCGGCGGCATGGGCGCCGCCATGTTTCGCTGATCGCCGCCCTCCTGAACGTCACATGAGGGCGGTGATCGGTTGCTATGACAGCCGGAAGCCTATTGAAGGCTTCCAGGCTTGTCTCTGCATGAGATCTATTAGACGATGCCAGAGGCATCGTCTAATAGAAGTGCTGCGATTTTCCTATTCACTGCAATACTGTAGTATTGCAGTGAATAGTATGAGCGATCAGACTCCCTAGGTTTCAAGGTACCTAAGGGGTCTGATCATAAATGTAACAGAAGAAAAAAAAAAGTTTTTAAAAGTATTAAAAAAAATAAAAAAAATATAAAAGTTCAAATCACCCCCCTTTCCCTAGATCAGCTATAAAAGTAATTAAAGAACATTAAACATAAACATATTAGGTATCCCTGCGCTCCAAAATGCCTGAACTATTAGAATATTAAAACATTTATCCCGTACTGCGAACGGCGTAGCGGCAAAAAAAATAAAAACAGCCAAAAAGCGTTTTTTTCAACACTTTGCCTCCTATAAAAAATTGAATAAAAAGTGATCAAACCATCGGATCTTTCCCCAAATGGTATCAATAGAAACGTCATCTTGTCCCGCATAAAAAGACACCACAACCAGCTCCATACATGGAAATATGAAAAAGTTACAGGTGTTAGAACATGATGACACAAATTTTTTTTTCTATTTTGCAAAGTTTATCATTTTTTTAAAAGTATCAAAAAATTTCAAATACTATATAAATTTGGTATCACCGCGTTTGTACTGACACGTAGAACACAGGTAACATGTCATTTGTACCAAACAGTGAATGCTGTAAAAATTAAACCCATAAGAAAATGGCGCAAATGCATTTTTTCTCCAATTGCGCCTCATTCTGAATTTTTTTCCAGCTTCCCAGTACATTGCACAGCATATTGAATGGTGCCATTACAAAGTACAATTTGTCCCGCAAACAATAAGCTATCATGTGACTCTGTGAACTGAAAAATGAAAAAGTTATGGCTCTTGAAATGTGAGGAGGGAAAAACGAAAATGCGAAACCAAAAAATGGCCTGGTCCTTAAGGGGTTAAGTTTTGCCAGTATGGTGGGTCATTACGATTACGGCGATACCGTATTTATATTGGTTTTATTAGGTTTTGCTAATAGAATGTCGTTTTTCAAAAATTAGCGCTTTTCCTGGGGTCGCCGTATTCTGACGCCTATAACTTTTTTACTGTTTAGTTGATGGAGATATGTCAGCGCTCTTTTTTTGTGGGCAAGTTGTAGTTTTTATTGGTACCAATTTTTGGAATATACGACTGTTTAATAATTTTTATTGCTATTTTTTGGGGGGATTGAAGTGACCAAAATACAATAATTTGCACATTGCAGGATAACTATCTTGTTTGTTTTATTTTCTTTACAGTAAGTGTTTTTGAAATTTAAAGGTTTTTTGTTTTTTTTTTTAAATATTTTTTACTTTGTCCTGTCCCATAAGTGAACTTGATCCTGGGATCTGCTGATCTGCAATTGTATTGCAGTACGTCACACATAGGCTCCCTATGTGCAATAGGGATAGGCAGCCAAGAGGGGGAGCAATCTCGCCCCCAGGCCATCGAGATGCCGCGATCGTTATTGATCACAGCATCTGAGGGGTTAAGCTGTTAGAGTTATTTTCAGCATTACTACTAAAAGGAATGGGAAATACATAGACGCTCTTATATTTCTCCCTTTTGCTTAATCCACTCCTGGCTTTGGCTCCAAAAAATTTGCAACAAAAAATCTGGGTTTCCGCATCTTGGGACCTCAGCCTAATAGTCACAGATGATACCAGTCAGGAGAGATGGACCAGGCGATCGGCAGCAGTGACTGGGTCATGGACTTCAATAATTGTGTGATTCCCAGGAAATCCGGGTGGGTTGACATGTCTGAGAGACTTGGGCTAAAGCCTCATGTAGTGAAAACATGGCTGAAAAATAATTGCTGCATTTTACAGAACCGGCAAAGTGATAGATATTGAACCTCATCCACACAGGGGGAAAAAAAAGCTGCAAAAAAACTTTATTTTAAAAAATTTGTGAAATATGCAGCATGGTCATTTTTGGCTGTGGAATTGCAAATGTCTTCCCTGTATAATAAATAGGGGATCACTTCTTTTTTCCGTACAGCTGGAACGTTTTAGTGAAATGGTCGCTCACCTGCAGTTCCTTCCTGAAAGGCTCCAATTAATAATGTGTATTTCTCAGATTCATCCAAGACTTTGAAGCTTGCGTACTTGGCGAAAACCTTCTTACCTTCAAAATCTTGTAGATCGACACGTAATTGCCATGTTCCTTTACAGAGAAAGAAGCACAGGAGCTTTAGTATAAATATAGTGAAATATATGTATACAGCCTGTTCTATTGTGACAGCCATTCAATTATACCTAAGGCACAGCCTTGTCGGAAAATACAATGAAACATTAGTCCACTTCCCTTTATAGTCACCCTCCGTCTAAGCAGAACATATATACTTCCACTTACATGGCCTCGCACACATCGGACATATCAATAACGGGACAGACAGAACCTAGTGCCAAAAGATTGGCTCTAGAGATACTTCCGAATAGGGTTGTCTTCTGCTGGGCCTTGGAGTCATTGGGAATATTTATAAAGACTAACATATTGTACGCCAGTCTTAATTAACGCCTGAATGGACAGGGAATGGGGATTTATGAAAAGTCTGTAGGCGCTGGCATAGATCTCCATTTTATCTCATACCAAAAAAACTGGCGTGAGTTATAATACATCAGTCAGGCCTATCTCGTTCCATTCACTTTCTCAAAACGTGGCGGCAATCGGGGCTAGAGACCTGGCATAGAGGGAATGATGAACTCCTCCCGTTGTGTTATAGAAGCAATATTTTATCACAGCCTGTGCCCACAGAAGACACTTTGGTTGTCCTCTCCAGTAGAGATGAACGAACAGTAAAACGTTCGAGGTTCGATATTCGTTTCGAGTAGCCCCTCAATATTTGACTACTCGAATCGAATATCGAACCCTATTATAGTCTATGGGGGGAAAATGCTCGTTTCAGGGGTAGGCAACGTTCGATCAAATTATACTTACCAAGTCCACGAGTGAAGGTCGGGCTGGATCCTCCGAGCAGTCTTCTCCTTGCAGCGTCCCCACGGTATCTTCCGGCTCTGAATTCACTCTGCCAGGCATCGGGCCTGGGCAGAGCCGACTGCGCATGCTCGCACTACAAGTGGACATGCGCAGTCGGCTCTGCCCAGGTCCGATGCCTGGCAGAGTGAATGAAGAGCCGGAAGACGCCGCGGGGAAGCTGCACGGAGAAGACTTCTAAAGGTAGGAGAAGAACCAGCGTTGATTGGCTGACTGTATAGCATTCAGCCAATCAATGCTGGTTCTGCATCGAACTTTTACATTCGAACAGCGAGTGGTACTCGATCGAGTACGAGTATTTTGAATACTGTAGTATTCAATCGAATACCTACTCGATCGAGTACTACTCGCTCATCTCTACTCTCCAGTCCTGAATGGCGCTCTCAAGTAAGACCAACTTTGGGTGGATGCAGACCATATTACATCTACTCTAAATTTTGCTCATAGTTCTTTTTAAAAATAACAATCTGGGACAAAGAATAGATGACTACCCCCAAATAAAGGAACCCCAGGTCACCAAGTCCACAACAAACCAACCAGATCTACTTATTGACGCCTTCAACTTTATATACAGAGTGAGCAGAACCATCAATAAGATGTTCCTCAGGTTTCTCATTACCTGTTGAAGTTATTTGATGAATATTATCATTCCCCAACCAAAATTCATTCAGCCGACTGCCAAATCCTCTCTTATAAGTAGCCCAATTGTGGAAGAAATCTATTGACCCGTCCCAACGTCTCTGTATTACCTAGAGAAAGAGCAGATGGGGTTATGTTAAACCTTGGACCACGTCTACTCATTGTGAGAATGATATAGACAGGAACAGACCTGGTCTAGACAATATGGTCCATAGAAAGGCCACCATTGCCCTAGAAACTAGACAAAGTCCTGTAATAAAATATTTTCTCATACGTAAGGAAAAATGATGGAAGTTCTTTATAAGTAAAGGCTTTACTGTATTGTGTAGGAAAGTTATTGTCACAATGAATCTATATTAGCCAGAAAAAGCCTCCAATAGTGGCTTACTGACATGTTGTATATACTTACAGTCCATCCCCCTCCATCTGTATCCATATCACACAGGACCTTAAGGGGTTGACTGCCATCGGGGTATATGGTGTACCAGTCACTCAGTACTGCCCCTTGATCCTGGACTTCTTTGCAGTTCCTGGCAGCTAGGAGACAGATATTAGAAGGAAACTTCATTATAGAATTATCTGGATAAAAAATAACAATTTTCAAATCCTCTTTTAGGCTAAAGCCCCACGGGCCGTAATCGCAGCACTAAAGCGCTGTGGGAAGAACCGCTGCGTGAATGCATTGCGGTTCTTTCTGCAGCGCTTTTGAGAGAAAGTTCAGTCCAAAATTTCAGTCATTGTTTCAAAATATGGTTAAAAACTAAGATCACTAATAAGTGGAGTAAGGTTAGATTAGACAACAGACACTTAAGTAAATCTGGTGTGAATTGAAGACAGTCTAGACCCCTTTAGAAAACCGTAACTTACCATACACGGGCTCAGTTACTCCTCTTTCTCCTTTTTCTCCTATAATAACAAAGTTATATATCTATAAAGCACAGTATATAGAAGCAGTAGTCACTCCAGATCGCCCCATTGAGCTCAGTGGGCAGGACATTCAAACCATGGGTATAGCTTACGTGATGTATGGTTGTAAGATAGGAAAAGCAGAGCTTGAAAGAAACCTGAACGTCTTCTATCACTATGTGCAACCCTTTGTGCTCTTATAATAGCTACATTTAGGGCAGCCATATTAGCATACCTTGGGCCTCCTTTACTCCTTTTCACCTTCCACTGTGGTTCCTTTTGCACAAAATGTCCCAGCGGGTTATTTCAGAGCTCCATATGGACTGTCAAACTTGACCATTTGGGAACTTTTTACTTGAGCTGTCGAGAGGTTCCCATGATACTATGGATGTGGACAACCTATTACAGATTCATTCAGCTTGATCAGTTGTGTATGATGGAAATTCTTCTTCAATATCCCAATTCTCTCATTTCACACTCAAGATGAGATATGCATTGGTGTTCAGTCATTTACCCAATGAGGACTTGGCCAAACCAAAAAGATTCCTATATCAATTTTTTGGGGTACTTTTTATAAATGTAACATCTAGTTGGGGGCTCAATGACATGATGGTATGGGAAATCCTTACTGCAAAGTCAGTAAAGCCAATGCAAAGCCAATGCATGGAAAGTCCTTTAAAAGTGGGCAGCACCAGAAAATCTCATCTTTACCATGCTCTGAGTTACCGAGACTGTACCAATGGTCTGAACGTTCTCATGATGTTATTGCATTTTATTCTATGTAATTCTTCACTGACCTTTTTCACCTTGAGGTCCAACCTTTCCTGGCTCCCCCACAGATCCCCTTTGTCCTAAAATAAAATAGATTTTTATACAGTATCATACATCAAGAATGGGTGGCCCCATAGTAAATATAAAAATGACATCCATAGGGACTGCCTTCATGATGTGCCCATTTTTTGTAAAGCCAACAAAAATTCAGGGATGTTCTAAAAAACTAAGTCATGATAGACATTTATCTGGGCTATAATATTAGGACTACCTGACACAACTAATAATGAGTTGGTATTAGTCTAGTACCCACCTCTTTCTCCTGGTGTCCCAACATCTCCTTTCTGACCTGGAAGACCAGGATGACCAGGGCAGCCTCGAAGAATGGACAATTTGTCTGAATCTCCAATCCCTAAAACTTTCACTTCTGGTAATAAAAAAAACATATAATTAAATTATTGTAAATAGATATATAGTAAAAGTATATAAAGAGTAGTCTATACTTGCAAATTGTGAACAAGGCCTAAAGAGTAATGATGGACTGCTTATTATGATATACTGTAATATGAAATATATAATCTATGTAATACTCACCCGGACATGACTGGTCACTGGTACACAGCCTCGAAACCATTCCAAGCAAGAACAGTATTGGCACGTACATGATGGCCCCAAGAAGTTTAGAGCCGTCCT
Source organism: Leptodactylus fuscus (assembly GCF_031893055.1). NCBI lineage: Eukaryota > Metazoa > Chordata > Amphibia > Anura > Leptodactylidae > Leptodactylus > Leptodactylus fuscus. The sequence continues at coordinate 36,145,134 of NC_134275.1, forward strand.
CCAGACCTCACACACGTACTTCTAAATGTTTGTAGACCAGGTCTTCCCCCTCATATATATCTGGTATGTGACCTCCCCCACCACTCACTTCTCGTGCCAAGGGAGTTGTACTTTCCGAGCTTGTGAAATATTTCCCAACAGATTAAAGATGATATATAGGCCTCCGCTGTTTACTTTGCAGATCTGATTTATATTCTCCTATCAGTAGAATTTCTTGAACTTTTTTGTAGGAATTTTATGGAGGTTTGAACTCACAGACTCTGGAGTGCCATCTTTACCAGTAGATTACTTTTAGATTGATTTCTCTATTTCCCACCCATTTCATGTCCATGTCAGTGACTTTATGCAGTGATTCCTGCGGTGAACCTACAGGGACTATTTGTAGGACCTTCCTGAGGTGGATCCGTCTTCCTTTCTCTTCAGTGCCACATCTAGTGTCTTGGCTTGTTGCTACTTGAGTAGCAGTTAGTTCAGTGTCGCTCTCTATTGGATATCTCCTGTACTTTTCTTTTGGTCTATATATGGATTTGTCTTGCATTTACTTCTCTTTATGATTTATGTGGTTTGTGTTCAACTCTGGACTGGCCAAGATATTATACACTGAGGACACTTATCTTTTTGCAATTTTTTTGAGGTCTCAAAACTTTTGTGTACCCTGAAACATGATCCATAGGATAAAGGTGGATATCGCGGAGTTGTGTGTGTTCCTGAGAGACGCTGTGAGTTGTATTCCTGTACAGAGAATGGAGGTCACCCTATGTCATTCTTGCCATGTGCAGCTCTTTCCATTCAAGTCTATTGGAACATGCCTGCTAAACTACTCGTGAAATTCCCTTAGAAGTGAATGGAGGGAGCGACATGTGCAGCCAGCTCTCCACTCCCACGGTCTAGGAGACTGGGGGATTCACTGGTAGGCCAGTCCTGTTATGTCAGTCCAGGTAGCTGCAACGGGGCTAAGGGATAGCAGTAGGGAATCTCGCCCTGCACTACTCCCACTAGCTATCCCGGTCCCTGCCTCACGGGTGTGGGTCGGCTGTACTCAGGCTAAGCCTGACCCCGACAGCTCCTCTCTCACTGATTCCGTAGGCCTAGAGGGAAGTGGGAGAAGGAATGCCCTATAAGACCTCTAGGGACTGGAGACTAAAGGGGGTCACCCCTAACGAACAAGTGAAGCTGCTACTGACAGGGACTGACAAGGGTGTGCGCTGACTAACAACACAAGCAGCACACAGGAAAAATGTAGGAAAGGATTCCCCCAAACCAATATGGGAAGGAACCATACACTAGGAAACAAACCCAGGGAAACTGAGTAGAAATCAAAGGAAAAGGCAATTCACTCACACAGTCAATTATACACAGAGGGAGGATTGGTGAACACAGAAGGGAAAACACACAAACCAACTCGTTCACCCAAACCTCCCAAAAATCAACCACGGAACTTCCTCTATCCCAGAACACCACCTACTCCTCCTGCTAAGGCCTAGCTCTGTAAAAGCGACACTCAGCACAGAACCATGGGAGGCATGGGTTTAAATACAGAGTAGAGACCACTCCTCCCAGGTGCAAATGGGAGGACAGACTAATCAACCAGGAGATAAAGCTGCCTACCAGCAGTGCGCGCATGCAAGTCAGAAGGTGTGCACCAATACTCACGACAGGACAACCCCGCAGCGCCAGGATGCCACCCCAGACCCTGCGCAGCCAAAAACTCCCCAGGTAAGAAAAATAGAAATTAAAGAACCTAAATACTCCTAACAAGTCCGACCTTGTTTGTAAGGTCTGGAGGACGCCTCTAAACTTCTCAGGGCCATCATGTATGTGCCAATTCTGCACATTCCAAGCAAGAGCAGAATTGGCACATACATGATGGCCCTGAGAAGTTTAGAGGCGTCCTCCAGACGTTACACAAAAGGTCGGACTGGCCTACCAGTGAATCCCCCGACTGTTAAGTCCTCATTGTACTAATGCAGATACATTGGTCAGGGGCCCCCAATCGAGCACCTGACCAATGCATCTGCATTTGCCTCAACACACACGGGCCTCCATTAGCTGATGCTGAAGCTGTACATAATGTCCTCCCGATATATAGGGAAAATATATATCGGAGGACACGTGTGCAGCTTCAGCATCAGCGATAATGGCTGCTCGTAATCCTCTCACTGACCTGCTGCAGCTATGTACAAGCGGTATCCGGCACCAACATGACGTTTTTCTTAAAACTTAGCTTTTATTTTCAATGGTTAAAACCATACATCATCATGACCTTCTATTAGCATAAATCATATCAGGAGTTGTTCACTGACGCGTTTCGAGGATATATGATCCTCTTAGTCGTAGCCTGACATAATACCACACAAAGCTCCAATATAAAGGTTTCAACTGATCTGAGTTAAGTCAGAACACCTGGAGCTCTGGATCAGTAGAACCAGAGCCACACACCAAACACAACTAAAAACATACTGAATTCAAACAAATAAAAACCACAACTTTAAAGCAATATTACACCTGAATGAAAAGATCTATAAGTTTTCAATTATGTATTTCATGTTTAAAGAAACCTTATTATAATACACTGAGTGCCTCCTTTAAAAGGAGAAGTAAGACGGCATAAATGGTATTAATTTAAGGAACATTGATTAAAGAAATTTTGTAAATATAGGCTGCTGCTGCAGCTATGGCTGCTTTCCTGTGAGGACCTGCTGTGCTGCCCAGACTTCCTCCCTCCCCCTCCTCCTCCTCCTCACAGTGAGTCATCTCTCACATCGGAGCGTGTGGGGAAGACTGGAAGCAGTCTGCTGTGATGGGTCACTGCTGCAAAATGTGAGTATATTCTTTTGGTAATATCTGTATATTTAATATGTATGTATGTGTATATTTGTTTAAAGTATATATCTTGTATATTGTGTGAGTACTGTATGTTTGTATACAGGTATGTATATACAGTATACTATAATGTGTAGGAGTGAGTGTATGTGTATATATGTGAGTATATATACAGTGGCATAACTAGGAATGGCGGGGCCCGAAGACCTCGACCGACCCCCCCTCCTACGCATTTCTGCACGTTCTATTATGCCCCATAGTGGCCCCTGCACACAGTATTTTGTCCCTTAGTGGCCCCTACACACAGTATTATCCCTCATAGTGGCCCCTGCACACAGTATTATCCCTCATAGTGGCCCCTGCACACAGTATTATCCCTCATAGTGGCCCCTGCACACAGTATTATCCCTCATAGTGGCCCCTGCACACAGTATTATCCCTCATAGTGGCTCCTGAACACAGTATTATCCCTCATAGTGGCCCCTGCACACAGTATTATCCCACATAGCGGCCCTTGCACACAGTATTATCCCCCATAGTGGCCCCTGCACACAGTATTATCCCCCATAGTGGCCCCTGCACACAGTATTATGTCCCATAGTGGCTCCTGCACCCAGTATTATGCCCCACTGTGGACACCCATAAACAATTAATATACTCTGGGATCTTTTCAGACCCAAGAGTATAATAATCGGAGACCCGGGGGAATAAAAACATAAAAAACTACTGTTACTTACCTGTCCCCCGGCATCTATGCGGTCTTCTCCGCTGCCTTCTGCGCTGCTGTCCTTGTTCAATGACGTCGGACGTCACATGACCTAGGACGCAGACCGGGTTCATGTGATGTCAGAGACGTCAGGAAGGAGGCCTGGCAGGATCGTGGAGAGGTAAATAACATGTTTTTTATGTTTCTTACCTCTCCCGGTCCGCCAATCATTATACTCGGGGGTCCGAAAAGACCCCCGAGTATAATGATAGCAGCGGTAGCTGCTGTCACCGGGCCCCCAATGTCCCGGGCCCTGTGGCAGCTGCCTCTGCTGCTATGGCGGTAGTTACGCCACTGTATATATAGTATTCATAAATTCATATAAGTATATATAGGACATATATGGTATATGAATGTATATAAATGTATATGTGTGAGTATATATGCTATAATAATGTAGATATGGTATATGTATAAGGCCTGGTTCACATCTGCATCTGGTAATCCGTTTGGGGAGTCCCGAATGAACTACGAAAGCATTAGCAAATGGTGTGCAGTGAAAGCACATGGACCCCATAGACTATAATGGAGTCCGTGTGCTTTCCGCGCAGTCTCTGTATGTAACATGCGGACAGGAAAGTAGATCATGAAGTACTTTTCTGTCCGCATGTTCCGTGTGGACACCGCACGGAAAGCACAAGGACTCCATTATAATTTATGGGGTCCATGTGCTTTCACTGCACACAACTTGCTAATGGGTTCAGTAGTCTGTTCGGGGGGTCACCATGCGGACTCCCCAAATGGATTACCGAATGCAGATGTGAACCAGGCCTGAATGTGTAGGTATATAGTGTGTGCAGTCCCATCCACACATTGCAGAAAAATACACTGGTGGTTTCCCTATAGGTATAAAGGAAGCAGAAAATCCTCAGAGGAAACCTCTGCGGAGTTTCTGCAATAAGTGCTGTGGGAAAAACTGATGCGTTGCCGCCGGGATTTTTTCACAGCATTTTTTTCTACGGGATGCTACATGGGACCTTAGCGTTATAGTGTAGTACACAGTGTGTGTATATATATATATATATATATATATATATTTTAACGTAATGTACATTTTTTTCCCCTATCAGTACGTCTTTTTGGAATATGGGAGGAAATCCACGCAAACACGGGGAAAACATACAAATTCCTTGCAGATGTTGTTCCTGGCAGGATTCGAAACCAGGACTCCAGCGCTGCAAGGCTGCAGTGCTAACCACTGAGCCAACGTGCTGCCCCTAGGACACAGTATATTGAGATGATCAGGATGAGGCCCAACACAGCTATTTATGTGCGCGCCTATTTATGTGCGCGCATATATATGGTAGTTATATATATGGTAGTTATGTGCGCACATATTTATGGTAGCTATGTGCCCGCATATTTATGTGCCCGCATATTTATGTGCCCGCATATATATGGTAGTTATATATATGGTAGTTATGTGCGCGCATATTTATGTGCGCGCATATTTCTGGTAGTTATGTGCGTGCATATATATGTGCGCGCATATATATGGTAGCTATATATATGTTATGTGCGCGCATATTTATGTGCACGCATATTTATGTGCGCGCATATTTATGGTAGTTATATATAGGGTAGTTATATGCGTGCATATATATGGTAGTTATCTGCGTGCATATTTATGTGCGCGCATATTTATGTGCGTGCATATATATGGTAGTTATATATATGGCAGTTATGTGCGCGCATATTTGTGTGCGCGCATATGGTACTTATCTGCGTGCATATTTATGTGCGCGCATATATATGGCAGTTATATATATGGTAGTTATCTGCGTGCATATTTATGTGCGTGCATATTTATGTGCGCGCATATATATGGTAGTTATATATATGGTAGTTATGTGCGCGCATATTTGTGTGCGCGCATATGGTACTTATCTGCGTGCATATTTATGTGCGCGCATATATATGGCAGTTATATATATGGTAGTTATATGCGCGCATATATATGGTAGTTATCTATATGGTAGTTATCTGCGTGCATATTTATGTGCGCGCATATTTATGTGCGCGCATATTTATGAGCGTACATATATATGGTAGTTATATATATGGTAGTTATATGCGCGCATATATATGGTAGTTATCTATATGGTAGTTATCTGCGTGCATATTTATGTGCGCGCATATTTATGAGCGTGCATATATATGGTAGTTATATATGGTAGTTATATGCGCGCATATATATGGTAGTTATCTATATGGTAGTTATCTGCGTGCATATTTATGTGCGCGCATATTTATGTGCGCGCATATTTATGAGCGTGCATATATATGGTAGTTATGTGCGCGCATATTTATGTGAGCGCATATTTATGTGCACGCATATTTATGGTAGTTATGTGCGCGCATATATATGTGCGTGAATATATATGTGCGCGCATATTTATGTGCGTGCATATATATGGTAGTTATATATATGGTAGTTATATATTCGCGCACATATATATGCGCGCATATATGTGCACGCATATTTATGTGCGCGCATATTTATGGTAGTTATATATATGGTAGTTATATGCGCGCATATATATGTGCGCGCATATATATGTGCGCGTATAAATATGTGCGCGCATATTTATGTGCGCGCATATATATGGTAGTTATATATATGGTAGTTATCTGCGTGCATATTTATGTGCGTGCATATTTATGTGCGCGCACATATATGGTAGCTATATATATGGTAGTTATGTGCCCGCATATTTATGTGCGCGCATATTTATGGTAGTTATATATATGGTAGTTATGTGCCCGCATATTTATGTGCGCGCATATTTATGGTAGTTATATATATGGTAGTTATGTGCGCGCATATTTATGTGCGCGCATATTTATGTGCGCGCATATTTATGTGCGCGCATATTTATGTGCGTGCATATTTATGTGCGTGCATATATATGTGCGCGCATATATATGGTAGCTATATATGGTAGTTATGTGCGCGCATATTTATGTGCGCGCATATGGTAGTTTTCTGCGTGCATATTTATGTGCGCGCATATATATGGTAGTTATATATATGGTAGTTATATGCGCGCATATATATGGTAGTTATCTATATGGTAGTTATCTGCATGCATATTTATGTGCGCGCATATTTATGTGCGCGCATATTTATGAGCGTGCATATATATGGTAGTTATATATATGGTAGTTATATGCGCGCATATATATGGTAGTTATCTATATGGTAGTTATCTTCGTGCATATTTATGTGCGCGCATATTTATGTGCGCGCATATTTATGAGCGTGCATATATATGGTAGTTATATATATGGTAGTTATATGCGCGCATATATATGGTAGTTATCTATATGGTAGTTATCTGCGTGCATATTTATGTGCGCGCATATTTATGTGCGCGCATATTTATGAGCGTGCATATATATGGTAGTTATATATATGGTAGTTATATGCGCGCATATATATGGTAGTTATCTATATGGTAGTTATCTTCGTGCATATTTATGTGCGCGCATATTTATGTGCGCGCATATTTATGAGCGTGCATATATATGGTAGTTATATATATGGTAGTTATATGCGCGCATATATATGGTAGTTATCTATATGGTAGTTATCTGCGTGCATATTTATGTGCGCGCATATTTATGTGCGCGCATATTTATGAGCGTGCATATATATGGTAGTTATGTGCGCGCATATTTATGTGCGTGCATATTTATGGTAGTTATATATATGGTAGTTATATGCGCGCATATATATGGTAGTTATCTATATGGTAGTTATCTGCGTGCATATTTATGTGCGCGCATATTTATGTGCGCGCATATTTATGAGCGTGCATATATATGGTAGTTATGTGCGCGCATATTTATGTGCGCGCATATTTATGGTAGTTATGTGCGCGCATATATATGTGCGCGAATATATATGTGCGCGCATATTTATGTGCGTGCATATATATGGTAGTTATATATATGGTAGTTATATGCGCGCATATATATGTGCGCGAATATATATGTGCACGCATATTTATGTGCGCGCATATTTATGGTAGTTATATATATGGTAGTTATATGCGCGCATATATATGTGCGCGCATATATATGTGCGCGTATAAATATGTGCGCGCATATTTATGTGCGCGCATATATATGGTAGTTATCTATATGGTTATCTGCGTGCATATTTATGTGCGCGCATATTTATGTGCGCGCATATTTATGAGCGTGCATATATATGGTAGTTATGTGCGCGCATATTTATGTGCGCGCATATTTGTGCGCACATATATATGGTAGTTATATATATGGTAGTTATCTGCGTGCATATTTATGTGCGCGCATATTTATGCGCACATATATATGGTAGTTATATATATGGTAGTTATCTGCGTGCATATTTATGTGCGTGCATATTTATGGTAGTTATATATATGGTAGTTATGTGCGTGCATATTTATGTGCGCGCATATTTATGGTAGTTATATATATGGTAGTTATGTGCGCGCATATTTATGTGCGCGCACATATATGGTAGTTATATGCGTGCATATTTATGTGCGCGCATATTTATGTGCGCGCATATGGTAGTTATCTGCATGCATATTTATGTGCGCGCATATTTATGTGCCGCGCATATATATGGTAGTTATATATATGGTAGTTATATGCGCGCATATATATGGTAGTTATCTATATGGTAGTTATCTGCGTGCATATTTGTGCGCACATATATATGGTAGTTATATATATGGTAGTTATGTGCGCGCATATTTATGTGCGCGCATATTTATGGTAGTTATATATATGGTAGTTATGTGCTCGCATATTTATGTGCGCGCATATTTATGTGCGCGCATATTTATGGTAGTTATATATATGGTAGTTATGTGCGCGCATATTTATTTGCGCGCATATTTATGGTAGCTACAGTCCTATGAAAAAGTTTGGGCACCCCTATTAATCTTAATCATTTTTAGTTCTAAATATTTTGGTGTTTGCAACAGCCATTTCAGTTTGATATATCTAATAACTGATGGACACAGTAATATTTCAGGATTGAAATGAGGTTTATTGTACTAACAGAAAATGCGCAATATGCATTAAACCAAAATTTGACCGGTGCAAAAATATGGGCACCTCAACAGAAAAGTGACATTAATATTTAGTACATCCTCCTTTTGCAAAGATAACAGCCTCTAGTCGCTTCCTGTAGCTTTTAATCAGTTCCTGGATCCTGGATAAAGGTATTTTGGACCATTTCTTTCTACAAAACAATTCAAGTTTAGTTAAGTTTGATGGTCGCCGAACATGGACAGCCCGCTCTCAAATGATCTGAAAACAAAGATTGTTCAACATAGTTGTTCAGGGGAAGGATAAAAACGTTGTCTCAGAGATTTAACCTGTCAGTTTCCACTGTGAGGAACATAGTAAGGAAATGGAAGACCACAGGGACAGTTCTTGTTAAGCCCAGAAGTGGCAGGCCAAGAAAAATATCAGAAAGGCAGAGAAGAAGAATGGTGAGAACAGTCAAGGACAATCCACAGACCACCTCCAAAGAGCTGCAGCATCATCTTGCTGCAGATGGTGTCACTGTGCATCGGTCAACTATACAGCGCACTTTGCACAAATAGAAGCTGTATGGGAGAGTGATGAGAAAGAAGCCGTTTCTGCACGTACGCCACAAATAGAGTTGCCTGAGGTATGAAAAAGCACATTTGGACAAGGCAGCTTCATTTTGGAAACAAAAATTGAGTTGTTTGGTTATAAAAAAAAAAAGGCGTTATCCATGGCATCCAAAAAGAAACAGCATTCCAAGAAAAACACATGCTACCCACTGTAAAATTTGGTGGAGGTTCCATCATGCTTTGGGGCTGTGTGGCCAATGCCGGCATCGGGAATCTTGTTAAAGTTGAGAGTCGCATGGATTCCACTCAGTATCAGCAGATTCTTGAGAATAATGTTCAAGAATCAGTGACGAAGTTGAAGTTACGCCGGGGATGGATATTTCAGCAAGACAATGATCCAAAACACTGCTCCAAATCAACTCAGGCATTCATGCAGAGGAACAATTACAATGTTCTGGAATGGCCATCCCAGTCCCCAGACCTGAATATCATTGAACATCTGTGGGATGATTTGAAGCGGGCTGTCCATGCTCGGCGACCATCTAACTTAACTGAACTTGAATTGTTTGTCCAAAATACCTTTATCCAGGATCCAGGAACTGATTAAAAGCTACAGGAAGCGACTAGAGGCTGTTATCTTTGCAAAAGGAGGATCTACTAAATATTAATGTCACTTTTCTGTTGAGGTGCCCATACTTTTGCACCGGTCAAATTTTGGTTTAATGCATATTGCACATTTTCTGTTAGTACAATAAACCTCATTTCAATCCTGAAATATTACTGTGTCCATCAGTTATTAGATATATCAAACTGAAATGGCTGTTATAAACACCAAAATATTTAGAACTAAAAATGATTAAGATTAATAGGGGTGCCCAAACTTTTTCATAGGACTGTATATATAGGGTAGTTATATGCGCGCATACAGTCCTATGAAAAAGTTTGGGCACCCCTATTAATCTTAATCATTTTTAGTTCTAAATATTTTGGTATTTGCAACAGCCATTTCAGTTTGATATATCTAATAACTGATGGACACAGTAATATTTCAGGATTGAAATGAGGTTTATTGTACTAACAGAAAATGTGCAATATGCATTAAACCAAAATTTGACCGGTGCAAAAGTATGGGCACCTCAACAGAAAAGTGACATTAATATTTAGTAGATCCTCCTTTTGCAAAGATAACAGCCTCTAGTCGCTTCCTGTAGCTTTTAATCAGTTCCTGGATCCTGGATAAAGGTATTTTGGACAAACAATTCAAGTTCAGTTAAGTTAGATGGTCGCCGAGCATGGACAGCCCGCTTCAAATCATCCCACAGATGTTCAATGATATTCAGGTCTGGGGACTGGGATGGCCATTCCAGAACATTGTAATTGTTCCTCTGCATGAATGCCTGAGGATTTGGAGCGGTGTTTTGGATCATTGTCTTGCTGAAATATCCATCCCCGGCGTAACTTCAACTTCGTTACTGATTCTTGAACATTATTCTCAAGAATCTGCTGATACTGAGTGGAATCCATGCGACTCTCAACTTTAACAAGATTCCCGATGCCGGCATTGGCCACACAGCCCCAAAGCATGATGGAACCTCCACCAAATTTTACAGTGGGTAGCATGTGTTTTTCTTGGAATGCTGTTTCTTTTTGGACGCCATGCATAACGCCTTTTTTTATAACCAAACAACTCAATTTTTGTTTCCAAAATGAAGCTGCCTTGTCCAAATGTGCTTTTTCATACCTCAGGCAACTCTATTTGTGGCGTACGTGCAGAAACGGCTTCTTTCTCATCACTCTCCCATACAGCTCCTCCTTGTGCAAAGTGCGCTGTATTGTTACCAATGCACAGTGACACCATCTGCAGCAAGATGATGCTGCAGCTCTTTGGAGGTGGTCTGTGGATTGTCCTTGACTGTTCTCACCATTCTTCTTCTCTGCCTTTCTGATATTTTTCTTGGCCTGCCACTTCTGGGCTTAACAAGAACTGTCCCTGTGGTCTTCCATTTCCTTACTATGTTCCTCACAGTGGAAACTGACAGGTTAAATCTCTGAGACAACGTTTTGTATCCTTCCCCTGAACAACTATGTTGAACAATCTTTGTTTTCAGATCATTTGAGAGCGGGCTGTCCATGTTCGGCGACCATCAAACTTAACTGAACTTGAATTGTTTTGTAGAAAGAAATGGTCCAAAATACCTTCATCCAGGATCCAGGAACTGATTAAAAGCTACAGGAAGCGACTAGAGGCTGTTATCTTTGCAAAAGGAGGATGTACTAAATATTAATGTCACTTTTCTGTTGAGGTGCCCATATTTTTGCACCGGTCAAATTTTGGTTTAATGCATATTGCGCATTTTCTGTTAGTACAATAAACCTCATTTCAATCCTGAAATATTACTGTGTCCATCAGTTATTAGATATATCAAACTGAAATGGCTGTTGCAAACACCAAAATATTTAGAACTAAAAATGATTAAGATTAATAGGGGTGCCCAAACTTTTTCATAGGACTGTATATATGGTAGTTATCTGCGTGCATATTTATGTGCGCGCATATTTATGTGCGCGCATATATATGTGCACGCATATTTATGTGCGTGCATATATATGGTAGTTATATATATGGTAGTTATCTGCGTGCATATTTATGTGCGCGCATATTTATGTGCGCGCATATTTATGTGCGCGCATATTTATGTGTGCGCATATTTATGTGCGCGCATATTTATGGTAGTTATGTGCGTGCATATTTCTGCGCGCGCATATTTATGTGCGCGCACAAATATGGTAGCTATATATATGGTAGTTTTGTGCGCGCATATGGTAGTTATCTGCGTGCATATTTATGTGGGCGCATATTTATGTGCCACGCATATATATGGTAGTTATATATATGGTAGTTATCTGCGTGCATATTTATGTGCGTGCATATTTATGTGCGAGCACATATATGGTAGCTATATATATGGTAGTTATGTGCGCGCATATTTATGTGCGCGCATATTTATGGTAGTTATATATATGGTAGTTATGTGCGCGCATATTTATGTGCGCGCATATTTATGTGCGCGTATATTTATGGTAGTTATATATATCGTAGTTATGTGCGCGCATATTCATGTGCGCGCATATTTATGGTAGCTATATATATGGTAGTTATGTGCGCGCATATTTATATGCGCGCATATGGTAGTTATCTGCGTGCATATTTATGTGGGCGCATATTTATGTGCCACGCATATTTATGGTAGTTATATATATGGTAGTTATATGCGCGCATATATATGGTAGTTATCTATATGGTAGTTATCTGCGTGCATATTTATGTGCGCGCATATTTATGTGCACGCATATTTATGTGCACGCATATTTATGTGCACGCATATATATGTGCGCGCATATATATGTGCGCATATATATATGTGCGCGCATATTTGTGCGCACATATATGTGGTAGTTATATATATATGGTTATCTGCGTGCATATTTATGTGCGCGCACATATATGGTAGCTATATAAATGGTAGTTATGTGCGCGCATATTTATGTGCGCGCATATTTATGTGCGCGCATATATATGGTAGTTATATATATGGTAGTTATGTGCGCGCATATTTATGTGCGCGCATATTTATGGTAGTTATATATATGGTAGTTATATGCGCGCATATTTATGTGCGCGCATATTTATGGTAGTTATATATATGGTAGTTATGTGCGCGCATATTTATGTGCGCGCATATTTATGTGCGCGCATATTTATGTGCGCGCATATTTATGGTAGTTATGTGCGCGCATATATATGTGCGCGCATATTTATGTGCGTGCATATATATGGTAGTTATATATATGGTAGTTATGTGCGCGCATATATTTATGTGCGCACATATATATGGTAGTTATATATATGGTAGTTATCTGCGTGCATATTTATGTGCATGCATATTTATGTGCGTGCATATTTATGTGCGCGCATATTTATGTGCGCGCATATATATGGTAGTTATATATATGGTAGTTATGTGTGCGCATATTTATGTGCGCGCATATTTATGGTAGTTATATATATGGTAGTTATGTGTGCGCATATTTATGTGTGCGCATATTTATGTGCGCGCATATTTATGGTAGTTATGTGCGTGCATATTTGTGTGCGCGCATATTTATGTGCGCGCACAAATATGGTAGCTATATATATGGTAGTTTTGTGCGCGCATATGGTAGTTATCTGCGTGCATATTTATGTGGGCGCATATTTATGTGCCACGCATATATATGGTAGTTATATATATGGTAGTTATGTGCGCGCATATTTATGTGCGCGCATATTTATGGTAGTTATATATATGGTAGTTATGTGCGCGCATATTTATGTGCGCGCATATTTATGGTAGTTATATATATGGTAGTTATGTGCGCGCATGTTCATGTGCGCGCATATTTATGGTAGCTATATATATGGTAGTTATGTGCGCGCATATTTATGTGCGCGCATATGGTAGTTATCTGCGTGCATATTTATGTGGGCGCATATTTATGTGCCACGCATATTTATGGTAGTTATATATATGGTAGTTATATGCGCGCATATATATGGTAGTTATCTATATGGTAGTTATCTGCATGCATATTTATGTGTGCGCATATTTATGTGCACGCATATTTATGTGCACGCATATATATGTGCGCGTATATATATATGTGCGCATATATATATGTGCGCGCATATTTATGTGCGTGCATATATATGGTAGTTATATATATATGGTAGTTATGTGCGCGCATATTTGTGCGCACATATATGTGGTAGTTATATATATATGGTTATCTGCGTGCATATTTATGTGCGCGCACATATATGGTAGCTATATAAATGGTAGTTATGTGCGCGCATAGTTATGTGCGCGCATAGTTATGTGCGTGCATAGTTATGTGCGCGCATATATATGGTAGTTATATATATGGTAGTTATAAATATGGTAGTTATGTGCGCGCATATTTATGTGCGCGCATATTTATGTGCGCGCATATTTATGTGCGCGCATATATATGGTAGTTATATATGGTAGTTATCTGCGTGCATATTTATGTGCGTGCATATTTATGTGCGAGCACATATATGGTAGCTATATATATGGTAGTTATGTGCGCGCATATTTATGTGCGCGCATATTTATGGTAGTTATATATATGGTAGTTATATGCGTGCATAAATATGGTAGTTATCTATATGGTAGTTATCTGCGTGCATATTTATGTGCGCGCATATTTATGTGCGCGCATATTTATGTGCGCGCATATATATGGTAGTTATATATATGGTAGTTATGTGCGCGCATATTTATGTGCGCGCATATTTATGGTAGTTATATATATGGTAGTTATGTGCGCGCATATTTATGGTAGTTATATATATGGTAGTTATGTGCGCGCATATTTATGAGCGTGCATATATATGGTAGTTATGTGCGCGCATATTTATGTGCACGCATATTTATGTGCGCGCATATTTATGGTAGTTATGTGCGCGCATATTTATGTGCGTGCATATATATGGTAGTTATATATATGGTAGTTATGTGCGCGCATATATTTTTGTGCGCGGACATATATGGTAGCTATATATATGGTAGTTATGTGCGTTCATATTTATGTGCGCGCATATTTATGTGCGCGCACATATATGGTAGCTATATATATGGTAGTTATGTGCGTGCATATTTATGTGCGTGCATATTTATGTGCGCGCATATTTATGGTAGTTATATATATGGTAGTTATGTGCGTGCATATTTATGTGCGCGCATATTTATGTGCGCGCACATATATGGTAGCTATATATATGGTAGTTATGTGCGTGCATATTTATGTGCGTGCATATTTATGTGCGCGCATATATATGTGCGCGCATATTTATGTGCGTGCATATATATGGTAGTTATATATATGAATAAATATACCAAAAGTATAGCACGTCTATTGGAGGAATAGGTATAACCCATCATAATTCAATCCTACCTCCCTCCCTCATTAAGCCCTTCAAACCTAGCATGTCTTAAACCACAAACATAGATATACAAACACAAAACTGGAACAGGCCAGATGGTTATCGACACTCAACTTCCCCGGAAGAAGGCTTAGCGTGCCGAAACGTACGTCGGGCTGACAAACAGACACTAGGTGTTCTTGCCTTACATCACAGTGATTCTATATGGGTAAGATGGCATATTTCCTCTTGATGTAGACCTATCCTTATTGTATTTTACATTATGTGTGCATTATACCTGCGGCTCTGCCTCCCTGATGACAATATGTTGTAAACATGGGTTTATCCCTGTTCCTGCTTCGG
Source organism: Leptodactylus fuscus (assembly GCF_031893055.1). Lineage (NCBI taxonomy): Eukaryota > Metazoa > Chordata > Amphibia > Anura > Leptodactylidae > Leptodactylus > Leptodactylus fuscus. The sequence goes on from NC_134275.1 coordinate 36,160,678, forward strand.
AAATACATATTATTGGTCATTTTCTGACTTTATGTGGAATTAAGGAGAGTGTTCTTTCTGCAATCAGGATATTATGACTATATACATGCTTAGTAGAGATGAGCGAACACTAAAATGTTCGAGGTTCGAAATTCGATTCGAACAGCCGCTCACTGTTCGAGTGTTCGAATGGGTTTCGAACCCCATTATAGTCTATGGGGAACATAAACTCGTTAAGGGGGAAACCCAAATTCGTGTCTGGAGGGTCACCAAGTCCACTATGACACCCCAGGAAATGATACCAACACCCTGGAATGACACTGGGACAGCAGGGGAAGCATGTCTGGGGGCATAAAAGTCACTTTATTTCATGGAAATCCCTGTCAGTTTGCGATTTTCGCAAGCTAACTTTTCCCCATAGAAATGCATTGGCCAGTGCTGATTGGCCAGAGTACGGAACTCGACCAATCAGCGCTGGCTCTGCTGGAGGAGGCGGAGTCTAAGATCGCTCCACACCAGTCTCCATTCAGGTCCGACCTTAGACTCCGCCTCCTCCGGCAGAGCCAGCGCTGATTGGCCGAAGGCTGGCCAATGCATTCCTATGCGAATGCAGACTTAGCAGTGCTGAGTCAGTTTTGCTCAACTACACATCTGATGCACACTCGGCACTGCTACATCAGATGTAGCAATCTGATGTAGCAGAGCCGAGGGTGCACTAGAACCCCTGTGCAAACTCAGTTCACGCTAATAGAATGCATTGGCCAGCGCTGATTGGCCAATGCATTCTATTAGCCCAATGAAGTAGAGCTGAATGTGTGTGCTAAGCACACACATTCAGCACTGCTTCATCAAGCCAATACAATGCATTAGCCAGTGCTGATTGGCCAGAGTACGGAATTCGGCCAATCAGCGCTGGCCAATGCATTCTATTAGCCCGATGAAGTAGAGCTGAATGTGTGTGCTAAGCACACACATTCAGCACTGCTTCATCAAGCCAATACAATGCATTAGCCAGTGCTGATTGGCCAGAGTACGGAATTCGGCCAATCAGCGCTGGCTCTGCTGGAGGAGGCGGAGTCTAAGGTCGGACCTGAATGGAGACTGGTGTGGAGCGATCTTAGACTCCGCCTCCTCCAGCAGAGCCAGCGCTGATTGGCCGAATTCCGTACTCTGGCCAATCAGCACTGGCTAATGCATTGTATTGGCGTGATGAAGCAGTGATGAATGTGTGTGCTTAGCACACACATTCAGCTCTACTTCATCGGGCTAATAGAATGCATTGGCCAATCAGCGCTGGCCAATGCATTCTATTAGCGTGAACTGAGTTTGCACAGGGGTTCTAGTGCACCCTCGGCTCTGCTACATCAGATTGCTACATCTGATGTAGCAGTGCCGAGTGTGCATCAGATGTGTAGTTGAGCAAAACTGACTCAGCACTGCTAAGTCTCTGCATTCGCATAGGAATGCATTGGCCAGCCTTCGGCCAATCAGCGCTGGCTCTGCCGGAGGAGGCGGAGTCTAAGGTCGGACCTGAATGGAGACTGGTGTGGAGCGATCTTAGACTCCGCCTCCTCCAGCAGAGCCAGCGCTGATTGGTCGAGTTCCGTACTCTGGCCAATCAGCGCTGGCCAATGCATTCTATTAGCCCGATGAAGTAGAGCTGAATGTGTGTGCTTAGCACACACATTCAGCTCTACTTCATCAGGCTAATAGAATACATTGGCCAATCAGCGCTGGCCAATGCATTCTATTAGCTTGATGAAGCAGAGTGTGCACAAGGGTTCAAGCGCACCCTCGGCTCTGATGTAGCAGAGCTGAGGGTGCACAAGGGTTCAAGTGCACCCTCGGCTCTCCTACATCAGAGCCGAGGGTGCGCTTGAACCCTTGTGCAGCCTCGGCTCTGCTACATCAGAGCCGAGGGTGCGCTTGAACCCTTGTGCACACTCTGCTTCATCAAGCTAATAGAATGCATTGGCCAGCACTGATTGGCCAGAGTACGGAATTCGGCCAATCAGCGCTGGCCAATGCATCCCTATGGGAAAAAGTTTATCTCACAAAAATCACAATTACACACCCGATAGAGCCACAAAAAGTTATTTTTAATAACATTCCCCCCTAAATAAAGGTTATCCCTAGCTATCCCTGCCTGTACAGCTATCCCTGTCTCATAGTCACAAAGTTCACATTCTCATATGACCCGGATTTGAAATCCACTATTCGTCTAAAATGGAGGTCACCTGATTTCGGCAGCCAATGACTTTTTCCAATTTTTTTCAATGCCCCCAGTGTCGTAGTTCCTGTCCCACCTCCCCTGCGCTGTTATTGGTGCAAAAAAGGCGCCAGGGAAGGTGGGAGGGGAATCGAATTTTGGCGCACTTTACCACGTGGTGTTCGATTCGATTCGAACATGGCGAACACCCTGATATCCGATCGAACATGTGTTCGATAGAACACTGTTCGCTCATCTCTAGTTATTAGTGTTAATGGGAATGGACTCAGAATCAGTCTCTGTCAATTTCTCTGCTCCAGTAAATGTTTGTTGCTGTCATCCATCAAGGACATTAACAAGGGTAGCCTGAACCCGCCATGGCGCTGCTATTACACCTGTATGTTTTTGATCAGAGTAGAAACAACAGCATGTATGTTAATGTGGATAAAGACCACATGTGTAATGGCAACCTAAGGCCAGCTTCACATGGACACATTTGTTTGTCAGCTGAGGTTCCCAGACCAGGACCCGGACTCCGAGCAGCATAGTTGTTTATGATGCTAGGAGTTCCTACTTCCTCACAGCTTCAGTGGCCCATACAGTGGCCCATACTGTAATGTCCGTGTTAATCTGGCCTAAGGATTACTAATATGTGAGGTGTCTGAGGCCGTAATCAAGTAGCTCCACTATGGGGGTCCTTAAAGGGGTATTCTATGAATATGCTATTGAGCTCCATTTCTACTCAGGCAGAGATATCACGTCATACATCAACTGTCCATGCTGCAGTTCAATCCAATTGAAATGAATGGGGATGAGCTGCAATACTAAGCACAGCCTCTGTACAGTGTATGGCACTGTGCTTGGTAAGTAGAGAAGAGACCGCAGCAATCAATATCGTAGTCCCAATAATCCCGTTTAATTAGTATCTTCATGTAATTCTAGGCTGAGGCCACACAAAATAGGACTGTGAAGGTAAACCATGTCCATTCTTATTTTTATACATGCTTTATACTGCTTAAGAAATTATATTTTTCTTTGTGCAACGTTTATTACACCTTATATACATTAAGATGGCGTCTGTATCCGGTACCGCACCCAGAGGCTGACGCACACGATCGTCATGTGGTTTACAAGAAAGACAGTATCATTTCTCTGGAAATCGAAACCTAAGAGATGTTGAAACTTAAGAGCCAATGACTGATCGCCAGTGTATTCGGATACAAGACGTATATGCTTACAGCCTGCCTACTACCTTATCTCTTGCATTCCTGTATAAAAACTGTAACTTCCTCAATAAACCTCAGTACTGTGTGAGCAGGCACAGCGCCTTGTTGCATGGACTGAGATGGAAACTGCATCCTGTGTCAGAATTTATCTTAGTCAGCGCGCACATGCATGATTGATTTGGAGCAGGTGACTGACCACTGAAAGTGACCCGTATTCTGGCGGAGGTCACTACCTCAGCAGGACTGATCTAGAATGTATCTTTTTCTTTATTGAAGTGTTCACTAACCCAATCTATTATTTCTTAGTGATCGGCCTTGATTTGCCTTATCCGCATATTGCGCTGTATATAGAATTATGATGACATAACAAACCAAGACTGACTTCTCCCTCTGAATATGCAAATTTGATGACCGTTTGGCTTTGTGACATCACAATAGCCAGTTACATCATGCAGTTCTTTTTCAGGTTCCGAGAGCCATGATGATCAGTCTTCCGAGATACGTTAAACTAGCGTGACACATTGTGTTATTTGCAAGTTTGGCAATATATTTCAGAATTTTTTTCTTTATTTTTTTTAACAACTCTTAAGTGCTATCATGATAGTACTCATTTGGACTCTTTACATAGTGAGATCCTGGATTAGAAACAGAGGGATGGAGAAGGTCTTCAAACCAGATCCACCTTGTGAGAAACTGAGGAGAGGACCTGATGCAGATGGCACTGATCAAGGGTACTCTAGATCTAAAGCCAGTGAAGAAGACCTCGCATCCAATAAAAAACTGGAAATGGAGAAACCTGTGACAGGTCTAAGACTGCCCTCCACCAGCCAAAGGAAAGATCCCATCCCTTTAACTGTAGACAGGTTTAAGTGCTACAGTGTACTTGGAAAGGGCACCTTTGGCACAGTCATGCTGGCAACAGATGTTTTACGTAAAGAGCAGGTGGCCTTAAAGGTCTCGTCCAATTCAATGCCACTAAGACACCTCTGTGCTGAAACGGAAATCCTAGCACTGTCCAATCAGTGCCCCTTCCTCATCCATGGGTATGGAGAGTTCCATACAAGCAGCAAGGTATTCCATGTGATGGAGCTGGCCAGAGGTGGAACCCTTGCTGAATACATTAGGAAGACCGCCAACTATAAGATCTCTGCTATGAAGTTCCTGGCTGCCCAAATAGTGTGCGCTCTCCAATTCTTACATTCAAAGAGGATTGTCCACCGTGATATAAAACCAAGCAACATCCTCCTGACCCAGGATGGGAATGTAAAAATTTCTGACTGCGGTCTCGCTCTTTGTAATGTATTTGTTGATGTGACCGAAGGCTATGGCACAGCAGGTTACATGGCCCCAGAAATATTACAATGCAGACCCTACAACACCGGTGCAGACTGATTTGTATTTGGCGTTACGCTGTATATTATGCTGACAAAAACTAGCCCATTAGAGAAATCTCGGTGGGCCCGTCCTTCTTGCCGATTGAGGAGATTGTCGCTTCCTTTTCGCCTAAAGGGGTCTCTTTCCTACACAAGCACCATCTATGCCACTTTCTCGACAGATTCACTGCCTCTAACACCCTGAGGAAGGACCTGACACAATTTGAAAAGACGCTACTGTCTGAAACGAAGCTCCTACGTAAAACCTCAGTCTTGTTGAGGAGATTTATAGCACCGCTAAAAGCATACAGACTGGCTTTCCTACATAGTTGGGAAAAAGAACTGGACTTTACATTGTCAGAGGAAGATGCCTCAAAAATCTTGAAATCTTCTCAGGGATTCTCGTGCTGTATAAGAATGAGAGAGTGCCATTACAAACTCTTATCCAGATGGTACAGGACCCCGGACTGGCTTCACCATAGAGGCCTCTCAGACAATGATGTCTGCTGGAGGTGTTCAGCACAATCAGGAACTTATCTCCACATATGGTGGATGTGCCCACTCATAGTTCCATTCTGGGAAGCAGTAAGAGACCGAATCCAGACAATCACTTCGAAACCTCTGACCCTTACCCCTGAAGTTGTGTTCCTAGCTCTACCAAACAACACGTTCTCCCCACGCAAAGATGAGTTAATCACTCAATTACTGGCGGCAGCCAAACTCCTCGTTCTGTTCTTCTGGCGTCAACAGATTGCCCCTCCGCTCTCACTTTGGGAATCGAAGGTACAGGAACTTGCACGCTTCGAAGAATTGGTTACCTGGTCAGACAGACGAATTGAGAAATTTAATAAAATCTGGGCGCCATGGCTGAAGACATGATCTACTCTCCCTCCTGACCTGTTACCTCTAGTGCAACCTCTACCTCACTCAGGATCACCCGGGTGACACAACACCCACTGTCTATACCGCTTAAGCCTTACCGACCTGTTGGAAAATGGCTACACCCTTCCCCTCTACCGACCCCCGCCTTCCTCCTCCCTCTCCCCCCTACCTCTCATGTACCTTACCTGCTCTAACATCACATATCTGCCCGACCTAATGAACACTATATTGCCACGGCAGCTGCAGACTTAGAGCCTGCTTACATACTGCACATTAGTTTGCTTGGTTGGGATGTTGTTATATTTGTTACTATGTTGTTATCTTTATGGCTATCCCTAACCCACAATGTTTTTCGACTTGATGTACCCCTACCCTTTTCTTTTCTGTACCCCCATAAACATGAACAATCAATAAAACTTGTTGAATTAAAAAAAAAAACTAGCCCATTTAAACGGAAAGTCCTCAAAAAAACCTACAGAGCCACCCTAGAAGAAGAGCCATCATACAAAGGTCTAGGCCCACGTAGCACAGACATTTTAACCACTTCCGGACTGCCCATAGACTATATACGTCGGGGAAGTGGTTGCCTAGTTCTGACAGGACGTACCTGTACTTCCAGTCAGAACACAGCAGCTGCACGGAGATCGTGCAGCTGCTTTCAATAGGAGCCAGCTGTAACTTCAGCCGGAGCTCCCAGAGAGAAGACAGGGCAGATTTATTACCTCCCCTGCCTTCTAGATCGCTGTGTATACAGCACTCAATGAGCGCTGTATACACGGCTATGGACGCTGCCATAATTCAGCTGCCCTCTGACCCGGCGGACACGTGATCCGCTGGGAGCAGAGTCTTACAAGAGCTGCTGGGTCCTACAGGACCCAGATCAGCTCAGTAAGCTGTATATACAGCGTGCAGGAGGCTGTATTTCTCCTGCAACTGGGGTTAAATGTAGCAGCCCCAGTTATAGGAGAAATCAGCCTCCAGTACAAAAATATACTGTAAGTGATCAGATGTCCCCAAAGGTCTCTTATCACCTTATGGGGACACAATCTGTAAAAAAAAATATATATATATAATAAAAAAGTTTTAAAAAAAATATAAATAAAAAAATAATATGCTAATAAAACGCTGTTATTAAAGGTTATAGCCCCACCCCGACGACACCATACAAAATAAAAATTACCGTAACGGAGAGGAAAAACTATATTATAAAGTTTTTCAGTGACACTTTGTGTTATTAAATAAAAAAAAAATAATAAATTGAAAACCAGACCCTCCTATTTTGTTTATATTTTCCTGGATATAAAAAAAATTAAAACACATTCGAAAATAAAGATAACATAAAAATAAAGCCCTATGTGTCCCCGAAAAAAGACGCAAAAATTAGTTGACTGAGACATACGGGAAAAATGTTACAGACCTCAAAACCGCACATACAAAATAAACCTAAAATGTGTCTGGTCCTGGCATGAACGACAATGTACGTCAGCACTGTTTTTTTTCTTCTATTATGTGGGCCGACCTCGAAGCTGGAAGATTAAAGTCCCCAGTGAAAGTGGCCTCCTAGCTAGAGACACCTAGGACACCTACTTGGCTATGTCAATAGCTGGATCACGTCTACCTTCAGGTAATGTAATACTATATGTATATCTGTAGTGATGGTCAGTCTGGATGCTTAACATTAAAGGGGTTTTCCAGGCAGAAAAATCTTATTTTAGTGCTACTGATGGGTTAATAAATACCACCATATACCTTTAGCAGTTATTGGAGTGATTTCTGGGTGTCTCTGGCAGCTGCTGCATTCTCTCCCTTTGTTTACTTGGTGTTAGCTTCCTGCTGTGCAACTTCCTGTGTAGCTGCTGCACTAACTCCCTCTCACTCAGCCCCCTCCTCCTCTCACTCCATTACAAAACCCTACGACTCACTAACCTAATCCCTCCCACCCTGCCTGTGTCACTAAGCATAGCCCCTCCCACTCTCACTAGTGATCCCACCCATTTACTAGTCCCTCCCACCCTCACTAGCTCACTAAATCTAATAATCCCACCCATTACTAGCTCCTCCCACTCTTCCTGTCTCCCATCACATGACTGCTCCAGGATAATGACTATAACTATGGCCATGACTAAGGTGCTATAGCACCGAAACGCGTTGGCGTAGCAGTAACCACCTCTGCATACGAAGTATATACATACCTGAGATGTCCACATTTTAAAAGAAATTCAATAAAAATGGAGTTTTAAATTTACCATCACATTGGAGTCTTGGGTGCTGGATTTCCTTTTCCTCCATTCGCACTAAACGGAACTGCCTTGTAGTCTTATTTAAGTTACATGGGCTGGCTTTTTGGGCTAGAGAACAGGTTGGTAGTGGGAGTCTTCCAGTTCCCACCCCTAGTCCACACCTCTAGTCCACCATGGGTTTTTCCCTAGTCCCAGGTGAAGTTTCCTAATGTTCATTACAGAGGAAGGAAGCCTGGTAAATGGAGGGATGGCAGCTTTGCAGTCTGAGAGAGACAAGAGCACCCCTGGGACGGTTTGTATAGTTTTGCTGCTCCTTTTGGTGACGTGTTTGTTTGACTTGTTCTAGGTTAGTAAGGTATGCTGATGTATAGTTTGAGTCGGACAGGCGTAGGTTTACTTTTATTTTGTTTCCACAGTTTTTTTGTGTGACCCCCCCCCCCCTCCCCCCCTGGAGTTTTCACCCTACTACCTGTGTGAACTGTGTCACTGCCGTTCCCCACTGTGGTAGCTGGAACCCTTATATGTTCTAACAAATTATAAAATGTTAAGTTTTAATTGTCTGCATCAGGGCTTTGCATTATATCATCAGGTAAACAAGACCCAATGAGTCACTGACATTACCCTACCATTGACCTCTACAGTTGATTCTGTACCATAAGCACTTAACATCTTCCAACATGGTAACAGGACATCAACATTCAGAGATTGGTTCCAGCGTGCAAACAATGTTTTTAGGCATGAACAATAAGGCATTTCTTAAAGGGATCCTATCATTAAAAGTCATTTTTTTGTCCTTAACACGTAGGAATAGCCTTAAGAAAGGCTATTAGTCTCCTACCTTTAGATGTCTTCTCCGGGCCGCCTTTCGATATATAATCTGGTTTTCGGCGGTAAGCAAATGAGTTCTCTCGCAGCACTGGGGGCAGGCCCCAGCGCTCAAACACCCAGTGCTGTTTGAGCGCTGGAGCCCGCCCCCAGTGCTGTGAGAGAACTCATTTGCATACCGACGGAAAAAGGATTATATATCGAACGGTGGCCCAGGGAAGACATCTAAAGGTTGGAGACGAATAGCCTTTCTTAAGGCTATTCCTACATGTTAGGGACAAAAAAATGACTTTTAATGATAGGATACCTTTAAGACCGCTAAACGTTAGGTGTTTGTCCACACACATTAACAACCCTATAAACACAATAAAGGCGCAGCCTTACACCTCCCTCCTCTGTAATGCCAAGAGTAATAGTTCTCTGTATCCTGGACAGGAACTATCATCAGAACAATGAAAGGGGTTTCCCATCTGAGGCTTTCACATGTTCTCCTGTCTCTTCTTCCCACAACTGCCTGGTGTTAGTAACAAGTTAGTGACTGGCCTTTACCTGTGTGATGTACAGGTCAGGTCGGTTCCAAACTGCAGACTGTCATCTCTGGATTTACATATACAGATCAAGCACTATTTTAGCCATCATCAAGGCTCAGCAGGTAAGTGCACTTTGCAGAACTCCATTATCGATCAATCATAGTGAAAATAGATGTGGTTGGGAACAGGGTTTGACTTCACCTGCCTAGCCACTAAGATAGCAGAAGTGGTCTGAAACCCCAGCAATGAGCTGTAAACAGTATCTGAAAAATGGAGCATGATAGATAAAGCAATGCGTTGGGTGAAGCGCTTCAGTTAGCCTTAGGTACAAGTTAAAAAGAAAAAAAAAAAAGTTTGTCTGCATGGGACCCAACAACCTGAGAGCTAATTTGGTTGGGATTCTATAAAAGTTGGTTTCATCCTGTATGATGAACGGGAAGTAGAGATCCATTAGATGTTAACCACCATCAAGTTCTCATACCCTGTCATGACATTTTTTTCACTGCCCCGTTTCCATACTGCACCCATCTGTTCCAGGTCCATCTCTCACCCTCAGGCAGTCTCAGCTGTGCTTTGATGCATCACTTCTGGCTCTAACCGTGCAGCCAAGGACAAAGGCGGGATGGGAATTGAACCCTGTTTTTCTGCTTCAGCAGAATAAAAGCAACGAGTGGTTCCATAATATTCTCCTTCAAGCATACTTCCAAACTTTTGAACCCTCCTGCACACACCCATAGTGGTTTTTACTGTCCACAAATACTGATCTGCAAAAAACATGTCCACATGCCATCCACAATCACTGAACCGCAAAAAGACTTGTATGACCTCTACACTTGTCTGTTCTGTAAATGCAGACAAGAAGAGGACATGCTTCATAATTTGCGGACTTTGATTGCAGCACCATCACTTGGCGGCAAAATATGGGGTCATGTGTATGGGGGCAATAAAAATGAGTAGAAATTGCAGAAAAAATTATGGCCATGTGCATGAGGCCTCACATGGCACACGTCCCCTCCTGTACTCACTCCAGTTCTCCAGTGAGATCCGTAACCTCCACCACACAAATAATTGGACCCCGATTCCATCCTTTGCCGTGAACCCAAATCTGTTCTTGACATGACACCAAACTGTTGTCCCGGTACTCCTCTTCATCTTCCTCTTCCATTTCTCTCCCTCCTCCTTAACAAGGGTCTGGTTCCTTATAAACTATAACAAGTGATCTGATTACTGTCCCATAATACAATAATCTCTGTCCCAGGCTCAATGGCATTTGGGGTCTTCCTACTACTCCTCACTGGACTACACACTACAATGTCACCTTGTTGTCGCAAACGGTAATCTTGTGGACTAGCCAGGATGCCCAAAAATGACTTTTATTGGATGTCCAAATTGAGGAACACTTGAGAGGGCATAGACTGGTATCTCTGTAAGATGGCAGCCAGAATTCTAAAGTCTCCTCAACTGAACCTATTGTAGTGTTCCACCTTCTATCGCTGCCTGACTTCAAGCCTATCTGCTTGACAATTTAGCCCCCGTCTTTGTCCAGACAGCTTAGAAGCAGGAAGGAGCAATATAGTGACATCACTACATTGTGCCTGTTGCTCCCAAGATGGCGGCAGCAGAGGAAGGATCGGACTGGGGGAAATAGGTGAAGTGACTTTTTTTGGTGAACTTCTCTGTGTGGGCCACAATTGAGGGGCATTATATAGTGGGGGGAACAATGAAGAGGGCATTATAGTGTTACACTATACTGTCTGGGAACCACAAGGGGGCATGATACCATGTCGTTGCCCATTAAAGGGACATCATATTGTGGGAGCACAAAGGAACTATGTTGGGAATGGATGGGGGGGCCAAAGAAGATATGGCTGATAACAGCTAAATGCGGTATTGTTCCTCTTTCAGTCTTTTGACTGTCCTATTGCAAACACCTAACAGAACAAGAATACAAAGCAGCACCAATAAGAAAACACATGAAACAAAACAATGCTATAAAACATTTTTATTAAGGGTAATATTAAAAAGCAGATTAACATCTGTGTACCGGGGGCACATCTGGGTGAGGACACTATCCACTTCAAGCTTGTAATATTTTCCCTACGTGAAGGAACTTCTAGCTATGCTTTATGCAGTATGAATAAGATAAGATAATCCTTTAATAGTCCCACAACGGGGAAATTTCAGTGATACAGTTTCATAGATGGTACAGTAGTATATAACAAGAGAGAAAACACATACAAGCTCATGGCAGATAGAGAAGTCCTAGGAATTATAGCAACTAAAAAGAAAGAAACACAGACACGCTGCAGGATCATTTAGTTCTGTGTGCGGGGTGATGTTGATAATACAGCAGAATGTGGTTGGAGGACACAAGGAAGGGGGCACAGCATGTAGATATAACAGGCAGAAATGTTTTTTGTAGCGGTGGGGGACATATACATGTGGTAGTTCCTTTCATAGGTAGTGAGATCTCCTGCTCACAGCTGATAGTTCGGTATATTGCATCAGCACTATTGTTCCTTAACCACAAAAAATGTCCCAATATCCTTCATCACAAATGCTCCTCTTTTCTTCTTACCACTGTGGTCTACTGCCCAAAGAAGTCTGAAGCCATCCAGGTACACAGGCTGCTGCTCTCTTGCCAGGCTTCCATAAACTCATGGGTTAGGTGGGTGATGGTAGGTTCCAAGGCTGTAACAGAGTTCCACGTGTCCACAGTATAGAAAGAAATACCAGTCAGCTGTAGCATCTTCACACATCAGCAATAGACACCAAAAATCATCTCCTTGAAAGAAGAAGTCCACAATTCCATGCACGTTTCTCCTCCAGCTTTGTCTGCCTCATGGTGACCATACTGTCCTTAGCTCGGACCAACAAGAGGAAAGGGCTCCACGTAACAAACAGCAAAGTGCATACAGTAATATAACATTAAAGGGCATTCTGTATCATCCACCATCATCATACGGCAAAAAAGGGGAGTCATTCTGTGTGTGGGCCAAAATAAAAAGATGGTTGTGTATCGTTCGGGGGCCAAACAAAAGGAGTCGTATACAGTTTGTGGGCCAAATATTTTAATCTGCAAATGGGATACACTCACCCAGTAGCTGTACTCACAGTGGCTGTAGTCCTAGTGTCTGCGCTGATCCAGGCCTGCGCTATATTGTTCCCAGAGACTAATATTTTTAATATGACTCTCAGGTCTATTGCAGTCTGTCTTGTATAATTCACAAAGGGAAATGTTGGATTTGCATATTGAATAAGTTTAACAGGGCTATACATGATTGGAAAAACATGCACCATACTGTCCACAGGTTGAGTGTGGTAATGCAGTTCAGGTCTACTTACATCGACATAGAAGGCCTGCAATACAAAACACAACCCTATGGATAAGTGTGGTACTGTCTCTGAAGGAAAGTGACCATCTTTCTTTAAACATTAAAAGACTGAGGTCTAAGTCAACTTTAGATATGGTGGAATGTGGCGTCATTGGCTCTGAATTACTATTGTGGATACGACTAGACACTGGCATAAACATAGCACATTTTAGCGCATCCAGATTGGGTGAGAATCTTTCGATATTTGAGCGTGGAATTTCTTAAAGCGTGATTTACAGTAAATGCACCTAAAAAATTGTGTTGAAAAATTCAGGGTTTAATCCCAGGGGAATAGCTATAGGGGTTGCAGAGGTAACAGCCACTACCCCAAAGGTCCCTCTGCCACATAAAATATATATTCTAAATAGCACAAGGTCGGTAGAGACCCCAGTAGAGATTTTGCATTGGAGCCCAGGAGCTTGAAGCTTTTCCTCTGCCTATTATTGTCCATTTTGCAGCTCAATCTCATAGTTTCAAGTGATGGGGCCCATAAACAACACAGACATTTCAGAGACCCCATCTGTGTGCTGTCTGTTCCTTTTCATCAGCCCATACATGACAATTTGGGAATTCAGAAATGCACAATTCCTTTGTCTGAGTCTAAACCGGTCTGATCTTCATCTCTACATGTTTGTAGGAGTAGTTATACCCTCTTGCCTGGTGCCAGTTGATGCCATCTGCATTGGATGTGTGCGCTCCTAGGTGGTATAATCCATTAAGGTTTGCATAGTGACAATTGTTATACCACCAGCCACCCTTAAAGTGTTGAGAACAGTCACCCTCATAGATGTCGTTGTCTTCATCTTTAGTACTAAACTTCATGGTGCTTAGATCTCCCATGGAATCTCCTGCAAAATGACAGACATATGTCATACACCAAAGGTGACAAATTAAATAAAGGATTAGATTCCTCATAAATTCCTTTAATTCCTTAAAGGGATTCTCCAGTTTGGACACTCCCTACTGGAGAACCCCTGTCTATGTAATACAGGACATGTCGGATCCTCCTGAGTGAGAGATGCTCTTTGTCACACGTCTCCACTCTGGCCAAGAGACAAAGATCCTCAACAAGCCCCTATTAACAGCCCTGTTTAAACATGACAACTCAGGTTTCACTTACTGTAGATTAAAGGGGTTGTCCTATTTTCTAAATAACATAATTTATTAAAAATGTATAGTTACTCACATTTTCTGGTTATCTAGTGACAATCCGTTTCCCGAATTCTTGTAACGGAACGGAACTACTACTCCCCCTATCTACTCCATCACACTTGCCTCTCTTCCTTGCAGGCTTCTTCCTGCGGGACAGTTCCTCCCTGTTTTCTGATCTCCAGCGTGTTATAGTTCCACCACTGCTCTGTGCAGCCGATAATCCACTTCTTCTGCTCAGGCATGGGAGCAGCATCAGAGACCTGTGCAGTTACGATGGATTGTTGGCCACAGAGCAGTGATTGGTCTATAGTACGCGCCAGCAGTCAGAAAAGAAGAATGGGCCGTCCTGCAGGAGAAAAAAGGAAAGAAGAGAGGCAAGTATGATGACGTTGGGGGTGGGCTGAGTTAGTTGGGAAGAGCTAGTAGTGGTTGAGATAGCTAGAGAGACAGGGAGGGGTGTATGGGAGAGAGGGAGACCAGAAGTGGGGGGAGTGAGGTGAGAAGGTTTAGTGTGGAAGTCACATAGCAGGAGTCTGAACCTCATAAACAAATGCAGAAGATGCCAGGAGGAGAAGATGGGTGCATGTATTAACCCATTAATAGTACTAACAAGCCTTTTTTTAAAAACAAAAAAAACCCAACACATTTAAGAGCCCAAGTTTTAGTCATTGTCCCTTTTCCTACAGAAGGGTCTAAGAAGTTGAGATGGTAGGATTCTTAGCTGAGAAATGTGAGAAATTATTTAGCTTCCACATGCCTTAAATGGCAGAAATAGATTTTTGCTGGTGATTTCCATTCTCATTCTTACAAAATAATGGCTTGTTGTTGAGAAGATGCAAGGGGGAGGCATGCCCAGTTGTCACTTTTGCAAAATGGCAACGACAGTTTAAGAGTAAAATGTCAATATCACTAATAAAAGAAAACTTTAGGGACTGTCAAAAATAAAATTGACCTGACTTACCAGCAGTTCCTTCCTTAAAGGCTCCAAGTAATAATGTGTATTTATGAGATTCATCCAAGACTTTGAAGCTTTCGTACTTGGCAAACACTTTCTTACCTTCAAACTCTTGTAGATCGACACGTAATTCCCATGTTCCTTTGTAGAGAAAGAGAAGCACAAGAGCTTTAGAAAAAATTGACTCCTTCAGACATCAAAGAGGAAACCATACAACCCATTCTGTAGCATATTACCTACAGAATGGTGACTTCAGAGGTCTAGGTCCCTATATTCAGGCCTGAGTGAAGATAAGACTCCATTTAGTCTTACCTGGCCTAGAAACTGTGGTCTAGAAGATGTTGTGGAGGCATCTTCAGGAAAACAGCCAGTGCCAGATTGGGACTCTTTGGGCCCACAAGAGGAAATTATTCTGAGTGTTACTTTTTATTTATACAGACCATGCGCATATCCACCTTGTTGGACTTTGTGGCACACACAAGATATATCAATAAAATCTATTGCTTTATTTGTGATTCATCCTATTAGAAAAATGACAAGGTCTGGCTCCAAAGTTTCTTCCAATGGAGTTGTCTTCTTCTGGACTACAGAGCCTATGTACATATCATTACTGTACCTCTCAAGTGAGTCCAACTTTTGCTGGAGGTAGACTATTGCTCTACTCCAGAGGTAGACAACCTCTTTTGTTCGACGTGCCAATGTAAATTTAAAAAAATCAAGAATGAGGTCCTCTCATTGCTGTACTGCAATAATTGTAAGGGCTACTGTGGAGCATTTAATACTGTGTGGGGGAGGAGGACTACTGTGGAACATTTACTACTGTGCAGAGAGGGGGACTACTGCGGAACACTTACTACTGTGTGGGAAGGGGGGACTACTGTGGAACATTTACTGCTGTGTGGGGAGGGGGCTACTGTGGAACATTTACTGCTGTGTGGGGAGAGGGACTACTGTGGAACATTTACTGCTGTGTGGGGAGGGGGACTACTGTGGAACATTTAATACTGTGTGGGGAGGGGGGCTACTGTGGAACATTTACTACTGTGTGGGGAGGGGGACTACTGTGGAACATTTACTACTGTGTGGGGAGGGGGAACTACTGTGCAGCTTTTAATACTGTGTGTGGAAGGGGAACTACCGTGCAGCATTTAATACTGTTTGGGTAGGGGGGCTACTGTGGAGCATTTAATACTATGTGGGGAGGGGAGCTACTGTGGAATATATAATCCTTTGTGCGGGGCACTGCAGGGAAGATTGTACTGTGTGTGAGGGCCACTGTGGGGCAGATTGTACTGTGTGGGGTCCCTTCACTATTTATATCACACAGTATGTGTTTTATAGCAGACATGGTATTAGTACAGGCTGTAATAACATTTCACAGTCACTATAAAACAGGTCCTGTGCGATGTAAGTAGTGAATATTAATTCTTCACTACCAAATGCAGAGACCTTTACCTTTCAGTACAAGCTCTGTAAAGCTCCATTCAAACAACTGTAATTTGTGGGTCCACAATGGTGGATCCACAGAGTTTTAAGGTTAAATTGCTGTTTTGACACTCCGAGATAATTTATTGGGTTTTGGGTTTCAGTTTGGGCACTCGGTCTCAAAAAGGTTTGCCATCATTATCCTATATCATTGCAATAGCAGAGCACTAAAGGGCACTCCCTCTTCTCTTAATACCTGCAGGTCCCGTGCTGGCTGCTGTGGCAGTAAAATATGCCACACGTGCCACTCTGTTTTAGGCCATAGCTCCTCTAAACACAAAATATAACAAACAAAACAGACACAGTAGATACAGTATATCCGTATCCTAAAATAAAGGAACAAGAATTCAACTACTTCACAACAAGCCAACAACCACATATGGACCTTCGAGACACCGTACTGGGGCAAGTAATGTGCAGAACTGTCAATAAGGAGATGTTCCTCAGGTTTCTCATTACCTGTTGAAGTTATTTGATGAATATTCTCATTCCCCAACCAAAATTCATTCAGTCGACTTCCAAATCCTTTCTTATAATCATCCCAAGTGCGGAAGAAATCTACTGACCCATCCCAACGTCTCTGTATTACCTAGAGTAAGAGCAGATGGGGTTATGTTCAACCTTGGACCAGGTCTACTCATTATTGGCAACATATAGATAAGATCAGACCTGGTCTAGACAAAGCAGTCTACAGAAAGGCCTCCATTACCTAGAAACTATACAAAGTCCTGCCACAAAAAAATACTTTTCCCCACCTAAAGAAAAATATAAAATTTCTGCTCCCTCCTTCCCTTCTAGGAAAGGATATTATTACTATGGATCCATATTTCTCAGAAAAACCGGGCATTGCATATTTGACATACTTACAATCCATCCCCCTCCATCTGTATCCATATCACACAGGACCTTAAGGGGCTGGCTGCCATCGGGGTACATGGTGTACCAGTCACTCAACACTGCCCCCTGATTTTGGATTTCTTTACAGTTCCTGGCAGCTAGGAGACAGATATATAAGAAGAAAACTTTACTTAAAAGGTTATTTCATGTAGAAAAAATGGATTAAAGATCATCTATCACTCTGGAAGACTCTGCGAGTGACACAGACATTGAGTTCAATTGTAGCAGTGTAATACTTCAATGCTCCTGTGGTGGTGCTGTAGGGAAACTGACCACTTGCTGCCACATTCCCTCACAGATTACAACTGATCACCCTGATCCCCAGAAGCAGGGCACTTTATTGTGATTAATTTAGGTGGGGGGGGGGGCTTTTAATTAGAGTGTAGCGCTCCCTACCCCTCAACCTTCTAATTTCCTACTTTGAAATACAAACACCCCCCCTTCCCCCGATACAGACGTTTTATAAATCACATATTGGCAGATTGGGACACTCTGTGCGCTCAAAGCAGGAATTCTTGTCCATTTCAATAATTAGTGATTTTGTTTTTTAATATATGTATTTAGTACATTTTTGTGTTTTTAAGGAAAATTTTGCTTAAGCTGCATTTTGGACCATATGGAGAGATGTAGACGTGTAACTTACCGTACACTGGCTCAGCTACGGCACTTGCTCCTTTCTCTCCTATTAGAAAAAATTACAAAATTAAAAATACATATCTATAAAAAAAATACTAAAAGCAACCCAAAGTCACACTCATAGGGGTCCAGGAAGCTGAGATATGTAGAGCTGTTTGTTAGTGCTCATAGTTGGAGCACAATGTCCTGATGCTAAAGGAAATCCCCGCTGTATGTAAAATACGTCCCTAAAAGTGGGGAGAACTAGACAAATGGCCGTACAATCAGAATTTTGCATTCTGTCATAGTTATTACATACAGTATCTCATATAACATGTAGTAATTCTTCACTGACCTTTTCCACCTGGACGGCCGACCTCTCCTGGCATCCCAGTAAATCCCATTTGTCCTGGAAAATATAGCAATAGATTTATATATGGGATAGAAAATAGGACATATGGCGATATATGTGCCATAACATATTAGACATTTATCAGTGGATACAGTATAGGGACTACTAACAAGTAATCATGAGGCCCCATAGCAAAAGAACTTGAAAAGTGTACAATTATTTTCAGCATCTTTATACACAGAAATAACACACATAATGATAACACAAATACAGAAAATATACACAGTGATGTTGTCACAATACAGGGATAATACACACAGTGATGCCACAGTACAGGAATAATACACACAGTGATGTCACAGTACAGAGATAATACACACAGTGATGTCACAGTACAGAGAATACACACAGTGATGTCACAGTATGGATAAAGCACATAGATATGTCACAGTACATGGATAATACACACAGTGATGTCACAGTACAGAGATAATATACACAGTGATGTCACAGTACAGGGATAATACACACAGTGATGTCACAGTACAGGGATAATACACACTGTGATGTCACAGTACAGGGATAATACACACTGTGATGTCACAGTACAGAGATAATACACACAGTGATGTCACAGCACAGGGATAATACACACAGTGATGTCACAGTACAGAGATAATATACACAGTGATGTCACAGTACAGAGATAATACACACAGTGATGTCACAGCACAGGGATAATACACACAGTGATGTCACAGTACAGAGATAATACAAACAAACTCAGTGTACACGGTGACATCACAGCATATAAAGAAATTATACTGATGTCACATAGAGGTATTATGATGTCCCAGTAAAGTAACGGAGGTGCAGTCCGTTCTCCACTTTTTTTCATCATCCATAGTTATCACTAATTCCCCCCTATATCTCAGTGGTAATGGTTCCCTTTAATTGCTGGGCCCACTAGCAGCTGCTGTGTCTACTACATGGCTAGTTACACACATGGAGACTACCCTACCCAGCCAATAATCTGTAGGTATTAGTCTAGTACCCACCTTTTTCACCTTGAGCCCCAACATCTCCTTTCTGACCTGGAAGACCAGGATGACCAGGGCAGCCTCGAAGAATGGACAATTTGTCTGAATCTCCAATCCCTATAACCTTCACATCTGTCAGTAAAAAAAACACTGTTTACATGAGGGTGGAATAACATAAATCAAAGCTATGTATGATTATATATGGTAAGGGCTGTGTTCACATGATGCATCTGTATTGCCAGATTTATTTGATCTTTGCAAAGAGGAAGTGAAACTGGGCTGATTTTTCCATGTTTTTTTCTCAAAATCAGATCACAATCCAAGATACAATTGTAATGTGTGAACACAGCATAAAAAGTAATGACAAACATATATACTGTATGTAGTACTCACCCGGACATGACTGGTCACTGGTGCACAGTCTCAAAACCATTCCAAGCAAGAGTAGTATTGGCATGTACATGGTGGCCCCGAGATGTTTAGAGCCGTCCTCCAGACCTCACATGTTCTGTCTTATGTCTGTAGATGAGACCTTTTATACATACATTGTCTCAAGGGACCTGGACTTTTCCAGCCATGTCCGTGTGAAATATTTTTCCCCTAACATCAAAAATTTGTTTTGTTTCCTTACACAAGGGACTCAAATCACAACCTGGTAATTCTTGGTATGTAGAGCAAAAAGGTCACTGGCCGACATCTAGACATAAATCCCTCGACACTCACTATGGTCACATCCAATGGAAGCCCATTAATCTTCCAAGATCTGTAAGATGAAAAAACTTTGTTTCTATTATTAACTTTAATAATTTCCCACAAACCCTCCAGTGATCGGGTATGTAATGGAATTTCATAGTCATAGGATGGGAACAATGACCCATAATTGCATCCACCACTGACAATGACTAAAAAATGTTCCCATAGACAGAGATACATTCCCTTTAAGCATGTCCTCTTCTGTGACCACATATTCTCATTCCTGTGGTGGACTCAGAATTTTAGTGAAAATGTGTTTAACCTGCATCAATAGTACCTGACAGATGGCTATCAAATATCTCAGAAATATATCAGATTTGAGAGCTTTCCTGGCTGATTAAATAAGCAGCTGAGGAGGGATATTTAAACTCTGTTCCTGCGCCCCAGGTGCCTGCTATTAGTTTGTACTTTAGTGATGCTCCTGAACTCTGATCATTTGTGTTGAATTACTGAAATACTGACCATTAGCTTATTAATGGGTATTCACTTGTCTTCTGATTTTTGGCTCTGGCATTACCTCTTGATTTATACATGTTCACTCTTCAGATTCTTCCCTCTGGTTTTGATCTGCCAACATCTGGCTTCACAGCTGGTGTTGAAGATGTTTGTGTGTCCAGAATCCGTCTCTCAGTGCTATGTGAGATTTACATAGCTTATTCTACTACTCTCTGTTGTCAGACAGTTCCAGCAATTTTTGAAATTTGATCCAGTGGTAATATTGTATCAGTTACTATATAGTCATAGTAAAGTATGTAAAAGTGTAGAGAACCTTTAGGAACAAAGGGATGGGGGATTTGAGGTTTTGTGCACCCAACTTGATATCCTTTGTATCACCAGAGGATGCGCTTAATTTAAGAGGAGCACATCACTATAGTTGCAGAAATTCTCTAATCTAGTCTGTCCCCAGTTCTTTGGATATTGCTTTACTGTGGGCTCTAAGTATAGTGAGAACCAAGAATGTCGCTCACCACTAATGTAAGTGATTTCAATGAAGGGAAACGATAAGCAAGCAAATACAATCAAGAATAAACAAGGAGCAAGACTTACATTTAAGCTTGGAGAAACCCAATGTCATACTAGCTGAGACTCCACAATATACAGGCAAACCAAAGATGAAAGGAAACCAAGCAGACGTCTGGAGTCAATGGTTTATCTACCATAGAATATACTGAACACTTATAGCGTTCCAGTCCCCCTTGCATAACATATAGCTGTGTTGTACACACGTCTGATGGTCTCTGGATTGGGATCTAACCTTACACCTTTTGTATTAGACAGTATCAAGACATGCAACAGAACTTAAGGAAAACGTAGTATGAAAGTGGTAGAATCATCAAGAAGCAATATTAACCCTTTACAATACATTCCACCATTGTTCTACTTCAAGTTGCTCAAACCAATAGAAAATTTAACATCATGTTAACAATGTTGTGGTGTGTCATAATGCACAAAATAATTCAATATATAAAAACAATGATCATGAAACCTTCTAAAAGTAATGTCCCCTTACCACTTTATGGAAACCGGAACCATTCCAACCCAAACAGGTTTGGTGTCTAATAAGTCTCTATGTAGCATTCCAGATTAACAGAATTTTACACCATCTGCTCTATTTCAAGGACCCATATATAACAACGGTTATGTGAATCTAGTCTTAGATATAAGACTAGAACATTGACCGAATCTTTTCTACAGTTATAACCAGGCAGCCGATACAATACATTCAGCCTCCTCCCCCTCTCCAATCAAACATAACTCGTCATTCATCATGCCCAGGGATACTTGCAGTGTGTGATTTTGCATTCATCAAGAGACTTACAAAATCTCTCTTCCACCTTAACAAAGCGGGAAAAGGGGAGGGGTTATTGTGAAAAATTTCATAAACACAAACTCATTGCAAAAAAACTTTAACAAATATTTAGAAATCCATAAATGGCCAGGACTGCTCCTCCATCTTTATCTAAACCACCCTAATCTTCATCTCTGCATGCTTGTACGAGTAGTTATACCCTCTTGCAGTGTACCAGTTGATGCCGTCCGCATAAGAGGTGTGCGCCCCTAGGTAGTATAATCCATTAAGGTTTGCGTTATGACAAGTATTATACCACCAGCCGCCCCTAAAGCGTTGGGAACAGTCACCCTCAGAAATGTCATTGTCTTCATCTTTAGTACTAAACTTCATTTTGTTTAGATCTCCCATGGAATCTCCTGCAAAATGACAAAGAGATCAAGTATCAGATTGGTTTGTCACACGCTAAAGGTGACAATTTCTGTAAAGGACTGCAGAATATATTGGCATCTACAAGTGTCCTATTTGGACACTCCATACTGGTTGGAAAGGTTCCCTGACCATAAACAAATTGAATATTGTCCCCTGCTAGGTCTCACCAATACCTGACAGCTCTCAATTTCCCTGCAGCACCACCACAGGAAAAGGGAATTATTACACTCTGTCCATTCAAATCAATGGGCTGTCTATGTAATACAGGACATGTCAGGTCCTCCAGCGTCAGAGATGTTCTGTGTCACATGTTTCCACTCATGCCAAGAGACAAAGATCCTCAACAAAGGACGCCCCTATTAACTCAGGATTCCCAGACAACCCCGTTTACAACATGACAACCCAGGTTTTACTGTAGTAGACATAATGTCCTGCCGAGGGCTCTAAGGCCGGGTTCACACGGAGTATTTTGGCTCGTGATTTGGTACGTAGACGCCACAGGATCTTTTGCGGGCCGTACACGCTCCCATTGTTTTCAATACGGTATCGGCTCCCATTGAAAACAATGGGAGCGTATATGGCCCGCAAAAGATCCCGCGGCGTCTACGTACCAAATCACGAGCCAAAATACTCAGTGTGAACCCGGCCTAAGAAGCTGAGATAGTAGAGGTCTCCTAAACCTTAGACCTGATTTAGCTTTCACATGCCTTAAATGGAGAAAACAGATTTCCTTCTATTTCTTACAAAATAATGGCTTGTTATTGAGAAGAGGCTGCACTGAGTAGGCACGCCCACTTGTCACTTGTCAATGTCAATATCCCTAAGAAAAAAAACAGGGACTGTCAGGCTCCCTACAAAAATTGACCTGACTTACCTGCAGTTCCTTCCTGAAAGGCTCCAAGTAATAATGTGTATTTCTGAGATTCATCCAAGACTTTGAAGCTTGCATACTTGGCGAACACCTTTTTACCTTCAAAATCTTGCAGATCGACACGGAATTCCCATGTTCCTTTATAGATAAAGAGAAGCACAGGAGCTTTAGAAAAAGGAAACTTATTTAGACATGAAAGAGGAACCCATACAACCCAATTTGTGGCACATTACCTACAGACAGGGACGGGTTTTAGACATAGTGGGGTCCTAGACAAAATTAAAAGTTGGGCCCCAAATGCTGAAATATTGTGCCCACTACATAGTCCTATTCTGTTAATTCGCTCACTGTTATTTACTGGAGTGTTCTTAAGGTCTTTAAGGCCAGGGCCCCACATTTCGAAAACTAAGCATTTTGGCCAGAGCAGAAACACCGCGGCAATAAATGCTGCGTTTTACAGTCCCTGCAAAGTGGAGGAGATTCTGACTAATCCCATATACACACATTGCAGAAAAGATAATCTGCAGCGGAAAAGCTGCATTTTCACAGCATGTCAGTTATACTTGTAGAAGCACTGGTGTTTTCTATAGAAGTATAATAGGTGCAGAGGGTCTGCAGAGGAAAACTCTGAGATCACTATTAGAAATGCTGCAGAAAAATATTCTGTGTGTTTCTGCACCTCTGCAGGTTCCTGGCTGGACAATGGTCCTGGAATACCAGGAGATTGATCAGGTGAATTGCATTATATAGGATGTGGCGGTGGGTGCTGCAGCATTACATGACCCTTTGTTAGTGGCCATTTTCAGGCTACCAAGGCCTGGCGTTTCACAATGAGATTCAACAAGACAACTTATAGAGAATACATTAGTAAACTGCTGACATCCCTGTACCTAGTCTTATGTACAGATTTCAGATCCTTCCCCATAGGATAAGTGTCCACTGCTGATATCCTATTTCATGAGGCTGCTGCTGCAGCATAAGCGCACATGAGGCTGCTGCAGCATAAGCGGACATGAGGCTGCTGCAGCATAAGCGGACATGAGGCTGCTGCAGCATAAGCGCACATGAGGCTGCTGCAGCATAAGCGCACATGAGGCTGCTGCAGCATAAGCGCACATGAGGCTGCTGCTGCAGCATAAGCGCACATGAGGCTGCTGTTGCAGCAAAAGCGCACATGAGGCTGCTGTTGCAGCATAAGCGCGCACGAGGCTGCTGCTGCAGCATAAGCGCACATGAGGCTGCTGCTGCAGCATAAGCGCACATGAGGCTGCTGCTGCAGCATAAGCGCACATGAGGCTGCTGCAGCATAAGCGCACATGAGGCTGCTGCAGCATAAGCGCACATGAGGCTGCTGTTGCAGCAAAAGCGCACATGAGGCTGCTGTTGCAGCATAAGCGCACGAGGCTGCTGTTGCAGCATAAGCGCACGAGGCTGCTGCTGCAGCATAAGCGCACATGAGGCTGCTGCTGCAGTATAAGCGCACATGAGGCTGCTGCTGCAGCATAAGCGCACATGAGGCTGCTGCAGCATAAGCGCACATGAGGCTGCTGCAGCATAAGCGGATATGAGGCTGCTGCTGCAGTATAAGCGCACATGAGGCTGCTGCTGCAGTATAAGCGCACATGAGGCTGCTGCTGCAGCATAAGCGCACATGAGGCTGCTGCAGCATAAGCGGACACGAGGCTGCTGCAGCATAAGCGGACACGAGGCTGCTGGAGCATAAGCGCACATGAGGCTGCTGCAGCAGCATAAGCGGAGATGAGGCTGCTGCAGCATAAGTGGAAATGAGCTGCTGCAGCATAAGCGGACATGAGGCTGCTGCAGCATAAGCGGACATGAGGCTGCTGCAGCATAAGCGGACATGAGGCTGCTGCTGCAGCATAAACGCACATGAGGCTGCTGCTTGCTGCAATTGCCCAGTTTGCCCCATCCCTCCTTAACGCTGGCCCTGCCCAGAGATCTAGTGACTTCAGAGGTCTAGGTCCCTATATTCATTCCTGAGTTCAAGATGGGATTCCATTTAGACCAACATGGCCTAAAAGCTGTAGTCTAGAAGATGTTGTGGAGGCATCTTCAGGACAATGGCCAGTGTCAGACTGGGATTCTTTGGGCCTACAAGAGGAAATTATTCTCAGAGTCTCCCTTTACTGTACTGAGGCAAGCAATGAGCAGAACCGTCAATAAGGAGATGTTCTTCAGGTTTCTCATTACCTGTTGAAGTTATTTGATGAATATTTTCATTCCCCAACCAAAATTCATTCAGCCGACTGCCAAATCCTTTCTTATAATCATCCCAAGTGCGGAAGAAATCTACTGACCCGTCCCAACGTCTCTGTATTACCTACAGTAAGAGCAGAAGGTTATGTTAAGCCTTGGACCATGTCTAGGAACATCCCTGGTCTAAACAATATAGTCTACAGAAAGGCCACCATTATCCTAGAAACTATGCAAAGTCCTGTGACAAACTTCATTTCCCCCCCCCAAAAAAAAAATATAACATTTCCGCTCCCTCATTCCATCCTATAGAAAAGGATATTATTAATATGGATCCATATTTCTCAGGAAAATCTCCTCATTGTGACTTACCTACATATTTGATATACTTACAGTCCATCCCCCTCCATCTGTATCCATATCACACAGGACCTTAAGGGGCTGGTTGCCATCGGGGTATATGGTGTACCAGTCACTCAGTACTGCCCCCTGAGCCTGGATTTCTTTACAGTTCCTGGCAGCTAGGAGACAGATATTAGAAGGAAATTTCACTTAAAAGGTTATTTCATGTAGAAGAAAAAAAATCATATTCTCTTGTAGGGATTAATGAGTTAATAGGGAGATAGGGTATCCCCATTCAGGATCATCATCTAATCGCCACAATGGAGAGCAGCAATAAAGATCATCTATTACCCTGGAAGACTGTGAGTAACCCAGATATTGAGTTCAATTGTAGCAGTGTAATACTTCATTGCTCCTGTGGGGGTGCTATAGGGAAACTGAACACTTGCTGCCACATTCCATCAAATATTACAACTGATCACCATGATCCCCAGAAGCAGGACACTTTATTGTGATTAATTTAGTGTGTAGGGAAGGTGGGGGGGCGTTTTAATTAGAGTGTAGCGCCCTCTACCCCTCAACCCTCCAATTTCCTACCTTGAGAAACAAGATAAAAGCCCTGATATAGATGTTTTACAAATCAACATATTGGGATAAACTGTGTGTCCTAAAAGCAGGAATTCTTGTCCATTTCAATAATGATTTTGGTTTTTATATGTATTAATTTAGTACATTTTTATATTTGTGTTTTTAAGGTAAGTTTTGCTTAAGCTGCATTTTGGCCCATATGGAGAGATGTAGACAGGTAACTTACCGTACACTGGCTCAGCTACGGCACTTGCTCCTTTCTCTCCTATTAGAAAAAAATACAAAATCAAAAATACATATCTATTAAAAAATACTAAAAGCAACCCAAAGTCACACTCATATGGGTCCAGGAAGCTGAGATATGTAGAGCTGTTTGTTAGTGCTCATAGTTGGAGTACAATGTCCTGATGCTAAAGGAAATCCCCGCTGTATGTATAATACGTCCTTAAAAGTGGGGAGAACTAGACAAATGGCCGTACAATCAGAATTTTGCATTCTGTCATAGTTATTACATACAGTATCTCATATAACATGTAGTAATTCTTCACTGACCTTTTTCACCTGGACGGCCGACCTCTCCTGGCATCCCAGTAAATCCCATTTGTCCTGGAAAATATAGCAATAGATTTATATATGGGATAGTAAATAGGACATATGGTGATATGTATGTGCAGTGGTGAACCTAGCTTCTCTGCTGCCTAAGGCGGACAATCAAAAGACAACTTCCCCCCCTTCCCAGACTGAATAACAGGGGAAGGGGTGCTAGTGGTAAGATTACACTGAGTACAGTGCGGAAATATTTTGTTACTTACAGGGGATGTCACAGCATATAAAGATAATAATTATGATGTATTATTGTATTATGATTAGAGATGAGAGTGCAGTAAGGTTCAGCGCACACTCAGCCCTGCTACATCTCTGATGCAGCAGTGCTGAGTGTACAGCAGGGTTCAGCGCACACTCAGCACTGCAACATCTCTAATGCAGCAGAACTGAGTGTGCAGCAGGGTTCAGCACACACTCAGCTTTGCTACATCTCTGATACAGCAGAGCTGAGTGTGCAGCAGCGTTCAGCGCACACGCAGCTCTGCTTCATTTCCGGTGTAGCAGTGCTCGACGTGCGCTCAGCTCGGCTGCATCTCCTGTGTCGCCGAGCTGAGCGCACGGCCAGCTCTGCTTCATCTCCGGTGTAGCAGTGCTGGCCATGCGCGGAGCTTGTCTGCATCTCCGGTGTAGCCGTGCTGAGCGCACGGCCAGCTCTGCTTCATTTCCGGTGTAGCAGTGCTGGCCGTGCACTGAGCTCGTCTGCATCTCCGGTGTAGCCGAGCACAGCGCATGGCCAGTTCTGCTTCATCTCGGCATAGGAATGCATTGACCAGCGTTGATTGGCCGAATGCTGTACTCTGTATGGCATTCGGCCAATCAACGCTGGTCAATGCATTTCTATGGGAAAAAGTCAGCTTCCGCATATCGCAAG
The DNA here is from genome assembly GCF_031893055.1 of Leptodactylus fuscus. NCBI lineage: Eukaryota > Metazoa > Chordata > Amphibia > Anura > Leptodactylidae > Leptodactylus > Leptodactylus fuscus. Next base: position 36,188,278 of record NC_134275.1, read on the forward strand.
CTGACAGGGATCCCGACGTAATACAGTGACTTGGGCATGTTAGATGCCCCCAGGCATGTTTCTTCTGCTATCCCAGTTGCATTCCAGGGTGTTAGCATCATTTCCTGGGGTGTCATAGTGGGGTTCGATATTCGTTCGAATAGTCGAATATTGAACGGCTATTTGAAACAAATATAGAATATTTTACTGTTCGCTCATCTCTAATTATGATGTCAATAATAGAACACACTAATAGTCCCTATTGAAAAAAACAAAATAAATAAAACTTAACTTTTAATGTCTCAAAGTTAAAATTTAGTTATTGCAGTCACTGATAAATAATTGGATACTCCTAGTAACCACCTTCTGTGTTTCAATTAAAGTGGATACATAGAGCACAATACACACCATAAGAGTGGTTAGAGAACTTTCACTGGGTGAGTTGTTAGCAGTCTCCCTTTTTTTTGGCCACCTGCTATTCCTCCCCAACACTTCCTAGTCTCTATCCACCCCACAAATGAGTAAAACTGTTACTGGTCTGTTAGAAGCTGTCAGTGTATTCAAATCGGAGTTGTACACAAAATAATAGTAGACTAGTAGTGGTGCATACGCCTGGTAAGATATACAGAACGATTCCTGGTCAGTCATCCATTCCCCAGTCTACCACTACCAGCCCCTCCTTTTCCCTCAATGCTTGGGGTGCTACACTCCACACACCTGCAGCTCCTATACTTTTAATTGCCCCTACGCGTTTCCCTATAGAAAATATAGTTCATCAGGGGGATGTTTTTAGATCCAGTATGCGGTAAAAACCACAGTTCGCGGGACCACGGTGGTTGGCCCCGCTACTTTAATGACTGACACTGATCGCTGCATCTCCTCGGACTTAAATAGGGCCGTCCGGGAGCGATCCCCCTCCAGATCCCCGCCCTCTCTCACAGACCGCACCAATCAGGGCGCGTCTGAACACATTACATCAGGGATGGGCGGGCTCAGTACACTGGTCCGGGGTTTCGAGTGCTCGCGCATGCGCGAATTGTAAATAAAGCGCAAGTATTTCTTCCCCGCTGCTGTCTGTTTACATCGCTGTATCGGAGAGACCCACAATGTATCCCGTAGCTCTTACACCGACAGGGATATAGATTACAGGTTGGTAAAGAGACCCACAATGTATCCCGTAGCTCTTACACCAACATGGATATAGATTACAGGTTGTATATCTTACCAGGCGTATGCACCACTACTAGTCTACTATTATTTTGTGTACAACTCCGATTTGAATACACTGACAGCTTCTAACAGACCAGTAACAGTTTTACTCATTTGTGGGGTGGATAGAGACTAGGAAGTGTTGGGGAGGAATAGCAGGTGGCCAAAAAAAAGGGAGACTGCTAACAACTCACCCAGTGAAAGTTCTCTAACCACTCTTATGGTGTGTATTGTGCTCTATGTATCCACTTTAATTGAAACACAGAAGGTGGTTACTAGGAGTATCCAATTATTTATCAGTGACTGCAATAACTAAATTTTAACTTTGAGACATTAAAAGTTAAGTTTTATTTATTTTGTTTTTTTCAATAGGGACTATTAGTGTGTTCTATTATTGTTAGTTTCCCTATACCCTTAGATTTACTAATTATGATGTCCCAGTAAAGTAAAGTGCAGTCCGTTCTCCACTTTTTTTCATCATCCATAGTTATCACTAATTTCCCCCCTATATCTCAGTGGTAATAGTTCCCTTTAATTGTTGGGCCCACTAGCAACTGCTGTGTCTACTACATGGCTAGTTACACACATGGAGACTACCCTACCCAGCCAATACTCTGTAGGTATTAGTCTAGTACCCACCTTTTTCACCTTGAGCCCCAACATCTCCTTTTTGACCTGGAAGACCAGGATGACCAGGGCAGCCTCGAAGAATGGACAATTTGTCTGAATCTCCAATCCCTATAACCTTCACATCTGTCAGTAAAAAACACTGTTTACATGATGGTGGAATAACATAAATCAAAGCTATGTATGATTATATATGGTAAGGGCTGTGTTCACATGATGCATCTGTATTGCCAGATTTATTTGATCTTGCAAATTTGCAAGAGGAAGAGAAACTGGCCTGATTTTTCTATGTTTTTTTCACAAAATCACATCTCAATCCAAGATACAATTGTAACGTGTCAACACAGCATAAAGAGTAATGACAGACATTTATATTCAGTATATATGTAGTACTCACCTGGACATGACTGGTCACTACTGCACAGCCTCGAAACCATTCCAAGCAAGAGTACTATTGGCATGTACATGGTGGCCCCAAGATGTTTAGAACCGTCCTCCAGACCTCACATCTGCTGTCTTATAATGTCTGTAGATGAAACCTTGTCTTTTATACATACATAGGCTCACGGGACTTGGACTTTTCTAGCCTTGTCCATGTGAAATATTTCCCACCAACAGCAAAAATTTGTAATGTTTTTCTTTTCTTACACAAGGGACTCAAATCACAACCTGATAATTCTTGGTATGTGGAGCAGAAAATTTTCTGGCAGCCATCTAGAGATCAATTTGTCATCACCCACTATGGTCAAATCAATGGGAAGCCCATTAATCTTCCAAGATCTGTAAGATGTAAAAACTGACTTTCCATTATTTTTTTTACTAATTTCCCTCCAGGTATTTAGTGGGAATTCAGGATCATAGACTGGGATCAGTAAACCAAGTTTTATGCTTAAGAGACGGCATGTTCTCGTTCCTGAGCTTGTTCCTTGCTCCTCACATTTAGTTTCTTAGTCCACTTCTGCTTGAAGTCCCTGCCCAGACTTCAGTACTGATTCCAGTGGCCATATTTTGTACCCTGATTTTGGCCTGTTTTTGGATGAATCCACCTTCTCTTTATGAATTGGTTGTGAGGTTTGTGTTGTGTTGGACTAAACTGCCCAATAGTTTTAGTGCATCCATTTTCTGCCATTTATGTTGTTCTGGGAACTGTGCAGGTAAAGAGAAAGTTATACACCAAAAAACAGAGACACTACAAAAAATGTACTACTAAAAATAGAAATATTTATTAAATTACAATAAATAAAACACATATACATGACAAGGGGAAACAAAAAAAGACAGTTCACCACGCACCGGTAAACAAGTACCAGAATCCTCTCACAGATGAATGAGGGAAATGCTACAAATGCTCAAGAACATCCATCGAATCCGCTCCTTCCTCACCCCTGAAACTACCAAGATGCTCGTCCAGGCCCTCAATCTCCCGCCTAGACTACTGCAACACCCTTCTCCATGGACTCCCAGCAAACACCCTCGCCCCCCTCCAGTCCACCTTAAACTGTGCTGCTCGCTTAATCCACCTCACCCCCTCCCATCTTCATCGGCTGCTCCCCTCTGCCAGTCCCTCCACTGGCTACCTATAGCCCAGCGAATTAAGTTCAAGCTATTAACGTTAACATTCAAAGCGATCCACAACCTGTCCCCTCCATATATCTCTGACCTAATCTCCCGCTACTTGCCCACACGTAACCTCCAATCCTCCAATGACCTCCTACTCCGCTCTTCTCTCATCCGCTCCTCACACAACCACCTCCAAGATTTCTCCCGTGCATCCCCCATACTCTGGAACTCCTTACCAAGACACATAAGACTGATCCCCACAATCACAGGATTCAAGAAGGCCCTGAAGACTCACCTATTCAGGAAGGCCTACAACCTCCAATAACACTATCACCACACCGCCATCTGTACAGTCTCCCCCTCTCCTTCTGTCTCTACCCCCTTCCCTCATAGATTGTAAGCCCTCGTGGGCAGGGCCCTCTACCCCACTGTGCCAGTCGGTCACTGTTAGTATTATATCTACCTGTATGTTCTGTGTATTGTATGTAACCCCCAAATGTACAGCACCATGGAATTAATGGTGCTATATAAACAATAATAATAATAATAATAATAATTCTACTAGTATAGTAAATAGTAAATCAATAGCACATACCCAGAGACATATTTAAGACATAAGTGGTCATCAGTCAGGGGGAAGTTCTGCCCACCAAAGGCGCGTTTCGCCTGGATGGCTTCATCAAGAGGCGTGATCTCAGTTATAATAGCGCGACATATATATGGACTGGCAAAATACAAAAAATTACTAGAACTACTTACACCTGGTGCCAACCAGCGCCCCAAACACATACAAATCAACGGCAGTTTACTTCCTGGTGACGTCATCGCGCACTCGTTATGTGGCGACGTCACCATCCTACTATAATATTATAAATGTGAAAGTATGTGTGTTTGGATGTTTGGATGTTTAGATGTTTGGATGTTTGTTCCTCAATCACGCAAAAACCCCTCAACCGAACGATAGGCTACTTTTCGTCACAATTGCAGACATACATTTTTGCCAGGACCCCCACAAACCACAACTCATACCACCAGCTCTGCAATCCCACACACTTTTTAGCATAGCAAGCCACAAACTCCCTATTGCCCTCTCGGGCCTAGCTCCTAACCCCAGGCAGGGGAGGAGCCCGAGGGTTGCGGGGGTGGGTGCAAAGGGGTCGGGGGGGGGGAGGGAGTTGGAAAGGGGATGCAATGACACCTAGACGGGGGAACGGATTTGGCTGAAATTGCGCACATACATACCTTGGGTCACGGATTGAACGATAGGCTACATGGAATTCCCGTACACCACCGCAATTCACTCCCATGACCGCTGCTTTTCACTTTCGAATTTGCTGCAGGACCTGGGACGCTGTAGGACCTGGGATGACGTCATCCCAGCCCCATCAGCAGCTCACCTGGATGGGTGCCGCTTCTCTATGTGGGCGGAGCTATCGGCCGGCCGGCGTCCACAAGAACATGGAGGCTCTCAGAGGTCCAGAGCGTCCTGAACCAGCGCCCGTACTCTGGGGCAGCGAGTGTGACATAAAACATAGAACTTTAGATGTGTGGTCTGGATAATGTAGAGTGTGATTGACACATTTCCTGGACCAACCATGATCGTAAAACCCAAATGCAGATGTGAACCGAGCCTCAGCTGGGCAATATTTAATGAATCAGTTATTTATGCTATGATTTCCAGCTCGACCATGGGCCTATTGTTCAGCACTCACAACATTGTTGGAGTACAGAACAAAAGATACAAGGTCAGGCTAGTATTCACAGCCACAGGGGGAAGGGGGATCCTCTGGCACTCTGGTGGGCTTGTCTGATCCTGACTATGGCTCTAACTTTGTCTAAATGTAGACTTTACTCTAAGTCTTCAATAGTTCTTCTTAAAGAGGACCTTTCATCAGATTGGGCACAGGTAGTTCTACAGTCATGGCCAAAAGTTTTGAGAATGATACGTCTCTTAAAAGTGTTTCAGCTGTGGGATCGGGCTACCAGCAGTACAGAGCTTGCTCAGGAATGGCAGCAGGCAGGTGTGAGTGCATCTGCACGCACTGTGAGGCGGAGACTCTTGGAGCAAGGCCTGGTCTCAAGGAGGGCAGCAAAGAAGCCACTTCTCTCCAGAAAAAACATCAGGGACAGACTGATATTCTGCAAAAGGTACAGGGAGTGGACTGCTGAGGACTGGTGTAAAGTCATTTTCTCTGATGAATCCCCTTTTCGATTGTTTGGGACATCTGGAAAACAGCTTATTCGGAGAAGACGAGGTGAGCGCTACCACCAGTCTTGTCTCATGCCAACTGTAAAGCATCCTGAAACCATTCATGTGTGGGGTTGCTTCTCAGCCAAGGGAATCGGCTCTCTCTCAATCTTTCCTAAAAACACAGCCATGAATAAAGAATGGTACCAGAATGTCCTCCAAGGTCAACTTCTCCCAACCGTCCACGAGCAGTTTGGCGATCAACAATGCCTTTTCCAGCATGATGGAGCACCTTGCCATAAAGCAAAGGTGATAACTAAATGGCTCAGGGAACAAAACATAGAGATTTTGGGTCCATAGCATGGAAACTCCCCAGATCTTAATCCCATTGAGAACTTGTGGTCAATCATCAAGAGACGGGTGGACAAACAAAAACCTACAAATTCTGACAAAATGCAAGCATTGATTGTGCAAGAATGGACTGCTATCAGTCAGGATTTGGTCCAGAAGTTGATTGAGAGCATGCCAGGGAGAATTGCAGAGGTCCTGAAGAAGAAGGGTCAACACCGCAAATATTGTCTTGCTGCATTAACTCATTCTAACTGTCAATATAAGCTTTTGTTACTCATAATATGATTGCAATTCTATTTCTGTATGTGATAAAAACATCTGACAAACACACATAAAAACCAGAGGGCAGCAGAATCTTGTGAAAATATAATATTTGTGTCATTCTCAAAACTTTTGGCCATGACTGTATATACTGCTGGAAAGCCGACAGTGCGCTGAATTAAGCGCACTATCAGCTTTCCCGATCTGTGCCCCGGGTAAAGCGCTATCGGTCCCGGTACCGTAGTGCTTTACAGTCAGAAGAGCGTTTCTGACAGTCAGTCAGGTACGTCCTTCTCCACAGCAGCACCTATTGCTGTAGCGTGTGAGCGGGAAGGAACATAAAAGAGTATTATCAGGAGGGGAGGGGGCATTCCTCCCCGCTCACACTGTACAGCGATAGGTGCTGCTGTGGAGAAGGACGTACCTGACAGACTGTAAAGAGCTACGGTACCGGGACTGATAGCACTTTACCTGGGGCACAGATCGGGAAAGCTGACAGTGCGCTGAATTCAGCACTGTCGGCTTTCCAGCAGTATATAGAACTGCCTGTGCCCAATCTGATGAAAGGTCCTCTTTAATAACAAGGACAGAATATAGATCATTATGCTCAAACAATAAGCACCAGATCAACTAGTCCATGACAAGCCAGCAACAACCGATTATGGACCCATCAACCATGGATAGACAGTACTGGGGCAAGCAATGAGAATAATGCTGCATCCCAGAGAGCTACTGCTTTAAGGTTTTGTCTATTTTGCCTCTGGGTTGTGTTGGTATGTCTCGTCCTTTATGTTCTGTGTTCTCTTTCATTGTTTTGCAGCTTTCAATTGTTATTTTCCCCCTTTTTGTTCGAACCTTTGCCTTGGTTCAGTCCTAGCCAATCACAGGCCAATGAGCTGGGTTGTAGGAGACTTAGGTGTTCAGGGTATCGGTTGAGGTCTCAGTCTAGTGGTATCAATGGTCCTGTGCAGTCTATGCTGGACTGTACAGAGAGGACACCAACTTTGGACCTCAACAGCTAACCATACAGCCCCTAGGAAGAGAGAACATTGCCCCAGGCTCAACTACAGACAGCCCTGAGATAGGGCGTATCGCTGTCTGTATTATTGTACATTTTATGTTCCGTGCTAAGAGGAGTAGGAGAGGACACTGATAGGAGGAACATGTTTGGGCCATAGAGCCTGTAACATCCCTGGGCACTCTCCTATAACCAAGGCTGAGGGATTGGACACTGTGCTACTACTATCCCCATTTGGAAGCTGCCGTTTACATCTGTGCCAGTTGCTGAATAAAGTTTTTCCTTTTTCAACTGCACTTCTGACATCTTGAGTCGTGCCAGCCTTACCATCAGGGCCCTTCTGACCAACATCACACCAGCTGAGAGAGGAGAGGTTCCCTCTCTAATTGGAACTTGGGGTAAACTACTACCCCCTCCATTAGGTAGTTCTGCAGGACCCCCCTCAGCGGTGTCCGGCCCAGGAGCGGGACTGGAGTGCTTGGTGGAGTGTACTTGGCCTAGCAGGCGGCACATCATCCACCACTACAACTCCTGTCCTCCAGTCTCCTCCATCTAGATTGTGGCAATAACCATCAGAGGAGATGTTTCTCAGGTTTCTCATTACCTGTTGAAGTTATTTGATGAATATTTTCATTCCCCAGCCAAAATTCATTCAGCTGATTTCCAAATCCTTTCTTATAAGCATGCCAAGTGCAGAAGAAATCTACTGACCCGTCCCAACGTCTCTGTATTACCTAGAGTAAAACCAGATGGGTTATGTTAAACATTGGGCCAAGGTCTCTCATTGCAGATAAGACTAAGATAGGTAAAAAACTATAATAGTTTATGAAAAGGTCAGCAGTATCCTAGAAGCTACATTATATACAAACTCGTATATCAAAAACAATCTGAAAATCCCCCAAAAATGGCGTGACTGTTCCTTATAATCAGACTTTATAATATTCTGCTCAATAGAACAGGTCAGTATTACTTGGAAGAATCTTCTTCTAGTAACTTATTGACATATTTGATATACTTACAATCCATCCCCCTCCATCTGCATCCATATCACACAGGACCTTAAGGGGCTGGCTGCCATCGGGGTATATGGTGTACCAGTCACTCAGTACTGCCCCCTGATCCTGGATTTCTTTACAGTTCCTGGCAGCTAGGAGACAGATATTAGAAGGAAAATTTCCTCATAGGGTTGTCTGGATAAAAAAATAACAATATTGAAATTCTCTTTTAGTGAATTATCAGTTACTAGAGAGTTGCGGTTCCCAATTCAGGATTGCCATCCATCTATGAGCCAAAGCAGAGTACAGCAATAAAGAATCTTTCACTCCAGAGGACCCTGCACATCCGAGCACATGGCCAGATCATTGACTTAAATGTTTCCTGTGTAATACCTTATTTCTCCTGTTCTGGTTCTAATCGCAGTGTATTCTACTAGCAGAACTGAATGATGTGTTGTCAGGAGACCCAATGAGAGGATTTCCTAAAGCAAACAATCCCTTTATTTTTATCAAAAGCGGTCATTACAGTTAGGTTAGTCATTATAGGGGTATCCATACTGTTGGTAAAGTTTACTACAACTCTCCACAGGCTATAATGGAGAGTACTGAAGTGTAGAAGAAGGATTCCCTTTTGATCAGTTTAGCCTCCAGTCCAAGTTTGGCACCTCCAGTCCAGGTCGGTTTCATGGGGTAAGAAACAGTCTCAAACCCCTCTTTTTTTTACTTTCAAATTCTAAATTTGGAGATTCCAGAAATTAGTTTCTCTAATGTAGGTGTGATATGTCTCTCAATTTTATATTGTTTTGGGGGATGTGCAGTAAAATTTCAGTCCTCACTTCTAGAAATGTAACTTACCATGTAGTGGCTTAGCGTCTCCACTGTCTCCTTTCTCTCCTGTAAGAGGAAGATATTTAAGTGTTTAAGCTCGTCTTATACGAGCAATTCTCATTCCATTCCTTCCCATAGCACACAACTATACTAAACCTAAACCATGCCTATGGTGTGGTAGATTTAACACACCAGCTAGCAGTTGGCATCTATGGGGTCATAATTTTGTTGTTTTGTATGTTATTCCATACAGTCTAATATTCCATTTAAAAGTTCTTCACTGACCTTTTTCACCTGGATGTCCAACCTCTCCTGGCCCCCCTAGATCCCTTTTGTCCTGGAAAATACAGCAATAGATTTATATACAGTGTTGTACACAGTGAATGGTGGCCCCATAGCAAGGATAGACATTAGACCACATTCAGATCCCATCATGACTCCACCACATCCTTTACCATTTTCTCAATACCCCTAAAAATGAGAAAAGACCATCCTGGGGCCACAGAGCAGCTACGTGGACTGCTCTTAAGTTATCTTTCTCCATTTCGTTATAATTTACAGTTGTTATTATTATTATTATTATTAATAATAATAATAATAAAAAATAATACATTTTATTTATATAGCGCCAACATATTCCGCAGCGCTGTACAATTTGTAGGTTTCAAATACAGACAGAAAGATACATTACAAAGAAAGGTATTTCACACAATGGGACTGAGGGCCCTGCTCGCAAGAGCTTACAATCTATGAGGTAGAGGGGGTGACACAAGAGGTAGCAGGGGCGGCATTGCTTATACAGAGGTCAGACACTTTTGTAATAGAGGTGACTGTCATTACACAAACATAAAACTTTATGAGCCGTCAACAGTCGTGTCCTTTAACATGTGGATGGAGCTTGGACAGATAAAGTTATCCAGAGATGACATCATATCGTGGGGAAATGTGGGAGCAGGGACAGTGGAAGGTTAAGGGTTTACGTTAGAAATTGTGATAGGCTTGTCTGAAAAGATGCGTCTTTAGTTTGCGTTTGAAACTGTAGAAATTGGGAGTTAATCTGATTGTCCGGGGTAGAGCATTCCAGAGAAGTGGTGCAGCTTGGGAGAAGTCTTGTATACGAGCGTGGGAGGTTCTGATAATAGAGGATGTAAGTGTTAGGTCATTGAGTGAACGGAGAGCACGGGTTGGGCGGTAGACAGAGATGAGGGAGGAAATGTATGGAGGTGCGGCATTATGGAGAGCCTTGTGGATGAGGGTGATAACTTTATTTTATTCTATAATGAATAGGCAGCCAATGTGGTGACTGGCACAGACCAGAGGCATCACTGTAGCGTCTAGACTGATAGATGAGCCTGGCCGCTGCATTCAGAATAGATTGTAGAGGGGAGAGTTTAGTGAGGGGAAGACCGAATAGTAAGGAGTTACAGTAATCAAGGCGAGAATGAATAAGAGAGATAATAAGTGTCTTTAGTATATCTCTGGTAAGAAAAGGGCGTATTCTGGAGATAATTTTGAGGTGGAGGTGACATGAACATGCGAGTGATTCAACATGAGGGGTGAAGGAAAGGTCTGCATCATACATGACCCCGAGGCAGCGGGCATACTGCCTAGGAGTTATAGTAAGGCCTGAGACTACAATGGATATATCAGGGACAGATCTGTTAGATGGTGGAAACAGTAGTAGTTCAGTTTTCTGAAGCAAAGTGACAGTGTAGAAGAGATGAGATCAAACCTATACCAATATTCTATAGATCTTTACTGGTCACCATCTTGGGATTACGTAACATTATATTCAGTAAACTTCATTTTGTACCCACCTATTCTCCTGGTGTCCTGACATCTCCTTTTTGTCCTGGAAGTTCAGGATGACCAAGGCAGCCTCAAAGAATGGACAATTTGTCTGACTCCCCAATTCCTATAACTTTCACATCTATCAGTAAAATACAAGTTCCATTAGGGGTGGAATAACATACATTAGTGATAAATTGTCCATGATCACATACTGTCTGATGAAACTATATACACATATATGTATACATAAAGTACTCACCTGGACATGACTGGTCACTGCTACACAGCCTTGAAACCATTCCAAGCCAGAGTAGTATCGGCACGTACACGATGACTACAAGATGTTTGGAGCCGTCCTCCAGATCCCACACATTTACCTTCTGAATAATTTTGTAGACAAGGTCTTCACGTTTATATATAAGCCTTGTGACCCAATACTACTTGTCCCAAGGGAACTGTCCTTTCTAAATTTGTGAAATATTTCCCAACAGACTGATTGGCGTAATTTAGCTCATATTCCCCAATGATCGGATATTTGAGTAGTTGCATGGTTACACAGCACGGTTGAGAAAAGACATTTCTATGTTTGGATGGATTTTCTCCCAAACACAATTATATTTAAATTTGTGTAGACTTGAAGAATTGAAATTTTAATTATTTTTGTAAATTTAAGTAATTTGTAAATTTTACAGAATTTAAAAAATTTCATGCAACCATGAAAGTATAAAGTTTTTATAGTCTAGAACCTGTCAGAAACCCAGCCAGGATTTCATTACGGTGGCCATGTTATCTTCTAATTTCTGGTCTGATCTGCAGGCAATGTTGTGGTAGAATTTGGTTATGATCCCTGAACTAAGGAGCTCACCTTATTGTGTGAGCTCCCAATTCTAAAGGACTCTTCTGGGGAAAGAGAATACTGTGACCAAAAAGACAATAAACACAAGACTCTCCAGCATGTCTGAAGTCTTCCAATCGACCACTCAACAGTCTGTTTATTTTATAGTAACAGTTTTTACAATTTAAGGCTGTTTCATATAATGGGAAGGATGCCATTAGGACATTGCTTCCAATTCTAATTACCATAATATATTTTGCTTGCATACATTAAATGAATAGTGAAGAACATTTTGGATCCTATACAAAGGGACCTTAGACAAAGACATGTGCAAACAGGACCACATAAGCAAATACATCTGGAACCTCTTATACCTCGATCAGTATTTACTAAAGAAGTGTAATTATGTTTACCTTTATAAAAGCAGGTTACAGAGTAGGAGAAGCTTAGAAGATTCTGTGGGAAAACATTAAGTATAACTTGTCATGTCTGTCTACATCCTGAAGTGCAGAAACTCAACTTCTGGAAACTGTCCTTCTTAAAAAGGGATGTTGCTTCTGCTACCAAACTCAAGTTGGATGGGCAACATTACATTATTATTACATTGTTGTTATTGAAACAGAGATTTTTCATGAACTGCAAAATCCTTGCATTTTTAGATCTCGACCAGTGGCTACTGATATCAGGTGGCCAATGAGCACATCCAAAAGATCTCCAACTCTAGTTGGATCCTTTATAAACTGACCAATAATATTACCCTGTAATAAATTGAGAAATATTCACCCATTTGCAGAAGAAGCAGAGTTGTGACCCCAGTCAATAAAATCCCCCATCATCACCACTTTACCAGTCCGAGTAGCCCACACCATTCATATTTATAGTTGACCTTTTATTTTCCTTCTACTGGCGATGGAGGAACGGGGTAATAAATGAACTGTTTAGCACTCTTTGTAATTTATAGGACCTGATAGTTGTCGGGTTATCAAATATTCTGGATTACTATACAGTCATTGTAAAGTATGTAAAAGTGTAGAGCACCTTTAGGAACATATGGGGAGATTTATCAAGGCCAGCGTTTCCTCCTGCGCCACCAGAGGATGACTGAATTTGTGATGAGGAGAACCTCGTCAAATTATTGGTAGTCTGTCAGAAGAACACGACATATTAACCCAGTCCTGCAGATAGATAGGCTAAGGGTCTCTGAATCAAACAGTGTTTTCACCTTGTGAATCGCTGCCTGTGTCGCTGAGATATCGCCGTTTTTCTCAATATCCAAATGAGCTCCTTGGAGCTATAAGAGTGTTGCTGCCTAGCTCTATGGAGCAATGACAACACCCCCGTTGCTCCAAAGAGCTCATTTCATGTAGAAAAAAATTGCAACATCACAGCAATGGGGCCGGCAAGACACTTATTTTCCCCAGGTGAAGGAAGCATCTACAAGTAGGCAGCCTACACATTGACTTAGCCTACCCCAGGCACCCTAATTATGTGGTTTGGTAAGAAACTTTCAACAAATATTTGGAAATTCACAAATTGCCCATGCTGCGTCTCAGTCTAAACCGCTCTAATCTTCATCTCTGAATGTTTGAATGAGTATGTATGCCCTCTTGCAGTGTACCAGTTGATGCCGTCTGCATGGGATGTGTGCTCTCCTAGGTGGTATAATCCATTAAGGTTTGCTGAGTGACAATTGGTATACCACCAGCCGCCTTTAAACAGGAGGGAACAGCTGCCATCCCTGTTGTCATTGTCTTCGTCTTTGGTACTAAACTTGGTTTTGCTTAGACCTCCCAAAGAATCCCCTGCAAAATGACAAAATAATGAAATATTGTTCAGAGTATTCATAAGCAATCTTGGAGGCCTCCTCCCCATGCTACAAGTTCCGTAAGGCCTACTGCTTTCTTCTAGCAAGTATACCAAAGGTTTTAGATATGGAGTCTAACCAACCTCTACGAAGGACACTCCGCCCAAACTGATGCTCACCTGCAGTTCCTTCCAGAAAAGCTCCAATTAATAATTCATACTTCTGAGATTCATCCAAGACTTGGAAGCTTGCGTACTTTGCAAACACCTTTTTGCCCTCAAAATCTTGTAGATCAACACGTAATTCCCATGTTCCTTTATAGAGAGAGATATGAAGGATATTTCGGAGATTTAGAAACTGGAAACTAAAATATCTTTGTTGGTAAAGTTTTCTGACCCCCTAGTGCAAAAAATTGGTCAAATCAGATGGATATATGTGATCTGGATAACGTGGTGGGGTGATGGACACATTTCCTGGACCAGGCAGTATTTACTGCATCATAGTGATGGTCTATGCGGTGTCTTCCAGCCTGACCAGGAGCCTCCTGTCCAGCACTCACAGTATCATTGGGGTACGGAAAAAGAGATGCAAAGTTAGCTGCATGCACACGGAGTTACGCCGGGCTTGTAAAAATAGAGTATTTTTACAAGCCCGGCGTAACTCCGTGTGCATGCAGCCATTTTATGCTACAACTCACAGCCCACAGGAACATATTGTCTGATCCTGACTGTGGCTTCACTAGACTCTACACTAAATGTTTCCCATAGTTACTCTTAGTAAAAAAAAAACAAGGACGAATGATAGATTATTACTATAAAATAATAAGCACCAGGTCAACTAGTCATGACAAGCCAGCAATACCAGATTATAGAACTATGATCCCTTCATATACAACACTTGGGCAAGCAATGAGCTGAATGGTCAATAGGGAGATGATCCTTAGATATATCATTACCTATTGAAGTTATTTGATGAATATTCTCATTCCCCAACCAAAATTCATTCAGCCGACTTCCAAATCCTTTCTTATAATCAGCCCAAGTGCGGAAGAAATCTACTGACCCGTCCCAACGTCTCTGTATTACCTAGAGTAAGAGCAGATGGGGTTATGTTAAATATTTGGCCATGACCATACATTGTAGGAAAGATAGACGTAGGAATAGACCAGATGTAGACTACAAAATCTACTAAAAAGCCACCACTATCCTAGAAGTGACAGTATACAGAGTCCCAGAGGCATAAACTGAAGCTCCCAGACCTCAATGCAAAGTATGTAACGGGGCCCCACTTACCATGTGCTGCCAATAATACTGGTGTCTTCTTATACAGGGCCCCCTGTGGCTACAGGGTCTGGTAGTAAATGCTACCTCTACGCTCCCTATATCTCCACCCCTGCAAAGTTCTATAACAAAAACATTATCTCTTACTCAAAGAACAATATGGAGTTATTGTTCCTTTATATAGAGACTATCATATTCTGTAGAATAGAACAGACCAGTATTAATCAGAAGAATCTTCTCCTAGTGACTTATTGACATGTTGTATATACTTACAATCCATCCCCCTCCATCTGTATCCATATCACACAGGACCTTAAGGGGCTGGTTGCCATCGGGGTATATGGTGTACCAGTCACTCAGTACTGCCCCCTGGTCCTGCACTTCTTCACAGTTCCTGGCAACTAGGAGACAGATTAGAAGACAGATATCTTAGGGTTGTCTAGTTAAAAAAATAACTGAAAACAATGGTGAAGAAGAGTTCTGTCCGCTCCCTGCTTCACCATTGATGCCGTCTTCACCGGGAACTGCAGGTGCAATGTGATGATGTCATTTACATTGCGCCTGCAATTCCCAGAATATTCCGGACCGGAGACAGAAGGGGGACGTGGAAAGGGGAATATTGGGGCTTTGTAAAGCTTGGTAGGAGAGGGACATAATATTGTTGGGACAACTGCAAGGTTACTTTAAACTATGGGGGCATATGGAGAGGGATATTATGATATGGGGACAGTTGACCGGGAACATTATAATTTGTGCAAGTCAGGTATTTCCAACAATGAAGACTGTCAGGGATCCGTTCTTTTCAACTGAAAGGTCTGGATAGTTCTGAAAGCCGTACATGTAGTATATTTTCATCTGGTGATTTTAGGCAGACGCTGCTATATAGTCTCCAGACGCAGTTGAGAATGTGGCCTTCGTCAGATATTTCTGTTGTGTACTGATATACACCAGGATTTGACTCCAGTACTTAGTTATTGCAGATATTCAATGTATTTGTCAAAATAAGTGTAACAACTAGGGTTGAGCCGATCTTGACTTTTCAGGATCGATTTTAAAATCCGATTTCCGATCATTTTTCATTCGAACCCGATCTCGATCCCAATTCCGATCCCAATGCAAGTCAATGGGATTTTTTCATTAATCGGAGATCGGATTTTAAAAGCAATCCTATTCACTATACAGCATGGAATCTAACAATTGTTAGAATCCACGCTGTGTAGTGAATCACTAAAGTAGCCAGAGGATTTTTTTTTAATCCTCTGGCTACTTAGTCCCCCCTGGTGTCCACTTACCTCCAGAGATGGCTGGTCCGGTGCCCGGTGCCTTCCTTCTTCTTTGCCTCGCTGCCGCTCCACGCTGCTCTTCTCCCTTCGCTGCTCCCTCCCTGCCAGGTTAGGAGAGTGTGGGCGGGTACTGGGAGGGGAGACATCACGTCTCCACCCTGTACCCGCCCACACTCTCCTAAGCCACAAGCCCCGCCTACCTAGCGCTTTAAACACTAACCTGGGAGGCGGGGCAGCGAGACAAGAAGGAGGGCACCGGAGCAACCATCTCTAGAGGTAAGTAGCTGCTAGAGATGTTTAGTTTAGCGTCCCATTCGAATGAATGGAGGCAGCTGGTGCGCAGAGGGTTAAGGCTGTGTGCCGGCTGCTTCCATTCATTCCTATGGAACTGCAGCGGAGCCTTCACACTGAGTATACAGCGTATACTCAGTGTGAAGGCTAAGCAAAGCATTGTGGGAAAAGATCACCGATCTCGATCCCACATAAAAAGAACGTGTTCGGAATTCCGATGGCGATCGTGAAATTTTCTCGATCACCGATCGGAATCCGATCTTTTCCAAACATGATCGCTCAACCCTAGTAACAACTGATGAAATGTTTGTAATTGAATAATCATATAAACAGCTGGCTGAAGAGGGATGGGAGTAAATGTCAGTCTCACATACAGAAATGTAACCTACCATATAGCGGCTTAGCTTCTCCCCTGTCTCCTTTCTCTCCTGTAAGATAGATATTATAGATTATATACCGCTAGAAAGCTGACACTGTGCTGAATTCAGCGCACTTTCAACTTTGGCGATATACACCGAGGTGCCAGAGATATCGGCAACAATATCCCTCCACTGTCAGAGAGGCCGGCCTTACAGCCTAGTGTCATCGCTGACAGAGCAATGTTATGGAAGAGTACTGTCTTGTCCGGGGGTCCTCACCCAAAACTAACATCACTGATATCTCCAACATCCGTGCACATACAGTCAAAGCTGACAATGCTTTGAATTCAGTTAGCACTTACCAGATATGGGGTCATGATTTTGTCACCCTATCATCAGACTTGATAGTATTTCAGATTCCCTGCTCTTTCATCCCCCAGTGTTTTTTAGGGTGGCTCATTCTATTGGGCCTCATAAGGATAATATGCTATTGTATTACATACTGAATAATAATAATAATAATAATAATAATAAGGGGGCATTCACACTACGTAACGCCAGCGTGTATCACAGCCGTACACGCCGGCGTTACAGCAGGGCTGCCGAACACTTCCCATTCATTTCTATGGGAGCTGGCATGCGAGCGCTCCCCATAGAAATGAATGGGCTGCTTCTTTCACTGCGAGCAGTCCCATTGAAGTGAACGGGAAGTGCCGGCGTGTACGGCTCGGCATGAGCAGAGCTTGCCGTATACGCCGGCACTTCCCATTCACTTCAATGGGACTGCTCGCAGTGAAAGAAGCAGCCCATTCATTTCTATGGGGAGCGCTCGCATGCCAGCTCCCATAGAAATGAATGGGAAGTGTTCGGCAGCCCTGCTGTAACGCCGGCGTGTACGGCTGTGATACACGCTGGCGTTACGTAGTGTGAATGCCCCATAATAATAATAATAATAATAATAATATATGTAATAATTCTTCACTGACCTTTTTCACCTGAAGGTCCAACCTTTCCTGGATCCCCCACAGATCCCCTTTGCCCTGGAAAATATGGCAATATATTTATATACTATACAATGTTATACATAGAGAATAGCAGATATTAAAGAGGACCTGTCACCAGTGACATACATCTGTTAGACATTGTCACCTTCAGCATTTTGGTGTTTTGCCAAATCCGTTCAGCCATTCCAAAGACATAAGCCCTGTTAGTGTTGTTGCAAGATAAGGTATACTAGCCAAGTGGGCGGTAACACTACATGACAGCACACAGAGAGGCACATTGAGAAAGCAGTGTTACTGCCCACTTAGTTAGTATACACTAATTTGTAGTAAAACTAAAAGGGCTTATATCTTTAGAATGGCTGAATAGATTTGGATCACCAAAGTTCCCACCAAATTATGTACCAGTATGTCATTGAGCTTTTAACACCTGATAACAGGTCATCTTTAGTATTCAACCCCTTCAGGTTCTATTTGGCAGCATATACAACCCTTAAAATTGTGACCAAATTGTGTACAGCCTTGGACTACATATCAGCAGCCTGTTACGGTCAGCAGGGTTTATTTAAAAAAACCTAAATAAACGAAAACCCTACGGAGCCCACTGGACTCTGACTGCTCCACAACCTGGTGTGAACACTGTATGACAGTTAGTGCCACTGCCAGTTAAACTAAACAACCAGGTGTGCTCTGTTATAGATCACAGAGACCTGTCTAGCCAGAACTCCTGGTCTAGACAGAGACCGATTAAACCCAGTGTGCAACAGTTCCACCCAACCACCAAGGCAGCTTACTGCCAAACCCACTTTCAGTAACCCCGACTGAGAAGTACAGCTAGCTAAAGCCTACTGAGTACTTCACCACACAACAGAGGCATTGCTATCTCAGAGGGATATTGCTAGCTATGGCAACTAATAGTTGGTAAAGGCTGGAACGCACGCACACTCTTGAAGTTTGATCTTAGAGCACTGGGCATCCAGACCAGCCCCCTTAAATAGGCAAGGGGCAGTCACAAGAAAATAGCCCAGCTGCCCACACCGAGCGCAGATTGGCCGGCACGCCAGTTAGTCAAAGAGCCGACCATGCCCGGCTGCTGCAAGGGAAGTTAACCCTTGCAGTGCTGGACTGTGCAGTGGAACAGGCTGTGACTTCCATATCATGGCCGCACCTGCTCCACAATCCTAACACAGCCACATGGACCTTCTATGTTATCTATGACTATTTTTTTGTAAATTCCCAATTTTGTAAAGCTGATGGACACTGTAGAAGAGATAAGCTCAAACATATACCAATATTCTAAAGATCTTTATTCGTCACCATATTGGATTACTTAACATAAGCCATACATTTCAATAGCTCTTCACATTCTACCCACCTTTTTCTCCCGGTGTCCCAACATCTCCTTTTTGTCCTGGAAGACCAGGGTGACCAGGGCAGCCTTGAAGAATTGATAATTTGTCCGACTCCCCAATCCCTATAACTTTCACTTCTGTAAGGAAAAAAAAATAAATCATATATATATATATAGTCATATATGTTATGTCAGTCCAGGTAGCTGCAACGGGGCTAAGGGATAGCAGTAGGGAATCTCGCCCTGCACTACTCCCACTAGCTATCCCAGTCCCTGCCTCACGGGTGTGGGTCGGCTGTACTCAGGCTAAGCCTGACCCCGACAGCTCCTCTCTCACTGATTCCGTAGGCCTAGAGGGAAGTGGGAGAAGGAATGCCCTATAAGACCTCTAGGGACTGGAGACTAAAGGGGGTCACCCCTAACGAACAAGTGAAGCTGCTACTGACAGGGACTGACAAGGGTGTGCGCTGACTAACAAAACCAAGCAGCACACAGGAAACATGTGGTAAAGGATTCCCCCAAACCAATATGGGAAGGAACCATACACTAGGAAACAAACACAGGGAAACTGAGTAGAAATCAAAGGATAAGGCAATTCACACACACAGTCAATTTTACACAGAGGGAGGATTGGTGAACACAGAAGGGAAAACACACAAACCAACTCGTTCACCCAAACCTCCCAAAAATCAACCACGGAACTTCCTCTATCCCAGAACACCACCTACTCCTCCTGCTAAGGCCTAGCTCTGTAAAAGCGACACTCAGCACAGAACCATGGGAGGCATGGGTTTAAATACAGAGTAGAGACCACTCCTCCCAGGTGCAAATGGGAGGACAGACTAATCAACCAGGAGATAAAGCTGCCTACCATCAGTGCGCACGTGCAAGTCAGAAGGTGTGCACCAATACTCACGACAGGACAACCCCGCAGCGCCAGGATGCCACCCCAGACACTGTGCAGCCAAAAAATCCCCAGGTAAGAAAAATAGAAATTAAAGAACCTAAATACTCCTAACAATATATATATATGTATAAGTCAAGGTCTGGGGTTGCTAGGTGTAGTGGCATAGACACAAAAGTCCAGTTTCTTTAGTCTAAAACAATCTCAAAAAGGTAGTGCAGCAACAAAAGGAAACAATACAAAAATAAATACCTGCCCGGCTAGGCTCTAACTAAACATAGAATAGGTTACACCACCTAGAATAACAGAAATCAAAAGCCAGTTGAGTCATTCAGGACACAGCTCCAAAAATATGACCTCTCTTTCGCTCTCCAGCCAAGCTCAGCCCCCAGTTTGCTGCTGGAGTTGACTTCTTAAACCTCCTTGACGTAGAGATTTTCAACAGCTGAGTCGCTGCCGGAACATCCCCAAAGTGTGGACTGGAGGGGGGTGGAATGACAGGTCCCACTACCAACCTACCTGTCATTCCTAAAAATCCAGCCCAATACTGAGCATTTACCAAAATGCTCAGCATACGAAAGTTGTCTGCTGAGAACAAACATTCCTGGAGTTTTCTCATCTCACCCGCCTTAGTAGTCTGAGTGAGATGTACACCCCCCCCCCCCCCATTACTTGACCAGCCATCAGCTTACAATCAATATATATATATATATATATATATATATATATATATATATATATATATATATATATATATATATCTGCAGTACTCACCTGGACATGACTGGTCACTACTACACAGTCTTGAAACCATTCCAAGCAACAGTAGTATCGGCACATACATGATGACACCGAGGTGTATAGAGCCGTTCTCCAGACCCCACACACGTACCTTCTGAATTAATTTGTATACAAGGTCTTCACGTCTATATATAAGCCATGTGACCCAATACTACTTGTCCCAAGGGAACTGTACTTTCTGAGCTTGTGAAATATTTCCCAACAGACTGAATATAATTTGTTGTCCACAATTGTTTACTTTGCAGATTTATCATACATCCTCCAATGATGGGGTATTTTAACATTCGCATGGTAATATAGCAGAATTTTGAAAAGACAAATTTCCTGATCGTCCATCTGCAGTACACAAATGGGATAATTTCCCCTAGATACAATCAAAAGAGATCGGTTAACAAGCAGTTAAATCCTCAATTGGACAATCAGGACCTGCTTATAAGCGCCCCACTGAGTCCTTGTATTTTCCTTTTCTCTCTTCAGTTACATAGAAGAGTACAGGTTTGACTCTTCTGAGTCCTGTTGTTTAGTTTACTGGTGTCGCTTGGCCACTTTTGTGGTGTTATCTCTGACTCCCTGATTGGGAGAGATGCCACGTTGTATGTTCCGGTGGTTACTATAGACGCCACTTTGCGTCTTTGTTGTATTAAGGGAACACCAGGTGGGCATTCCTGGGCTTTTCTCTATGCCCGTGTCATCGGAGGTATGGGGCCCAGTGATTGGGCATGCCTCAGTGTCACATGGTGTGTTGGGGGCACTACTAAGTCTATTTAAACCTAGACAGCCGGCTCCGGCGCCGTGGCTTCTCATTACAGCCGGCCGGGTGGTACACATCAAACGCTAATTAATCTAACAGCCAGCGGTGTACACTCGAGTGCAGTGGCGTAACTAGGAATGGCGGGGCCCCGTGGTGAACTTTTGACATGGCCCCCCCCCAACCGACACCGAAGACCTCGACCAACCCCCTCCTCCGCACTCTATTATGTCCCTTAGTAAGCCCTGCACACAGTATTATGTCCATTAGTGGCTCCTGCACACAGTATTATGTCCATTAGTGGCCCCTGCACACAGTATTATGTCCCATAGTGGCCCCTGCACACAGTATTATATCCAGGATCGGCAAGTAAATAGGGCCCATAACGGCTAATTTAAAAAAAAAAAAAAACCGCAGCGGTAGTGGCTGTCATCGGGCCCCCTAATGGCCTGGGCCCTGTGGCAGCCGCCTCCGCTGCCTCTATGGTAGTTAGGCCCCTGCTCGAGTGCTCCCTGGCTTTATTCCACTGTATAGCCTATGATGAGCTGGTGCCTGCCAGCAGAAACGCGTCAGATGGGGCATGTGGAGCGTGCTTTTGTACCTAGTGTCTCTGCGTGCAATGTGTGTATGTTGGCAACTCTAGATAGAAATGGGGGTGTAATGTAGGCCCTCCAGTTAGTGGCTAGTCAGTTAGGTGAGTCGGTCCTTTACTGACTGTACTAGTTATGAAGACTGTGTTTATGTTTGTGCCACACGTATGCAAATGAGGGCAATCCTGTGATGGCCACAATAGATCCAAATCTGGACTCGCATGAATCCTGCGCATGGCTAGCGCTTAGTGCACAGATTATTGTGGTCACATTAATGAAACATTAGCCACCTGAACCCGACACCTTAGGAGGACTCGGCTCTCAAAAAGTAAACTTTACTTTTTATTTCTTTTTTTTGCCATATTAACTAGTGAGGGGGCCCGGGCCTCCTAAGGTGTTGGGCCCTGTGGCAGCTGCTATCTCTGCTACCATTGTACTTGCCCAGAATTAATTTCTTCTACTTACAACATCAATCCGGAAATAACCTTACCTGTGTCCTGGAGTCATCTTGAAAATGAACAAAAGAGCCACCCTGCCTTATTTACAAGCCTCTTTTTGGGTAGAGCTAAAGGCTGCAAAACCATCCAATCAGCACCAGCAAGATGGATCCCACTCCACAAAGATCTGCTATGACATCTCAGAACAACCCTCACCAGAATCTGTGAGGGCGCACTCTACCTGAGACATTTCAATATTAGGGCAGAATTGTCAGGGTACCATTGCACCAAAATATGCATGGTGCCAATATGGTTATCCATTAACATGTCTATTAAACACTACCAGTTGGACATAATGGTCTCAGAAGATTTGGCCTTTTGCAAAGTGGTACTTAAGGAGACAACAGAATTCCCACCCAGATATTGCTTTGTAAATTCCATTTGTGCACTGCCGACGGACGATCAGGAAAGCTGAAAATTAACTTATGAAATTTGCATTTCCTGGAGTCTGGAGGCAGTACAGCTTACCCTACCTATTTTTATTGCTTTTATACTATACAAGGACTCAGTGGGTCAGTGGGCCTCTTATAGGTGGGTCCTGATTATCTAATTGATGATTTAATTGCTTGTTATCCGGTCT
This sequence comes from Leptodactylus fuscus, assembly GCF_031893055.1. Lineage (NCBI taxonomy): Eukaryota > Metazoa > Chordata > Amphibia > Anura > Leptodactylidae > Leptodactylus > Leptodactylus fuscus. Next base: position 36,211,409 of record NC_134275.1, read on the forward strand.
CTTCTGATTGTATCTAGGGGAAAATATCCCATTTGTGTACTGCCTCCGGACTCCAGGAGATGCAAATTTCATAAGGTAAATTTCAGCTGTCCATTTAAGTGGCTTTTCCCATGAACATAACTGTGTGGAGGGATTCTTTCTCAATGACCACATGAATCAACGGAGCGAGGACAGGTGGAGCAGCCCACGATTTTATGCCAAAAACGATAACACACAAGGTAGCCTGCCACCTAGGAACAAAACACAGTCCATAGCCAGAGCACAGTCTATATCCAAAATCAGTCAACTAGGAGGACAAACGGGATGAATCACAGTCCACATACTCTCCAGATCACTCTCTGTTTTGTAGGATGCAACAACTACTCCCCAGAAATAAACAGGCACAAATCCTTCTCCAGGCTCCATCAGGACGGGATCTTCTGTCTACCTGCCTTCACGTTCTGGTCTGATCCCACCTAGCAGCGGATAACTCCAGAAGTATCTAACACTCCAACTCTCTCCCCTAGCCCTTCTTATATCCCTAAATTGCGTGACTGGACAGGCAGGTTACAGTCTCCCCAGGGCCAGAGATAATAGTGTGTCCTGCAGGGTATGTCATGGCATAAAAGGTGGATCACCATTGGTGGACCTCACAAGGGGACGAAACACTACTCAGCTAAGGCTAAACAATACTGATTCGATTATCTCCCCCTTTGTGCTCAGTTCCTGATGTGGCAGACAAGACATGGGACAATGCCCAATCACAAAAAGAGTAGGGATATGACATCACACTATGACATATGACACTACACCAACGCACCATCACAATAACCATATTTAAGTGCAGAAAATTGAAGGTTAATTTTTTTTGCAAATGTTAAATAATTCACAATTTTACAGAGTTTGAAGATTTTCTCCAACCAGCTTAGTGATAACAGTATTTTGTCTTGATAGGTTTCAATGGATCCGACCATCAATGCAGGAAATTTTTATAGTCTGGGACTTTCCAGAAACTATGATATACTTATGGGAAGAATATGCAAATCTGCCTTCCATGATGTAATTAGGAAGACAGTTGCTGCCTCAGTATTGCAAACCAATAGAGGGCGCTCACTGGAATGTGCAAGCCTGTGTTATGACAGGATTCCAGTGAAATAACCCAATAATGGCTGTTCCCTTTAGCATCATGCCCGACCTTCCAAGAGGCCTTTGTTTTGCAATGACGCTGGGATTATTACCAGGTATAGTCTCTCAATCGAGGACAGCTGTTTCGATCTACTTGGATCTCTTCAGCCCGATGTAGAGAGGACTATACCTTGGTAGAGGTGAGAGGCTTAGACAGGGTTTAGGGGATATTGTCACTCCTTAGGGAGAGACCACCATATAGGTGTGTGGAGACTTGTTAAGCCTTTAGCACTCCACTTTGCAAGGAACTATGGGAAGAATATGCAAATCTGCCTTCCATGATGTAATTAGGAAGACAGGGGAGATACCATGATCACGGTTCTCTCCTCGGGTAAAGATACTTACCTGGCAGGGGAGATACCATGATCCCGAAGGTGTGAACCAGGGTGAACCACCTTCGAGAGAGGCTGAGCAGCTGAAGACTGCATAGCGATAACCAGAGTCGGAGACTACAGGAGGAGAAGACGGAGAAGATGGCGACTACTCAGGAGGAGATCATCATCGTCGAAGCTACTGCCCCGGCCCCAGCTGAGACGACGACTCCCGGAGAAGACGCCAGGAAGACAGCAACCGGGGCAGCCATCCCTGAAGCCTCCCCCAAGCCTGTGGGGCCCGGCAAGCCAAAACAGGGACCTCCAGCCCTGGAGCCCTGGATGCGGCAAACCGTGGTCCTCAAGCTGAGGGAGGTGGACGGGAGGCGCCCGGACCCGACAGAGGAGACCTTCTGCCAGAAGATGCTGGCAGAGCAGGGCTTTTCACCAGCTGAGACGCTCAGCGTCCAGGCCTTCGTGACGGGCCTTTTCTATGTCACCATCGTGAGCACGGAGGTCTGCCGCAGGTACTGAAACGCGGTGAAATCTGCTGTGCCGGGATCCCCCTTCGCGGGCAACTGCCCAATCCAGAGGGACGAGAGGAGGATCACCATCACAATGAGGAACCCGCACACTCCAGCCGCAGATATCTTCACCTTCCTCAACCGCTTCTGCACGGTGATCTGGGAACCCTCCCCCATCACCAACAAGGCGGGATACTGGACGGGGAAGTGGTCAGCGATCGTCAAGCTCGGGAGAGACAGCTCCAGAGACGACGGGGTAAGGCACTTACCACCTGTTTTTTCCCTAGGTAACAGCCAGGGCCTCATCTTCTACCCAGACATGCCACACACCTGCAGGAAGTGCGGCGCGGAAGGGCATGAAGTGAAAGACTGCACAGCTGGAGCCTGTCGGAATTGCAGGGTGGCGGGCCACGAGACGAAAGACTGCCCGAAGGCAAAGACCTGCAACCTGTGTGGACTGGCCAGCCACGTCTACAAGGACTGCGACCGTCGATCCACATCCTACGCAGGAGCAGCGAAAAGGCTTTTCACCACCGTGAGTTCTGCTGGGGCGACGGCGGGACCGGCAAAGGCCCCCAAGGCCAAAGCCGGGCCCGCCAAAACCCCAGAGGTTCGGGCCAGGCCCTCAAAGCCCCAGGCTAGAACCCAGGCGACCACGAAGAAGAAGCCGGGACAGGACAAGAGCAAGGGCCCCAAGGGCCAAGGTAAGAGATCGTCTCCCCCCCTACCTCCACCCCCACCGAGGTTTCCCTCCCCGTAGCCTCCACAACCTCGGTGGACACCCCTGTTAGCACCCAGACCCCCACCCTTCCTTCCACTGAGGTAGCACTAACCGTCACTCCTCCAGCTACCTCAGTACTGTCTATGGAGGAATTCCCCCCCCTCCCCTCTCGATCTCTTGTCGCCCCAGAGCCGCCCAAGCAACCCAAAAAGAGGAAGGAGAGGGAGGACCACAGTGACGATCCTTCTAAGAAGATCGCCATTGAGGCCCCAGAGGACGCCATTGAGGTGGACGACCACAGGGACCCCATCCCTGCGGACACCGAGCTGGAGAGGAGGGTCAGCCAGATCGTGGATGACCCTAACCAGGAGGACACCGCGGAGTTGGACACCAACATCGCGGCCGTCCTGGAGGGGGAAGGACCAGCGAGCCAGGTGGCCCTCATCGTCCAGGAGATGGAGGAGATCTGCGGCCTGTGCCTCGGGACACCGGAGCTGGGCCCGGACATCTGCGATGGGAGCGGTAACTAGCCTGTATCGTTCTGACTGTTGTCTTAACCCTTTTACCTTTTCACTATGGCAGGAATTAACCTTCTTTCCATTAACGTGTGAAGTGTGAGAGAGAAGAGGAGACGGCAGACGACGCTTGCTTTTTTCGCTTCCATCCCCAGTATTAATGTCTTTATGTTGCAGGAGTGTTCCCTTCCTTCTTCCAGGTCATACCACCACCTGTGCAGGGAGTGGAGCCACGGTCCATCCTACTGGTTTGGTGGGGGCAACTTTAAGTCCGCAGGTATTGCTGTCCTCATTAGGGGGAACGCCTTCACTGTTGAATCCGTCCAGGAGCTCGTCGGTGGCCGTCTTGCGGTTATCAATGGCACCTGGGTGGACGAGCCTCTCAGGCTCATCAACGTGTACGCTTCCCCCAGGAAGGCCGAGCGTCTGGAGCTTTTTCAGATCCTGCGCACACAGCTCGTCACCACCAGGGCAGTGGTATTGGCCAGGGATTTCAACTGCCCTGTGGAAGCGGACGGACGAAGCTCCTCGACATCTTCGAAGCTGGACGTGACGTCAAAGCTACTGATCGAGATGGTGTCCGCAGCCTCTCTTCGGGACGCTGTGGGTTCCATGGGGCCGGCATCAGTTAATTATACCTGGTGCTGCCCGGATGGCTCGCAGCGCTCCAGGATTGACTTTGTGTTCACCTCTTGATCGGTCACCCAGGTAAGGCACTCTATGATCCCCTGCTTCTTCTCTGACCACAGGGGCATTCTCTTCAAGGGTACTCTGGGCCACGGTTTCCCTCCTGGCCCACGGTTTCCCTCCTGGCCCAGGTTCCTGGAAGTTGAATTGCGCTCTGCTGGAAAATGAGGGGTCGCTGGAGGAGCTTAGAGATGCGTACTTGTGTTGGCGTAACGGCCGCTTCTTTTTCAGGACTGTTTCAGAGTGGTGGGAATATGTTAAAGTTCAAATCCGTCATTTCTTCCAGGCCAAGGGACGCCAGCAGGCGTCACAGCGCAAGAGGGACCTCAAGGGGATGCAGCGCCAGCTCAACTCACTGATGGACCTTGAACGCTGCGGCTGGGACGTCAGGGACATGCTCGCCGAGGCCAAGAGGGGCCTGAAAAGGCACTTTGAGGAGGAGGCTCAGCACGTCATCTTCTGTTCCAAGGTGGAGACACTGGAGAAGGGTGAGAAGTGTAACTCGTTCTTTTTCAGGAAACTCCACGCCGGCCACACGCCTGTGACAGAGATGAAGGACGCGGACGGCAACATCAGACGGGGGAAGCAGGAAGTGATGGGAGTCGTCCACGACTACTACCGCGACCTCTACTCCCTGAGGCCCACAGATGACGACGCAGCCGAGGAGTTCCTATCGGGTATCACTAACATTCTTGATCCTGCAGGTGCCGAGGCTCTTGAGGCCCCTCTGACGGCGGATGAGGTGCTCTCTGCCGCTAAATCCTTTAGGACCGGAAGGACCCCGGGCAGTGACGGCCTCCCAGCGGAGCTCTATGTAGCAGTGGGCGACCTCATTTGCCCGGACCTGAAGGACCTGTACGAGGAGATGGTGGTGGGGGGTACTATGCCGCCGTCGCTGAGGGAAGGTTTGGTCACGATCCTGTACAAACGGAAGGGGGAAAGGTGCGAGCTGAAGAATTGGCGACCCATCTCTCTCAACGTGGACTACAAGATCTTGGCGAAGGTGTTGGCGACTCGACTGAAGGCTGTCATCGGCAGGATCATCCACCCCGACCAAACCTGCGGCATTCCTGGCCGTAGGATTGCGGATAGCCTGGCCATGGTGAGAGATACATTGCACTATATCGGAAACCGCTGTGCACATGCGGCCCTGGTCAGCCTTGACCAGGAGAAGGCCTTCGATCGTGTCTCTCACGCCTTCATGGCTAAGGCTCTCCGCAGATTCGGTCTGGGTGCGGGGTTCTGTAAGTACGTCAGCCTAATGTATTTTGATATCCACAGCTTGGTGTTGGTGAACGGCTGGAAGACTGACCCCTTCCAGTTCTCTCTGGGGTCAGACAAGGCTGTCCTCTTTCACCAATTCTTTTTGTTTGTGTTATAGAACTCTTCGCGGAGTCTATCCGGCAGAATGCAGGGATCAGAGCGATCACCACACCGGGACCTGGAAACCACGTGGTCAAGTGCTCGCTGTACATGGACGACGTCACCGTCTTCTGTTCCGACAGATCATCGGTCTCCACGCTCGCCCAGACCTGCGAGAAGTTCGGCCGGGCTTCGGGGGCAAAAGTTAACTGCGGGAAGTCAGAGGTCATGCTCTTTGGAGATTGGCAGCTGGCTTCCTCCTCTCCCCTTCCTTTCACAGTGCAACCGGATTTCATCAAGATCCTGGGAGTCTGGTTCGGAAAGGAGGGAGCGGCTCTGAGGTCCTGGAACAAGCGTTTGGCGAAGTGCAATCAGCGGATTGGATTGTGGAGCCTCAGACAGCTTTCGCTGGAAGGGAAGACACTGGTCCTGCGGAATGAGATCCTGCCTGTGCTCCAGTACACCACGCAGGTCTGGCCACCTCTCAACACCGTGGTCAAAGCCATCTACAGGATCGTCTTCCACTTCATCTGGGGCTCGAAGATGGACAGGGTGAAGGGGGTTGTCATGTACAAAGGACCCGTCCAAAGGAGGTAAGGGTGTCCCCAACATCCCCACTCTGTTGAGACTAACCTTTGTTTGTGATTGTGTCCGCAGAACCCTGATGACCGGAAAGGAGTCGGCAGGCCGAGCCATGTCCTGTTTGTTCCTGTTACCCCTGTGGCGTCGCCTAGAATGGGACAAGTGGAACAGCTCCGTCCCTTACAACTGGACCGTCCCCTGGCACTACGGAGACGTCATTCGGTTCGTGAGGGAGCACCAGCTGGAGGGGCTCAAGCCTGACCTTTGGAAACCCAAGACGGTCCACAAGCTCATCCGAGCTAAGGACACCATGGAGGAGATCCCAGGGCTGCCAGCTGGAACCGTGGAGGTCGTTTGGAAGAACATCTCTTCGGCCCAGCTGACCAATGGGCACAAGGACATGTCGTGGATGGCCGTGCAGAGAGGATTGGCGGTGAGGTCGTTCATGCATGCCCGCAACCTGTGCAAGACGCGCTACTGTCCCAGATGTCCCTTCATGGAGGAGACCACCCACCATCTTTTCTGGGCCTGTCCGTTTGCTCAGGGTCTGTTGGATGCCCTGGAGGACGATCTGCAGGACTCTGTCCCCAGGAGCAACCTTTCTTACCATTCGGTTTTTTATGGACTGTTCCCGGGGATCCACAGAGAGACTGACTGTGAGAAGGCCTGGCGCATCTTGAACTGCTTCAAGGACACTATCTGGTTCGCCAGAAACAGGCTTGTTCTCAGGAGGGAACAAGTCACCTTTCAGGACTGCCGCAGGCTCATCCATAGCCTGCTCCGGAACTACTCCATCTTGGACAGCCTGAGAGGTGAAGACGAAGAAGAAGACTGAGGCCTTTTTCTTCGATTGTTTCCTCCATTTTGCGCTTTTGTTTTTGCAGGACTGTGTATTTGGTATGTTTGCCCTGTCAAAGCCCTAAGCCAGTCTCCCTCTCCCCCTCCCTCCCCTTCCTCCCCCACGCTGGCTTGGGTGCTCTGGCAGAGCTATTGTTCTAGTTAGAATAGGAATTGTCTGTGTGTTCTTCAATAAAGCTTCGGGCCTGTGTTTACTCCCTCCCCCCCCCCCTCCTCCACATGTCAGATAGCTAGTTGTTGAATGCATGCATGCTGTGGGGCTAGGAAGTACTGGTATGGGGTGGGGTAAAATGGAGCACTCAGGGAGATTTCTTCGTGGAGCTCTGCCTTGCCCTGCTCCATGAGGTATGGGATCGTATTTATTTATTATGCAAGTATTGTATGTGGTGTATCATATGCGCTGTGTCGCAGTACTTTGTAATACTTTGGATTGACGACCGATAGTGAATAAAGCTATTTCAATACCGAAACAGCTGTCCTCGATTGAGAGACTATACCTGGTAATAATCCCAGCGTCATTGCAAAACAAAGGCCTCTTGGAAGGTCGGGCATGATGCTAAAGGGAGCAGCCATTATTGGGTTATTTCACTGGAATCCTGTCATAACACAGGCTTGCACATTCCAGTGAGCGCCCTCTATTGGTTTGCAATACTGAGGCAGCAACTGTCTTCCTAATTACATCATGGAAGGCAGATTTGCATATTCTTCCCATAGTTCCTTGCAAAGTGGAGTGCTAAAGGCTTAACAAGTCTCCACACACCTATATGGTGGTCTCTCCCTAAGGAGTGACAATATCCCCTAAACTATGATATACTTATTGTGGCTGGGTTATCTTGTCGTGCAGGAGCACGGCCACAGGTAGGGACAGTGCAAGTGAACCTGTGACATGAAAATGTAGTTTGTGGATAGTGTGTTATAGAGCAGGAGGAGAAGAGCAGACTGATGTATACTATAGTATTACCTGTCATTTAGTCGTCCAGGACATAGACTAGGAGCAGCTGTTATCAAAGTGTAGCCCTTTGGGCCCATACATGAGTGTACATCTGAGTTGGGGGCCGACCCGAGTTTATCACAGAATACAGTCAGATGACATTCTGCGTGACATCTGAGTACATTCCGTGATGCATTCATGTCTATGGGGTTTTTGGATCCATTGTGTTCCGATGACACAGAGCAGAATAGGACCTGCTCTATAATCATCTGTGTTATCGGAACGGAATGGATCCAGAAGTCCCATAGATGTCAATGTCATCTGAATTCTATGATAAACTCAGTGCCCAACTTAGTTGCACATTTGGATGCTTGCAGGACTTTTTTGCTGCATATTTTAAGTGTAATGGGCAATGGAGTCCCGAGTGGTCACCCAATACTAGTGTGACCGCAGCCTTACTGGTATACAAGTTATATGAATTCTGTCCTGTTCTTCTTACAGTTTCCACACAGAAACATTGCATAAGATTTATCTCTAATGAATAATATATCAAATTGTCGGTCTTGTTATTTTAGTGGGTTTTTTTTTATTTCTTTTTACTTTATCATGGGAAAGTAATCCACATTCCTTCCATGAATCATTAAGAAATATTACATAAATCTGAAACTTTCCAGCATGACTTTTCCCATGCACCCTGTAAGAACGTAATATACAAAGAGTTTTGTTCAGCACATATTTACTCAAGTGCAATTTTTTTTTAGAGGAGGGTTTGAGGGGGGGGGGGGGGGTGTCAAAAAAACATCGGCATTTACTAAAAACAACACGCAAAGATGTCATTAACCCCATAAGACCCTATATATAAACTGACCCCAAAAACCTAAACTGGTATTTCAGAGCATAGCAGACCCTTGTGATCATGTGTTATAGGCAGGGTACACAACTAGTAGATTCTCCTATCCCTTATAGCGACACTTGGTGGATGTCCTTGTAAAGCACAGATGCACAGTGACCTGTGACCCCATGCCGATCAGCTGGGTCAGCTGCCAGAAGCAGTGTATAAGGTATATGGCTGGAAGTGGCTCTGCTATTCAAGTGAATGGGAGCAGAACTACTTCTGGCCTTATTTCTGGTCCATAATCTGTGCCAGAATCTGCTGTTTGAACATACCCTAATGATCAGAACACGTAAACTGAGCTCAATCCAAAATACATGTAAAAATACACATCAAAATACACATCAAAATACACGTGTAAAATGTCATTGAAGAAGTCAATGGGAGTCTTATTTTACACGTGCAAAATTACACGCCAAAATACACGCCAGTTTACTCCGTGTGAACTACCCCTTACATGGTTGATATTCTCAGAGTATGGCAGCAAAATACCTAAATATTTAATTGTGTAAAAGTAGTGAAACTTATAAACTGGCAGAACATAATTTGCACAAAAACTTGCAGCTTTTTGCCCATTTTATCAACAATCTTGGCATTTTTCTCATCACCCAGAATACAAGAAGATGATTGCAGAGGACTGTGAGGGAGCACAGGAAGGGTGAGTATAAGTGCTTATTATGTTTCCACTCCATTCATTATACTTTGGGGTCTGAAGAGTTTTTTGGTTGGCAAAACCGAAAAATTTCTGTTTTGGCTTAACCCGCAATTTTGGTAAAATTGTTAAAAAACCTAACTGTTTTTCTTGTCTCTAGTCTCTGGTCATTTCTGTAAGTGTTGTTACCCCTGAAATTTTTCCAGAAAATGAATTATTTCTCTGAAAACATTATGCCAAAAATGTATGAAAGCAGGATAGTTTGGTTCCAAAGAAATTCCAGCTGTCCTGCAGTCTCAGCAGGCTTCAGTGTCGGCCTTTGGGGTTGTTTTTGTGCCTCTGGCACTGGGTGCTTTGACTCTGGTAATCTTCAGATTTCATGATGCCATCCACAAAAAATTTTGTGTCACAATGTAGGGCCCATTGTAGGGCCTCCTTGGGATTCTAAATTGTCACTAGGGGCCACTAGGCTTGAAAATATTGCTCTAGATCCAATCTTCTCAACCTGAAAAGAACAGAAAAGAAGAAGGTTTAAGAAAGCCGGCATTGACAGGGCGCTTCACCGCTGTTTGGGGAGTGGTCCTGCTGGCGGTCAGCACATCCCACCACCAGTACACTGGCAAAAGCAGTTTTTACTGCTGGTAATGCAAAGTATTTATCCACAATTGCCCCTGAAGAGTCCTTGTGTTAGAACGAAACGCGTAGGGATATACTGAGGAGTTATACGCATGCCTGGCAAATCTGGTCTGAAGCTCTGAGATTGTTTGGTGGTCGTAGCTCCTGCCCCCTATCCCTGTTGGTGTGGCATTAGGCCAGTAGCCTCAGGGAAGGGGGTTGAAGCAGCTACTGTATTTATAACATTTATTTCTGAGCGCTATGTACAAATTCAGTACCAGAAACCCCAAGGCATGTTCTTTCTTGTTTGATTAGCGAGTTAGGGTATTAGTGATATAGGGATATCATATTGATCTGCGATCCCCTCTTTTTTACCCACTCCTAGATAGCCCTAGACTGCATAAGCAAAGGGCTTTGGACTCATTGGCTGGATTTCTGGTTATTTGGTAAATATTGGTGACGTTTGGTAAAGTCCATATAAAAGGGGGCACGTAGGCGGGTTTACTCACCTTCTACCAGTACTTTGGTGAGAGGAACAGAACCTGCAATGGCAGACTCTTTGGAGAATTTGGTGCGTGAGAGGGTGGCCAGCCAGGGCCCTGGCTGGCTGCTCAGTCTCCTTCAGCAGACTTGTGATTCTGGGGACGGTGGCTCCTATTCCAGGAGGAATGGCCGGCCGCAGCGGGTGTCTCGCCCGCCGGCACGGCTTAGCCCCAGCCCGCCGGCGCGCGGAGGTGCCAGTGTCTCCAGGCGGCGGAGGGAGACCCGGGTTCGCGGCAGGCAGTCGGCGTCTGGCAGCGTCGGTCCAGGTGAGAGACCGGGCAGTGTTTCCCAGCGCACCCGGGGGGGGGGGGGTTTGGAGCGGGTCCCCGGCGCCATTCGCGGTCGGCTCGCGCGGGCCCAACATGGCCGCCACCACGAGGTCTTCTGTGGTGGCCGCGGCGGGTATGTCCGTGGGAGGGGCTTCCCCTCTCCTGTTCGTTGACGCGCCGCCTGCCGGAAGTGAGGGGGCGGGGCTTAACGCCATGCGAGCCGGAGCTTCAGAGGAGATAGCTCCGGACGCTCTTCTGTCTGTTGTGGCTGCTGCAGGCTGTGTGCAGGGGGGAGGGGGCTTCCTCTCCACTGCAGGGCTCTGTGTAGGTGAGTGTATGGGGTCGGGCTGCTCGGCCGTCTCAGGGGGGCGTGGCCTCGGGGGTTGCCATAGAGACAGGTCCAGCTTCTGCTTCTAATGCCTCTGCCACTACTGCTTTTGCTACTACTGCTGCTGTTGGTGCTGCTGCTGCCCCTCCTCCTCCTCCTTTTCCTGCTGCTGCCACATTTACCAGTGCTGCTGCTGACGACGTTGCGCGCGCCAGGGCCGCGTTCGCTGTTCCTTTGGGGGTTGGCGCGGTGGGTCATGGGGTTCGAGGGGTCCCTCAGCTCGCTTTATCGGCCCATCCTCACAGCGGCGCCCCGAGACGGGTTGGGGGTTGGGAAGGGGGTTCCAGAGGCCCGCGCCCTCGTTCTAACGTGTCTTCTTTTTCCGAGTCTTCCTTATCAGAAGACGACAGGTACCGCCGCAGCAGTGGGCGTCACTTGGATTCTTCCAGACGACATGGCAGCAGGTCGAGCTATCGCAGTCGCAAGAGCCACGCCAGACGTCGCACCCCGCGCAGTCGTTCGACCTCCAGGTCGAGGCGGAGCTACAGCCGTCAGGACCGAAGGCTGCGGGATGGGTCGCGTCCTTCTTCTTCACACCAAGAGAGTCGTCGGGGATCTCCGTCAGAAGTTCGTCCGGAGAGGGCTACATCTTCGTCATCTGGCCTACAACGTCCGGGGTTACAGCCTCTACCAACCGCTCCCGTCCAGACTGCGCCTCTTCCGGCCCCTCCAGGGCCGCAACCTGGTGAGTACGCCTGCCGTCCGGCTTGGGCACCTCACGTCACATCTACACTTACACCTGGTCAGGACCTATCCTCTTTCCTTAGGCATTTGCTAGAGGTCTCGGAGAGTTCCCAAGTTACGAAGGACACTGTGTCCGCTGCTACACCCGGGGGGGTTGCTCCCGCCCCGGCCGTTGATTTAGCTTCCAGTTGTATGCTCCGGGACACTATGTTTTCTGGGGTTGCCCCGTTAGGGACTCATGTCCCAGCGGAGCTTAGGGGATAGTTAAAGGGGAGTTTGTGGATATCTGGTCCTTATTGTCGGCAGACCATATTGCCGTCGATAAGGAACGGACTTTCGAGAAGGGATCTGTTCGCAAGCAGAGGGTGGCCGAGACCTTCGGCATTTGGCTGCAGGCTTTCGCCACTCTGGCTTACATCACATGCCAGGCTTCTCCGACAAAGGGCCCTGAGCTCTTCGTCTACATGGACACTGTCTATAGTGCTTATAAATTACACGGGGGTTCGATACGATGAGGAGTATCGTCGCCGCTTGGCTTTGACTCCTGCCGTCGGTTGGGCCTCTAAGGCTACCGACGTTTGGATCCAGTTGATCCTTTCCCAACGCCCCCAGCGGCCAATTCTGCCCGGTGCCGCCGGTGCGGGGCAACAGCCCGCGGCGACGACACGGCGACAGAGTGGATCGTGCTGGCTCTACAACGAGGGCCACTGCCGTTTCCACTCTTCCTGTCGTTTCCGGCACGAGTGTTCCATTTGTGGTGGGTCGCACTCGGCCTTGCGCTGCTTCCGCCGTAACCGGCAGGGTGGCAAGCTGGGTGCTGCCGGCACCGCAGAGAACACCGGTGAACGTGCGGCTGCTGGAACAGTGGCTCGTGCATTACCCTAGGAGGCGGGAGGCAAGCCTGCTTCTTGAGGGTTTCTCTTTGGGTTTCTATATCCCCCATGCCCCTTCTTCGGTTATGTTTCTTTCTCCTAATTTAAAGTCGGTCAGGGATAACGAGGATATGGCTTGGGAAAAGGTAATGAAGGAGGTGATGTTGGGCCGGATGGCCGGCCCCTTTTCCGATCCACCGCTGCCGAATTTAAGGGTCTCCCCTTTGGGTTTGGTCCCTAAAAAGGAGGCGGGTAAGTTTCGGCTCATACATCACCTCTCTTACCCTCCAGGGTCATCGGTTAACGTCGGCATCTCGAAGGAGGATGCGGCGGTGTCGTACACCTCCTTCGACAGGGCCGTTTTCTTTGTGGGCGGGCAAGTCCGGGTGCTCTTTTAGCTAAGTCCGATATTGAATCGGCTTTCCGGTTGCTTCCTGTTCACCCCGACTGTTTCCATTTGTTAGGTTGTAGGGTTAGAGACAGTTTTTTCGTTGACACGTGCCTGCCTATGGGATGTTCCATCTCGTGCTATTACTTTGAGTTGTTTAGCTCCTTTTTGGAGTGGTCCTTGCGCTACGAGACAGGCATCCCATCAGTCTTGCGCTATCTCGACGATTTCTTGTTTGTTGGTCCAGGGGGTTCGCCCGTTTGCGCTTATTTGTTGGCTACATTTCGGTCCTTGATGTCCCGGCTCGGTGTCCCCCTTTCAGCCGAGAAGACGGAAGGTCCTTCTATTCGGCTGTCGTTCTTGGGTATTGAGATAGATTCGGTCGAGATGGTGTTCTGGCTCCCGCCTGATAAGCTCGGCCGTCTTCTACGCTTGGTTGGGGATTTTCTTTTGGCTAAAAAAAAAAAAAAGTTACGTTACACCAGATGCAGTGTCTCCTCGGCCTCTTGACATTCGCCTGCGGGGTTCTGCCCATGGGTCGCGCCTTTTGCCGTCGGCTGTCGTTGGCGACTAAGGGCGTGTTACAGCCCGATCTTTTTATTCGCGTTACGCGTCCTCTTAAGGAGGATCTGCGCGTTTGGAGTATTTTTCTTTCTAATTTTAACGGTCGGGCGGTCTGTCAGCGGGGTGAGGTGACCAATACTGAGCTTTCGTTGTTTACGGATGCGGCTGGTGGTGACGGTTTCGCGGCCATATTCGGGGATGAATGGTGTAGGGGGTCTTGGCCACTACTGTGGTTCGAGACGGGCTTGGTTAGGAACATGGCCTTGTTGGAGTTTTTTCCCGATTGTGGCCGCGGTAGAGCTTTGGGGTGATAGGATGTCCAACCGTAGGATAGTTTTCTGGTGTGATAATCTTTCATTAGTGCAGGTTATCAATAGCCAATCTTCTTCCTCTCCCCCGGTTTTGGCGCTACTTCGGCATTTGGTATTGATTTGTTTGCAACGTAACATCTGGTTTAAGGCGCGTCATGTCCCCGGGGTGCGGAATGAGATGGCTGACGCTTTGTCTCGCTCACGTTTTCAGGTCTTCCGTGCCCTGCATCCGTCGGCGAGACCGGAGGGCTGGAGTTGCCCAGATTCCTTGTGGAGCCTGGTAGGGAACAGCTGCTAGAGCTTATCCGTGGGTCGGTTTCTGCATCTACTTGGAAGAGTCACTACAGTGCATGGGTCCTTTGGTTGTCTGTGTCTGGCGGAGCTGTACCCGCGGACGCCCCGACGCTGTTGGATGTATCCTTGGAGTTTTTAGCTAAGTTACGGAGGCAGGGTCTGTCCTATTGCGTGGTAGTTAAAGAATTAGCCGGGGTGGCGTTTATGTTAAAATTGTTTGGGCGTTTTGATATTACAAAACACTTTGCGATTAGACAGGTTTTGAAGGGGTGGAAAAAAGAGAAGCCTGGGGGAGATCGGCGCAGGCCAGTCTCCTTTAGTTTGTTAAGTCGTTTGATGGGAGCTTTGGCGGTGGTGTGTCAGGACGGGTATGAGTTAGCCTTGTTTAGGGCCGCTTTTGCATTAGCCTTTTTCGCGGCCCTTCGTATAGGGGAATTAGTCAGCCCCAGTAAGTCTAGACCCAGGAGTTTGGGTTCGGGTGATGTCGTGGCTTCAGATACTGAGATTAGGATCTGTCTTCGCCGCTCGAAAACGGATGTTTTCGGGCGGGGGACGTGGGTCACGATCGGGTGTACGGGGACCGAGTTTTGCCCCGTGGCTCTGGTAAAGGAGTATATCGCTAGGCGCTCCTCGGGGGACGTCTTTTTGTTGCATGAGACTGGTTCGCCACTCACTCGCTTTCAATTCTTGTCTGTTTTTCGTGCGTGTTTGGTTGCTGTGGGTTTGGAGCCTCGGGACTTCGGCACCCACTCGTTTCGCATAGGAGCCGCTACAACGGCCGATGCTTGCGGTTTGGGCGACGAAGCTGTGAAGCGCTTGGGGCGCTGGAGATCCGATTGCTTCAGGTCCTACATTAGGCCCGACCTGATGAAATGAATATCAGGGTTTTCTAAATTTGTCCGGTCATTAGGGGGTGTAGCAGTGAGGCATGTTGATCTGGAGGGCGACAATGCACGTTTGTTGATGAATGATGGAGTGCACCTTAATCCTATCGGGACTGACATTTTCCTCTCTGGGCTTCAGGATGGCCTCGAGCGGGCCTTGGTTCTTTTGAGTGGGGGGGCCAACAGGCAGGTGTAGGGAGGGTGCGGTACACTGCCTGTTTGGATGGCGGGGGTGTCCATGCCCAAGAGAAAAGGAAGATTGACCTACATGCTCGCTGGGTCGCAGCGGAGCATTCGGGAGGAGATGGAAGAAAACCACGAGGTGGGGCATGGACGGTTCTTGTTTTTACTTGTTGCACATTCAGTTCATGGGTTAGTTACTATTTGTTATTGATTTATAATAAAGCTGTGGCCTACCCCACTTATACCACACTTGAGGTGTCTGGTTTTTATTGTTATAGGCACTAAGGAGTAGTAGTCACCAAGGTTTTAATTTCATCCCATATGAACACGGGTCCAATGAGTCTAGATAGCCCTAGACTGCATAAGGAAAGGGCTTTGGACTCATTGGCTGGATTTCTGGTTATTTGGTAAATATTGGTGACGTTTGGTAAAGTCCATATAAAAGGGGGCACGTAGGCGGGTTTACTCACCTTCTACCAGTACTTTGGTGAGAGGAACACCCACCCACCCTGCCCTTCTGGTTTTTTGATGTCTATGGACTGTTTTCTCTTTTCGTTGTTTGTCTTACTTTCTTTTCAGATTTCGTTGTCACAGCTGGCGGGGGTGTCCATGCCCAAGAGAAAAGGAAGATTGACCTACATGCTCGCTGGGTCGCAGCGGAGCATTCGGGAGGAGATGGAAGAAAACCACGAGGTGGGGCATGGACGGTTCTTGTTTTTACTTGTTGCACATTCAGTTCATGGGTTAGTTACTATTTGTTATTGATTTATAATAAAGCTGTGGCCTACCCCACTTATACCACACTTGAGGTGTCTGGTTTTTATTGTTATAGGCACTAAGGAGTAGTAGTCACCAAGGTTTTAATTTCATCCCATATGAACACGGGTCCAATGAGTCCTAAAAGTTTATGCTTGTGTCAAACTGGCACATTGATACACACGCTAGTGTGCAGCTGGCCTTGTAAGGTTTGGCGGTGCTCCTCTATTATTGATTTTACCTTTATACAATTTTATCTGCAAAACAATCCCTTCAGTGAATCGTTGTAAATAGAATAGGAGCACACATCCATTGTTTCAGTGATTGGGCATATAAGTAACTACAATAATAATTCTATGAATCAGGAATGGCAGCAAACCAGATATACCGAAATATACCAAATAGAATAAAGTACTTCCTTCTGCTACAAGATAACCCCAAAAATATATTTAATAGGAAATAATCAAGAAATACAAAATCATCACAAAAAAAATAAGAATTAGAACTATATCAGATAAATGGAGATCTGTGGCACATGCTCACTGCAGGGCCGGGCGCAGTCATAACCCTAGGAGCAGATGTATAGCAACCTACAAATATAACCATATGGATCATAGTCCAGTGATGCAGGGGTTAATAAATAGGGCAAGCTCGTACAATGATGGTTCTTTCTCCACAAAATAGAAAGGAGGAAATTGTTACAATAACATCTATAAAGGGAGTCTGTCAGGTCCAAAATGCCTCGCAAACCAATAATAGTGAATAAGGGGTTAATAAGAGCAGAAACATAAATGTGTGACCAGAAACCGATGAAGGAATGCAGAGATAATCATCCTTGTATAAATATGCAAATCAGCCTGCAAGTGCACTTGGGGCGGAGCCTGATTTACCAGACTTGCCTATAGATAGCTGTAAGTGCAAATTGACATTTTCAGCCTTAGCCTGTGTCAGACTGGTAAATCTGGTAAATCAGACGCACCAGGACGTACAGTAACGTCCTGGTGCGTGTGCAAAACATGGCGGCCGCTCTGAAACGGAACTAGCTGCCGTGTCTGCCGGGTTACATACAGCAGGAACCTGGCAGCATTGCCCGTGATCAGAGATAACTTTGATCACGGGTATTTAACCACTCAGATACCGTGTTCAAATGCAACCATGGCATCTGAGTGGTTACTTTCGCTTTCTCTTTGCTTGTAGGTAACCAGATGGCCCCACCGCAGCGCAATCATGGGAGGCGTCCCATTACTATGGCTGCCTGAAACCTTCTGAAGGCTCTCAGCGCTGCCATAGTATGCAGCAGGCTTCAATAGTTACATAGCGAATCTGCCATAGACTGCAATATAGTAGTATTGCAGTTTATGGCACAGGTGATCTAAAGATCACATCTTCAAGTCCCCTAGGGGGGCAAAAAAAAGGTTAAAAAAAGAAAATGGGGTTTCCCCATGTCAGTGTCACAGCACTGGAGCAGATCAGATAATATGCAAATGCTTGTATACAATGGACCCAGTGTTAGCTGTCTTTTTACATAGAGAGATAACAGACCAGACTTTATCAGCCTGCAGCCAAGAGCAGTTTAATACAATTTGTGAACATATATTCATAATAGTCGTGAAGCCATGTCATTAATCGGGATAAAAAGGTTACAAACTAACTATGTGCCAAATTTCATTCAAATCCGTTCAGCCTTTTTTGCATGAAAGAGTAACAAACACAAACCCTTTCACATTTAGAATATTAGTAGGGAGGATGTACAATGATGTACAAATGTACAATGTACTGTAAAGGGGTCGGGGGGGGGGGGGGGGCAGGTGCAATTCTTCTGCAGCCATTGACCACAGGTTGGTATGCAGATGAGCATGGTGTCGTCCCTCATGTAGTTGCTCCTTGTTTACAGAGGGGGCAGCCGCTGGCGATTTTCATGTCATTCACAGGCTGTTGGATGGAAAGAAAGCATCAATGTCATGCTCGCGGTTATTGCAGTTCAGTGACATGATCATCACCTGCAAGGTATATACCATAAACTAAGGTCATAAAACAGAACCTCCCACTCACCATATCATGAGGGTGACAAAGTTTGAGTCATTGCCTAGCAACAAGTGCACCAGGAAGCAGGTGACAGCGCCAAAGTCTGTGCAGTATGGTGTGACAGCACCAACATGGCTCCTCTGTAGACTGTAGTGGAGTACCACTATAAGAACATGGTGGCACAAGATCCTGATGCTGTGACAGATAAGGTAATCTCATGTATACGAGGATTTACCTTGTGTTTGAAAGGCCAGAATGGCGTGGGGTCATATCATCTCTCATCACAGTGAAGAATAGGGAGTTGAGCGTTCTCCTCCGTAGAAACACTTTGTAGCTGTACCTTATGGTATAGAACACTGCAGCAAGGAAGAGGTTAAAATATTGTTTCATTGTATCCATTGTTCCCTCTATGCCCTGGAAGCTGCTGAGCGGAACAGCTAGTGAGCTGGGCAAGGCTCCATCAATGATGGGTGACCTGATGGCCAAACAGTACCACCAGTAGTAAACAAGAAAATGCTAATCTATTGTATAGATAGTATAATGATCCTTCCTTAGTCACCCCTCCCCCACACACAGATTGGTGATGAGGAAAGTGACGGGCCGATCCAGCACTCAGGGCTCAGGAAGACAGACAGCAATATGGCGGGTGCCATATTAAACATCCGTTGGTTGCTGCCTGTCCTCCTGAGTGCATACCTCCCAACTTTTGAAAAGTCGAAAGAGGGACAAATTGTGCGGCGCGCTGTGGCAAATTTAGCTCCGCCTGCTTTAATGTTGACTCCGCCCATTCTCATTCATTTTTCACGTGCTCCCACAGAGTATAATCCTCCGACAGTCACCTGTAAATTATATGTCCCCCCTCTATCTCTCCCCCCAGTTTCATATACACCCTTCATCTGCCCCAGTTTCATGTCCCCCCTCCATCTCTACCCACAGTTTCATGTCCCCTCCATCTATACCCCCAGATTGATATCCCCTATCTCTGCACCCCAGATTCATGTCCCCCCATCTCTGCCCCCAGATTCCTGTCCCCCATCTCTGCCCCCAGATTCCTGTCCCCCATCTCTGCCCCCAGATTCATGTCCCCCCATTTCTGCCCCCAGATTCATGTCCCCATCTCTGCCCCCAGATTCATGTCCCCCATCTCTGCCCCCAGATTCATATCCCCCATCTCTGCCCCCCGATTCATGTCCCCCCATCCCTGCCCCCAGATTCATGTCCCCCCCATCTCTGCCCCCAGATTCATGTCCCCTCCATCTCTGCCCCCAGATTCATGTCCCCTCCATCTCTGCCCCCAGATTCATGTCCCCTCCATCTCTGCCCCCAGATTCATGTCCCCTCATCTCTGCCCCCAGATTCATATCCCCATCTCTTCCCCCAGATTTATGTCCCCCATCTCTGCCCCCAGATTCACGTCCCCCATCTCTGCCCCCAGATTCATGCCCTCTCCATCTCTGCCCTCGATTCATGTCCTCTCCATCTCCGCTTCAGATTCATGTCCCCCCTCCATCAATGCCCCCATATTCATGTCCCCCCTCCATCTCTGCCCCAGATTCATGTCTCTCCATCTCTGCCCCCAGATTCATGTACTCTCCATCTCTGCCCCCAGATTCATGTCCCCCATCTCTGCCCCCAGATTCATGTCCTCTCCATCTCTGCCCCAGATTCATGTACTCCATTTCTGCCCCCAGATTCATGTCCCCTCCATCTCTGCCCCCAGATTCATGTCCCCTCCATCACTGCCCCCAGATTCATGTCCCTCCATCTCTGCCCCCAGATTCATGTCCTTCCATCTCTGCCCCCAGATTCATGTCCCCATCTCTTCCCCCAGATTCATGTCCCCCATCTCTGACCCTAGATTCATGTCCCCCCATCTCTGCCCCAGAATCATTTCCCCTCATCCTTGCCCCCAGATTCATGTCCCCCATCTCTGCCCCCAGATTCATGTCCCCCATCTCTGCACCCAGATTCATGTCCCCCCATCTCTGCCCCCAGATTCATGTCCCCCCATCTCTGCCCCCAGATTCATGTCCCCTCCATCTCTGCCCCAGATTCATGTCCCCCATCTCTGCCCCCAGATTCATATCCCCCATCTCTGCCCCCCCGATTCATGTCCCCCATCTCTTCCCCCAGAATCATGTCCCCTCATCTCTGCCCCAGATTCATGTCCCCCATCCCTGCCCCCAGATTCATGTCCCCCCCATCTCTGCCCCCAGATTCATGTCCCCTCCATCTCTGCCCCCAGATTCATGTCCCCTCCATCTCTGCCCCCAGATTCATGTCCCCTCCATCTCTGCCCCCAGATTCATGTCCCCTCATCTCTGCCCCCAGATTCATGTCCCCATCTCTTCCCCCAGATTTATGTCCCCCATCTCTGCCCCCAGATTCACGTCCCCCATCTCTGCCCCCAGATTCATGTCCTCTCCATCTCTGCCCTCGATTCATGTCCTCTCCATCTCCGCTTCAGATTCATGTCCCCCCTCCATCAATGCCCCCATATTCATGTCCCCCCTCCATCTCTGCCCCAGATTCATGTCTCTCCATCTCTGCCCCCAGATTCATGTACTCTCCATCTCTGCCCCCAGATTCATGTCCCCCATCTCTGCCCCCAGATTCATGTCCTCTCCATCTCTGCCCCAGATTCATGTCCTCCATCTCTGCCCCCAGATTCATGTCCCCTCCATCTCTGCCCCCAGATTCATGTCCCCTCCATCACTGCCCCCAGATTCATGTCCCTCCATCTCTGCCCCCAGATTCATGTCCTTCCATCTCTGCCCCCAGATTCATGTCCCCATCTCTTCCCCCAGATTCATGTCCCCCATCTCTGACCCTAGATTCATGTCCCCCCATCTCTGCCCCAGAATCATTTCCCCTCATCCTTGCCCCCAGATTCATGTCCCCCATCTCTGCCCCCAGATTCATGTCCCCCATCTCTGCACCCAGATTCATGTCCCCCCCATCTCTGCCCCCAAATTCATGTCCCCCCATCTCTGCCCCCAGATTCATGTCCCCTCCATCTCTGCCCCAGATTCATGTCCCCCATCTCTGCCCCCAGATTCATGTTCTCTCCATCTCTGCCCCAGATTCATGTCCCCATCTCTGCCCCCCAGATTCATGTCCCCTCCATCTCTGCCCCCAGATTCATGTCCCCTCCATCTCTGCCCCCAGATTCATGTCCCTCCATCTCTTCCCCCAGATTCATGTCCCCCATCTCTGCCCCCAGATTCATGTCCCCCATCTCTGCCCCCAGATTCATGTCCCCCCATCTCTGCCCCCAGATTCATGTCCCCCCATCTCTGCCCCCAGAATCATGTCCCCTCATCTCTGCCCCAGATTCATGTCCCCCATCCCTGCCCCCAGATTCATTTCCCCTCATCTCTGCCCCCAGATTCATGTCCCCTCCATCTCTGCCCCCAGATTCATGTCCCCTCCATCTCTGCCCCAGATTCATTTCCCCTTATCTCTGCCCCCAGATTTATGTCCCCATCTCTGCCCCCAGATTTATGTCCCCCATCTCTGCCCCCAGATTCATGTCCCCATTTCTGCCCCCAGATTTATGTCCCCCATCTCTGCCCCCAGATTCACGTCCCCCATCTCTGCCCCCAGATTCATGTCCTCTCCATCTCTGCCCTCGATTCATGTCCTCTCCATCTCTGCCCCCATATTCATGTTCCCCCTCCATCTCTGCCCCCATATTCATGTCCCCCCTCCATCTCTGCCCCAGATTCATGTCTCTCCATCTCTGCCCCCAGATTCATGTACTCCATCTCTGCCCCCAGATATATGTCCCCCACCTCTGCCCCCAGATTCATTTCCCCTTATCTCTGCCCCCAGATTGATGTCCCCATCTCTGCCCCCAGATTTATGTCCCCCATCTCTGCCCCCAGATTCATGTCCCCATTTCTGCCCCCAGATTTATGTCCCCCATCTCTGCCCCCAGATTCACGTCCCCCATCTCTGCCCCCAGATTCATGTCCTCTCCATCTCTGCCCTCGATTCATGTCCTCTCCATCTCTGCCCCCATATTCATGTCCCCCCTCCATTTCTGCCCCCATATTCATGTCCCCCCTCCATCTCTGCCCCAGATTCATGTCTCTCCATCTCTGCCCCCAGATTCATGTACTCCATCTCTGCCCCCAGATTCATGTCCCCCACCTCTGCCCCCAGATTCATGTTCTCTCCATCTCTGCCCCAGATTCATGTCCACCCATCTCTGCCCCCAGATTCATGTCCCCCCATCTCTGCCCCCAGATTCATGTCCCCTCCATCTCTGCCCCCAGATTCATGTCCCCCAACTCTTCCCCCAGATTCATGTCCCCCAACTCTTCCCCCAGATTCATGTCCCCCCATCTCTGCCCCCAGATTCATGTCCCCTCATCTCTGCCCCCAGATTGATGTCCTCTCCATCTCTGCCCCCAGATTCATGTCCCCTCCTTCCCTGCCCCAAGATTCATGTCCCCCCATCTCTGTCCCCAGATTCATGTCCCCATCTCTGACCCCAGATTCATGTCTCCTCCATCTCTGCCCCAGATTCATGTCCCCCATCTCTGACCCCAGAATCATGTCCCCTCATCCTTGCCCCCAGATTCATGTCCCCCATCTCTGCCCCCAGATTCATGTACCCCCCATCTCTGCCCCTAGATTCATGTCCCCCCATCTCTGCCCAAGATTCATGTCCCCTCCATCTCTGCCCCCAGATTCATGTCCCTCCATCTCTGCCCCCAGATTCATGTCCCTCCATCTCTGCCCCCAGATTCATGTCCCCCAACTCTTCCCCCAGATTCATGTCCCCCATCTCTGCCCCCAGATTCATGTCTCCCCATCTCTGCCCCCAGATTCATGTCCCCTCATCTCTGCCCCCAGATTGATGTCCTCTCCATCTCTGCCCCCAGATTCATGTCCCCTCCTTCCCTGCCCCAAGATTCATGTCCCCCCATCTCTGTCCCCAGATTCATGTCCCCATCTCTGACCCCAGATTCATGTCTCCTCCATCTCTGCCCCAGATTCATGTCCCCCCATCTCTGACCCCAGAATCATGTCCCCTCATCCTTGCCCCCAGATTCATGTACCCCATCTCTGCCCCCAGATTCATGTACCCCCCATCTCTGCCCCTAGATTCATGTCACCCCATCTCTGCCCCAGATTCATGTCCCCTCCATCTCTGCCCCCAGATTCATGTCCCTCCATCTCTGCCCCCAGATTCATGTCCCTCCATCTCTGCCCCCAGATTCATGTCCCCCAACTCTTCCCCCAGATTCATGTCCCCCATCACTGCCCCCAGATTCATGTCCCCCCATCTCTGCCCCCAGAATCATGTCCTCTCATCCTTGCCCCCAGATTCATGTCCCCATCTCTGCCCCAGATTCATGTACCCCCCATCTCTGCCCCTAGATTTATGTCCCCCCATCTCTGCCCCCAGATTCATGTCCCCCCATCTCTTCCCCCAGATTCATTTCCTCTCCATCTCTGCCCCCAGATTCATTTCCTCTCCATCTCTTCCCCCAGATTCATTTCCTCTCCATCTCTGCCCCCAGATTCATGTCCTCTCCATCTCTGCCCCCAGATTCATGTCCCCCCCATCTCTGCCCCCAGATTCATGTCCCCTCCATCCCTGCCCCCAGATTCATGTCCCCCCATCTTTGCTCCCAGATTCATGTCCCTTCATCTCTGTCCCCAGATTCATGTCCCCCCATCTCTGCCCCCAGATTCATGTCCCCTCCATCTCTGCCCCCAGATTCATGTCCCTCCATCTCTGCCCCCAGATTCATGTCCCTTCCATCTCTGCCCCCAGATTCATGTCCCTCCATCTCTGCCCCCAGATTCATGTCCCTTCATCTCTGCCCCCAGATTCATATCCCCCATCTCTGCCCCCAGATTCATGTCCCCCATCTCTTCCCCCAGAATCATGTCCCCTCATCTCTGCCCCAGATTCATGTACCCCCCATCTCTGCCCCTAGATTTATGTCCCCCCATCTCTGCCCCCAGATTCATGTCCCCCCATCTCTGCCCCCAGATTCATTTCCTCTCCATCTCTGCCCCAGATTCATTTCCTCTCCATCTCTGCCCCCAGATTAATTTCCTCTCCATCTCTGCCCCCAGATTCATGTCTTCTCCATCTCTGCCCCCAGATTCATGTCCCCCCATCTCTGCCCCCAGATTCATGTCCCCTCCATCCCTGCCCCCAGATTCATGTCCCCCATCTCTGCCCCCAGATTCATGTCCCCCCATCTCTGTCCCCAGATTCATGTCCCCCCATCTCTGCCCCCAGATTCATGTCCCCTCCATCTCTGCCCCCAGATTCATGTCCCTCCATCTCTGCCCCCAGATTCATGTCCCCTCCATCTCTGCCTCAAGATTCATGTCCCTCCATCTCTGCCCCCAGATTCATGTCCCTTCATCTCTGCCCCCAGATTCATGTCCCCCATCTCTGCCCCCAGATTCATGTCCCCTCCATCTCTGCCCCCAGATTCATGTCCCCTCCATCTCTGCCCCCAGATTCATGTCCCCTCCATCTCTTCCCCCAGATTCATGTCCCCTCCATCTCTGCCCCAGATTCATGTCCCCCCATCTCTGCCCCCAGAATCATGTCCCCTCATCTCTGCCCCAGATTCATGTACCCCCATCTCTGCCCCCAGATTCATGTCCCCTATCTCTGCCCCCATATTCATGTCTCCCCTCCATCTCTGCCCCCAGATTCATGTCCTCTCCATCTCTGCCCCCAGATTCATGTACCTCCATCTCTGCCCCCATATTCATGTCCCCCCTCCATCTCTGCCCCCAGATTCATGTCCCCCCTCCATCTTTGCCTCCATATTCATGTCCCCCCTCCATCTCTGCCCCCAGATTCATGTCCTCTCCATCTCTGCCCCCAGATTCATGTCCTCGCCATCTCTGCCCCCAGATTCATGTCCCTCCATCTCTGCCCCTAGTGTCATGCTGTCCCCTCCTTCATCTGCCCCCAGTTTCATGTTCCACCTCAGTGTACACATTAAACTTACCTTCTCCTTGCTCCCCCGCAGATCTCTCCGCGCCTCTCTCTCTCGCACACAGTTGTAGGCACGATGTGACGTCATCACATCGCGTCTACATAGCGACTAGCCGGAATGCAGCGGCAAAGCAAGGAGCTGACCTGTGACAGCTCCTTGCTTTAGTCGCGTCTGTATTCAACTCAGATCTGCGTCCTCTGGATGCAGATCTGAGTTGAGTGCGCAGGCATTAATTCTGGCTGAGCAGGGCGGCTGCAATAGGTGAGAGGCCGCCCACGCGCGCAAGCTATTGGGAACAGTGATTGTATCATAATATCAGTACATTATATCAATATACTGCTACATTGTATCATAATAGGGGCAGTGTGGGAGCTCAGGGGGCAGTATTGGAGCGGTCACTGTTACTTGTGGGGTAGCTCAGGGGGCGGTATTGGAGGGGTCATTGTTTCTAGCAGGGTAGCTCAGGGGGCAGTATTAGTGCGGCTACTGTTACTAGTGGAGTAGCTCAGGGGGCAGTATTGGAGCGGCCATTGTTACTAGTGGGGTAGGACATTTTTCAAGCAGATTCAGGGATGGAAACCTCCAATGGAGACAAGGCGCGTGTGTGAACCTAGTCTTACAATGTGTCATTGTAGTTAATAGTAGTTATCAGGATGAAGTTCATCTGAAGTTCAGGATTTGTTAAAATTTAGAGATGGGCGAGTAGTATTCGAATGAATACCCTTCCCCTGCATAGGTATTGGTGTACTCGGTCAAATACCATGTGGTAAACGCAGTAAAAATTCGATTCCCCTCCCACCTTCCCTAGTATTTTTTTTACACCATTACCTATGCATGGGGGTATTCGATTGAATACTACTCACTCATCTCTAGTTACAATGTATCAGTGTAGGTTAATGCTAGATAGTTTGATACAATAGATCAGTATAAATCATTGATCCCCACCCGGAGTGACCTGACAGTCCAGAGAGGACATGGCCGCATATTCTCTTGTAACTATATTGGCATTCTTAGGGCTAGTTCACACGAGGGCAAGGATTTTGACAGTGGATTTCGCCTCAAAATCCGCCTCCATACAATGGTGGTCTATGGAGACCACTAGCGTTCTTTTTTCTGCTAGCGGCAACAGAAAGAAGCGAGCTGCCCTTTCTTCAGGCGGATTCCATCACTCTCAGTGTGAACGAGCCCTTAGGGCGCTGTTGTACTTAAATCTATCACTCGAGCATCAGCTAGTGATGTCTGGTGCAGACCTGTTGCATGGAGCAGCAGACAAGAAGCAGGAGAACTGCACAGCTTTGGATGGTAGATGCCAGAATGGATTGGGCAATATCAGGTGCTGCCTGGTATGCTGTGGGTGGTGCATTATTGGTGGGGGCATTATTAGGTGTCTTCAGGCCGTTGAGGGGCATTATTAGGTGTCTGCAGTCCAGTGGCGTAACTAGGAATGGCGGGGCCCCGTGGCGAACTTTTGACATGGGGCCCCCCCGACACCGAAGATCTCGACCGAGTCCCTCCTACGCATTCCTACGCGCTCTATTATGACCAATAGTGGACCCTGCACACAGTATTATGCCCCATAGTGGCCCCTGCACACAGTATTATGTCCCACAGTGGCCCCTGCACACAGTATTATGTCCCATAGTGGCCCCTACAGGACTGAATACTGTCACGTCACCCGCTGACCGCTATACCAGGACGATTGTGGATAAAAAATCTGTTCATGTGCATTACAATTTAGTAACTCCATGTGCCTCATTTTAAAAGAAGTTAACCCCATCATGTCCCTCACATTAACCCTTGTGTACCTCACATAAGAGTTACTGATATGTGAGAGACATGGAGGTAATAATAAAGTATCTTCATTATTATTACCCCCATATGTCTCACATATTAGTAACTCTTATGGTGAGGCACACAGGGGTTAATATGAGGGAAATGATAGGATTAACTGCTATTAAACTGAGGCACATGGAGTTACTAAAACAAAAGTAATCACCCCAAATGCCTGATATTAATAAGTATAGTAACCCAATATGTACCTGATATTAATAGGTATAGTAACCCCAGTATGTACCTGTGTACCTTATATTAATAAGGATAGTAACCCCAGTATGTACCTGTGTACCTGATATTAATAAGTATAGTAACCCCAGTATGTACCTGTGTACCTGATATTAATAAGTATAGTAACCCCAGTATGTACCTGTGTACCTGATATTAATACGCATAGTAACCCCAGTATGTACCTGTGTACCTGATATTAATAAGCATAGTAACCCCAGTATGTACCTGTGTACCTGATATTAATAAGCATAGTATCCCCAGTATGTACCTGTGTACCTGATATTAATAAGCATAGTAACCCCAGTATGTACCTGTGTACCTGATATTAATAAGTATAGTCACCCAGTATGTACCTGTGTAGCTGATATTAATAAGTATAGTAACCCCAGTATGTACCTGTGTACCTGATATTAATAAGTATAGTAACCCCAGTATGTACCTGAGTACCTGATATTAATAAGCAAAGTAACCCCAGTATGTCCTGTGTACCTGATATTAATAAGTATAGTAACCCCAGTATGTACCTGTGTACCTAATATTAATAAGCATAGTAACCCCAGTATGTACCTGTGTACCTAATATTAATAAGTATAGTAACCCGGGTAAGTACCCGTGTACCTGGTATTAATAAGTATAGTCACCCCAGTATGTACGTGTACCTGATATTAATAAGTATAGTAACCCCAGTATGTCCTGTGTACCTGATATTAATAAGTATAGTAACCCCAGTATGTACCTGTGTACCTGATATTAATAAATATAGTAACCCCAGTATGTACCTGTGTACCTGGTATTAATAAGTATAGTTACACCAGTATGTACCTGTGTACCTTATATTAATAAGTATAGTCACCCCAGTATGTACCTGTGTACCTTATATTAATAAGTATAGTTACACCAGTATGTACCTGTGTACCTTATATTAATAAGTATAGTCACCCCAGTATGTCCTGTGTACCTGATATTAATAAGCATAGTAACCCCAGTATGTCCTGTGTACCTGATATTAATAAGCATACTAACCCCAGTATGTACCTGATATTAATAAGTATAGTAACCCCAGTATGTACCTGTGTACCTGATATTAATAAGCATAGTAACTCCAGTATGTACCTGATATTAATAAGTATAGTCACCCCAGTATGTCCTGTGTACCTGATATTAATAAGCATAGTAACCCCAGTATGTACCTGATATTAATAAGTATAGTAACCCAAGTATGTACCTGTGTACCTGATATTAATAAGCATAGTAACCCCAGTATGTACCTGATATTAATATGTATAGTCACCCCAGTATGTCCTGTGTACCTGATATTAATAAGTATAGTAACCCCAGTATGTACCTGTGTACCTGATATTAATAAGCATAGTAACTCCCGTATGTACCTGATATTAATAAGTATAGTCACCCCAGTATGTACCTGTGTACCTGATATTAATAAGCATAATAACCCCAGTATGTACCTGTGTACCTGATATTAATAAGCATAGTAACCCCAGTATGTACCTGTGTACCTGATATTAATAAGTATAGTAACCCCAGTATGTACCTGTGTACCTGATATTAATAAGTATAGTAACCCCAGTATGTACCTGTGTACCTAATATTAATAAGTATAGTAACCCCAGTATGTACCTGTGTACCTGATATTAATAAGCATAATAACCCCAGTATGTAACTGTGTACCTGATATTAATAAGCATAGTAACCACAGTATGTACCTGTGGACCTGATATTGATAAGCATAGTAACCCCAGTATGTACCTGTGTACCTGATATTAATAAGTATAGTAACCCCAGTATGTACCTGTGTACCTGATATTAATGCGACCACCCCGGGAGAACCGTGCAGGAGGCTGGACTGTCACGGTGACCTTATAGGCACCAGAACTCCCAGGAGAGGTGCACAGGGAAATAGGCAGAGTCAGTTAGATGTGACGCCAGTTGGAGTATTGGGACACCCGCTGGTCCCTGGGCTGAGATGGTGATGTGGGTGCCAGTGCTCTACTCCAACAAAGAGCATTTGCCCAGGGCTTAGCTACAGGGAAGGCAATGTCCAGGCCTGGATCAGTAGAAGTCCTCACTGCTTTATTGTAACAGGCACCTGCTGGTCACTTGTCCTGTAGCAGTGAGCTGTGGCACAGGGGCTTGTAGCTGGATGACACCTTCCCATGTATTATCAGAGAGTCTAAGATGGCTGCAGATCCAGCTTCTGGTCTACTGCAGGGGCTCAGTTACCTTGTAGAGGTCGGTGCAGGCTGCCAGGGTTATAGCTCTGCTCAGCCTGATGTAATTCCTGTCCTCTTACTGATAGTGATGGGGGCGCTGTCACACAGCTTCTCTGTCCTGCTGTTGCTGTGGCAATCCTCACAACACAGTGTCTGACACACAAGATGGCCACTGCCACCCTTCTCCTGGCTTCTCCTTCCCTGGCTCTTACAGAATACTACTTCCTCTCCCTGCTATGACTATTTCCTGTTCCAGCTACAGATCCACCCACTATAGTGTGTGTTGCTATGGAGACCACAGCTCACTAGGACAAGTGAAACCAGAGAACAATAGCTTAACAACATTACACAAATGAATACAGAATACACATGGCAACATATACAAACTATCATAACATGTAAGGCACTTATATGGCCAAATAACCATTAGTAACTCCTGTGAGGGGGTTACATTAATAAGCATAGTAACCCCAGTATGTACCTGTGTACCTGATATTAATAAGCATAGTAACCCCAGTATGTACCTGTGTACCTGATATTAATAAGCATAGTAACCCCAGTATGTACCTGTGTACCTGATATTAATAAGTATAGTCACCCCAGTATGTCCTGTGTACCTGATATTAATAAGTATAGTAACCCCAGTATGTACCTGTGTACCTGATATTAACAAGCATAGTAACACCAGTATGTACCTGTGTACCTGATATTAATAAGTATAGTCACCCCAGTATGTCCTGTGTACCTGATATTAATAAGTATAGTAACCCCAGTATGTCCTGTGTACCTGATATTAATAAGCATAATAACCCCAGTATGTATCTGTGTACCGGATATTAATAAGCATAGTATCCCCAGTATGTACCTGTGGACCTGATATTAATAAGCATAGTAACCCAGTATGAACCTGTGTACCTGATATTAATAAGTATAGTCACCCCAGTATGTACCTGTGGACCTGATATTAATAAGTATAGTAACCCCAGTATGTACCTGTGTACCGGATATTAATAAGTATAGTCACCCCAGTATGTACCTTTGTACCTTATATTAATAAGTATAGTAGCCCCAGTATGTACCTGTGTACCGGATATTAATAAGTATAGTCACCCCAGTATGTACCTTTGTACCTGATAGTAATAAGTATAGTAACCCCAGTATGTACCTGTGTACCTGATATTAATAAGTATAGTAACCCCAGTATGTACCTGTGTACCTGATATTAATAAGTATAGTAACCGCAGTATGTACCTGTGGACCTGATATTAATAAGTATAGTAACCCCAGTATGAACCTGTGTACCTGATATTAATAAGTATAGTAACCCCAGTATGTACCTGTGTACCTGATATTAATAAGTATAGTAACCCCAGTATGTACCTGTGTACCTGATATTAAGCATAGTATCCCCAGTATGTACCTGTGGACCTGATATTAATAAGCATAGTAACCCCAGTATGTACCTGTGTACCTGATACTAATAAGTATAGTAACCCCAGTATGTACCTGTGTACCTGATATTAATAAGCATAGTAACCCCAGTGTGTACCTGTGTACCTGATATTAATAAGTATAGTAACCCCAGTATGTACCTTTGTACCTGATATTAATAAGTATAGTAACCCCAGTATGTACCTGTGTACCTGATAGTAATAAGTATAGTAACCCCAGTATGTACCTGTGTACCTGATATTAATAAGTATAGTAACCCAGTATGTACCTGTGTACCTGATATTAATAAGTATAGTAGCCCCAGTATGTCCTGTGTACCTGATAGTAATAAGTATAGTAACCCCAGTATGTACCTGTGTACCTGATATTAATAAGTATAGTTACCCCAGTATGTACCTGTGTACTTGATATTAATAAGTATAGTAACCCCAGTATGTACCTGTGTACCTGATATTAATAAGTATAGTAACCCAGTATGTACCTGTGTACCTGATATTAATAAGCATAGTAACCCCAGTGTGTACCTGTGTACCTGATATTAATAAGTATAGTAACCCCAGTATGTACCTGTGTACCTGATATTAATAAGTATAGTAACCCCAGTATGTCCTGTGTACCTGATAGTAATAAGTATAGTAACCCCAGTATGTACCTGTGTACCTGATATTAATAAGTATAGTAACCCCAGTATGTCCTGTGTACCTGATATTATTAAGTATAGTAACCCAGTATGTACCTGTGTACCTGATATTAATAAGCATAATAACCCCAGTGTGTACCTGTGTACCTGATATTAATAAGTATAGTAACCCCAGTATGTACCTTTGTACCTGATATTAATAAGTATAGTAACCCCAGTATGTACCTGTGTACCTGATATTAATAAGTATAGTAACCCCAGTATGTCCAGTGTACCTGATAGTAATAAGTATAGTAACCCCAGTATGTACCTGTGTACCTGATATTAATAAGTATAGTAACCCCAGTATGTACCTGTGTACCTGATATTAATAAGTATAGTAACCCCAGTATGTCCAGTGTACCTGATAGTAATAAGTATAGTAACCCAGTATGTACCTGTGTACCTGATATTAATAAGTATAGTAACCCCAGTATGTCCTGTGTACCTGATAGTAATAAGTATAGTAACCCCAGTATGTACCTGTGTACCTGATATTAATAAGTATAGTAACCCCAGTATGTCCTGTGTACCTGATATTAATAAGTATAGTAACCCAGTATGTACCTGCGTACCTGATATTAATAAGTATAGTAATCCCAGTATGTACCTGTGTACCTGATATTAAAAAGTATAGTAACCCCAGTATGTACCTGGGGACCTGATATTAATAAGTATAGTAACCCCAGTATGTACCTGTGTACCTGATATTAATAAGTATAGTAACCCCAGTATGTACCTGTGTACCTGATATTAATAAGTATAGTAACCCCAGTATGTACCTGTGTACCTTATATTAATAAGTATAGACACCCCAGTATGTACCTGTGTACCTGATATTAATAAGTATAGTAACCCCAGTATGTCCAGTGTACCTGATAGTAATAAGTATAGTAACCCCAGTATGTACCTGTGTACCTAATATTAATAAGTATAGTAATCCAGTATGTACCTGAGTACCTGATATTAATAAGTATAGTAACCCCAGTATGTCCTGTGTACCTGATAGTAATAAGTATAGTAACCCCAGTATGTACCTGTGTACCTGATATTAATAAGTATAGTAACCCCAGTATGTCCTGTGTACCTGATATTAATAAGTATAGTAACCCAGTATGTACCTGTGTACCTGATATTAATAAGCATAGTAACCCCAGTGTGTACCTGTGTACCTGATATTAATAAGTATAGTAACCCCAGTATGTACCTGTGTACCTGATATTAATAAGTATAGTAACCCCAGTATGTACCTGTGTACCTGATATTAATAAGTATAGTAACCCCAGTATGTCCGGTGTACCTGATAGTAATAAGTATAGTAACCCCAGTATGTACCTGTGTACCTGATATTAATAAGTATAGTAACCCAGTATGTACCTGTGTACCTGACATTAATAAGCATAGTAACCCCAGTGTGTACCTGTGTACCTGATATTAATAAGTATAGTAACCCAGTATGTACCTGTGTACCTGACATTAATAAGCATAGTAACCCCAGTGTGTACCTGTGTACCTGATATTAATAAGTACTAGCTTTTACCCGCGACTTCGTCTGCGGTGATTTGAGAATTGGGCGGACACAGACGTTTGAAACTGTAAAAGTGCTTTAAAAAGTTTGGTGGGCTAGCAAATGTGATGTGATGTGTTATATTGTGTATGTCGTGATACAGACAATGTGATGTGTTGTATTGTGTATGTCGTGATACAGACAATGTGATGTGTTGTATTGTGTATGTCGTGATACAGACAATGTGATGTGTTGTATTGTGTATGTAGTGATACAGACAATGTGATGTGTTGTATTGTGTATGTCGTGATACAGACAATGTGATGTGTTGTATTGTGTATGTCGTGATACAGACAATGTGATGTGTTGTATTGTGTATGTCGTGATACAGACAATGTGATGTGTTGTATTGTGTATGTCGTGATACAGACAATGTGATGTGTTGTATTGTGTCAGACAATGTGATGTGTTGTATTGTGTCAGACAATGTGATGTGTTGTATTTTGTATTTCGTGATACAGACAATGTATAGTGGAAAGCTATATGTAAAATGTGAGTGAGTAGAGTGAGGGCAACTCCTGAGGTGACAGTAAGGAGTGTGCAGGCAGGTTGAGGCAGGAAATGCCAGGCAGTGTGTGTGAGTGTGTATGTAGTGATACAGACAATGTGATGTGTTGTGTATGTAGTGATACAGACAATGTGATGTGTGTTATGTGAGTGAGCAGAGTGAGGGCTACTCCTGAGGTGACAGTAAGGAGTGTGCAGGCAGGTTGAGGCAGGAAATGCCAGGCAGTGTGTGTGAGTCTATAGCTGGGGCTAGGAGTCCTGCTTTTGTGAGTCTCCTGCTAGGAAGCCATGTTGTTTAGTGGCACCAAAAGTAGCCTGTGACTCAATCCTAAGGGAAAACTATGTTTGTGGAAAATTGCATGCAAATCCGTCCAGGCGTTTTAGCGTGATTGAGGAACAAACATCCAAACTCACAAACATCCAAACATCCAAACACACAAACTTTCACACTTATAATATTAGTAGGATAGTAACCCCAGTATGTACCTGTGTACCTGATATTAATAAGTATAGTACCCTAGTATGTACCTGTGTACCTGATAGTAATAAGTATAGTAACCCCAGTATGTACCTGTGTACCTGATATTAATAAGTATAGTAACCCCAGTATGTACCTGTGTACCTGATATTAATAAGTATAGTAACCCCAGTATGTACCTGTGTACCTGATATTAAGCATAGTATCCCCAGTATGTACCTGTGGACCTGATATTAATAAGTATAGTAACCCCAGTATGTACCTGTGTACCTGATATTAATAAGTATAGTAACCCCAGTATGTACCTGTGTACCTGATATTAATAAGTATAGTAACCCCAGTATGTACCTGTGTACCTGATATTAATAAGTACAGTAACCCCAGTATGCCCTGTGTGCCTGATAGTAATAAGTATAGTAACCCCAGTATGTACCTGTGTACCTGATATTAATAAGCATAATAACCGGAGTATGTACCTGTGTACCTGATATTAATAAGTATAGTAACCCAGTATGTACCTGTGTACCTGATATTAAGCATAGTAACCCCAGTATGTACCTGTGGACCTGATATTAATAAGCATAGTAACCCCAGTATGTACCTGTTTACCTAATATTAATAAGTATAGTAACCCCAGTATGTACCTGTGGACCTGATATTAATAAGTATAGTAACCCCAGTATGTCCTGTGTACCTGATATTAATAAGTATAGTAACCCCATTATGTACCTGTGTACCTGATATTAATAAGTATAGTAACCCCAGTATGTACCTGTGGACCTGATATTAATAAGTATAGTAACCCCAATATGTACCTGTGTACCTGATATTAATAAGTATAGTAACCCAGTATGTACCTGTGTACCTGATATTAATAAGTATAGTAACCCCAGTATGTACCTGTGGACCTGATATTAATAAGTATAGTAACCCCAATATGTACCTGTGTACCTGATATTAATAAGTATAGTAACCCCAGTATGTACCTGTGGACCTGATATTAATAAGTATAGTAACCCCAATATGTACCTGTGTACCTGATATTAATAAGCATAGTAACCCCAGTGTGTACCTGTGTACCTGATATTAATAAGCATAGTAACCCCAGTATGAACCTGTGTACCTGATTTTAAGAAGTATAGTAACCCCAGTATCTACCTGTGTACCTGATATTAATAAGCATAGTAACCCCAGTATGTCCTGTGTACCTGATATTAATAAGTATAGTACCCCAGTATGTACCTGTGTACCTGATATTAATAAGTATAGTAACCCCAGTATGTACCTGTGTACCTTATATTAATAAATATAGTCACCCCAATATGTACCTGTGTATTTGATATTAATAAGTATAGTAATCCCAGTATGTACCAGTGTACCTGATATTAATAAGTATAATAACCCCAGTATGTACCTGATATTAATAAGTATAGTAACCCCAGTATGTACCTGTGTACCTGATATTAATAAGTATAGTAACCCCAGTATGTACCTGTGTACCTGATATTAATAAGTATAGTAACCCCAGTATGTACCTGTGTACCTGATATTAATAAGCATAGTAACCTCAGTATGTACCTGTGTACCTGATATTAATAAGCATAGTAACCTCAGTATGTACCTGTGTACCTGATATTAATAAGCATAGTAACCCCAGTATGTACCTGTGTACCTGATATTAAGCATAGTATCCCCAGTATGTACCTGTGGACCTGATATTAATAAGTATAGTAACCCCATTATGTACCTGTGTACCTAATATTAATAAGTATAGTAACCCCAGTATGAACCTGTGTACCTGATATTAATAAGAATAGTAACCCCAGTGTGTACCTGTGTACCTGATATTAATAAGTATAGTAACCCCAGTATGTACCTGTGTACCTGATATTAATAAGTATAGTAACCCCAGTATGTACCTGTGTACCTGATATTAATAAGTATAGTAACCCCAGTATGTACCTGTGGACCTGATATTAATAAGTATAGTAACCCCAGTATGTACCTGTGTACCTGATATTAATAAGTATAGTAACCTCAGTATGTACCTGATATTAATAAGTATAGTAACCCCAGTATGTACCTGTGTACCTGATATTAATAAGTATAGTAACCCCAGTATGTACCTGTGTACCTGATATTAATAAGCATAGTAACCTCAGTATGTACCTGTGTACCTGATATTAATAAGCATAGTAACCCCAGTATGTACCTGTGTACCTGATATTAAGCATAGTATCCCCAGTATGTACCTGTGGACCTAATATTAATAAGCATAGTAACCCCAGTATGTACCTGTGGACCTGATATTAATAAGCATAGTAACCCCAGTATGTACCTGTGTACCTGATATTAATAAGTATAGTAACCCCAGTATGTACCTGTGTACCTGATATTAATAAGTATAGTATCCCCAGTATGTACCTGTGTACCTGATATTAATAAGTATAGTAACCCCAGTATGTACCTGTGTACCTGATATTAATAAGTATAGTAACCCCATTATGTACCTGTGTACCTAATATTAATAAGTATAGTAACCCCAGTATGTACTTGTGGACCTGATATTAATAAGCATAGTAACCCCAGTATGTACCTGTGTACCTGATATTAATAAGTATAGTAACCCTAGTATGTACCTGTGTACCTGATATTAATAAGTATAGTAACCCCAGTATGAACCTGTGTACCTGATATTAATAAGTATAGTAACCCCATTATGTACCTGTGTACCTAATATTAATAAGTATAGTAACCCCAGTATGTACCTGTGGACCTGATATTAATAAGCATAGTAACCCCAGAATGTACCTGTGTACCTGATATTAATAAGTATAGTAACCCCAGTATGTACCTGTGTACCTGATATTAATAAGTATAGTAACCCCAGTATGTACCTGTGTACCTGATATTAATAAGTATAGTAACCCCATTATGTACCTGTGTACCTAATATTAATAAGTATAGTAACCCAGTATGTACCTGTGTACCTGATATTAATAAGCATAGTAACCCCAGTGTGTACCTGTGTACCTGATATTAATAAGTATAGTAACCCCAGTATGTACCTGTGTACCTGATATTAATAAGTATAGTAACCCCAGTATGTACCTGTGTACCTGATATTAATAAGTATAGTAACCTCAGTATGTACCTGATATTAATAAGTATAGTAACCCCAGTATGTACCTGTGTACCTGATATTAATAAGTATAGTAACCCCAGTATGTACCTGTGTACCTGATATTAATAAGCATAGTAACCCCAGTATGTACCTGTGTACCTGATATTAAGCATAGTATCCCCAGTATGTACCTGTGGACCTGATATTAATAAGCATAGTAACCCCAGTATGTACCTGTGGACCTGATATTAATAAGCATAGTAACCCCAGTTTGTACCTGTGTACCTGATATTAATAAGTATAGTAACCCCAGTATGTACCTGTGTACCTGATATTAATAAGTATAGTAACCCCATTATGTACCTGTGTACCTAATATTAATAAGTATAGTAACCCCAGTATGTACCTGTGGACCTGATATTAATAAGCATAGTAACCCCAGTATGTACCTGTGTACCTGATATTAATAAGTATAGTAACCCCAGTATGTACCTGTTTTCCTAATATTAATAAGTATAGTAACCCCAGTATGTACCTGTGTACCTGATATTAATAAGTATAGTAACCCCAGTATGTACCTGTGGACCTGATATTAATAAGTATAGTAACCCCAGTATGTACCTGTGTACCTGATATTAATAAGTATAGTAACCTCAGTATGTACCTGATATTAATAAGTATAGTAACCCCAGTATGTACCTGTGTACCTGATATTAATAAGTATAGTAACCCCAGTATGTACCTGTGTACCTGATATTAATAAGCATAGTAACCCCAGTATGTACCTGTGTACCTGATATTAAGCATAGTATCCCCAGTATGTACCTGTGGACCTGATATTAATAAGTATAGTAACCCCATTATGTACCTGTGTACCTAATATTAATAAGTATAGTAACCCCAGTATGAACCTGTGTACCTGATATTAATAAGCATAGTAACCCCAGTGTGTACCTGTGTACCTGATATTAATAAGTATAGTAACCCCAGTATGTACCTGTGTACCTGATATTAATAAGTATAGTAACCCCAGTATGTACCTGTGTACCTGATATTAATAAGTATAGTAACCCCAGTATGTACCTGTGGACCTGATATTAATAAGTATAGTAACCCCAGTATGTACCTGTGTACCTGATATTAATAAGTATAGTAACCTCAGTATGTACCTGATATTAATAAGTATAGTAACCCCAGTATGTACCTGTGTACCTGATATTAATAAGTATAGTAACCTCAGTATGTACCTGATATTAATAAGTATAGTAACCCCAGTATGTACCTGTGTACCTGATATTAATAAGTATAGTAACCCCAGTATGTACCTGTGTACCTGATATTAATAAGCATAGTAACCTCAGTATGTACCTGTGTACCTGATATTAATAAGCATAGTAACCCCAGTATGTACCTGTGTACCTGATATTAATAAGTATAGTAACCCCAGTATGTACCTGTGTACCTGATATTAATAAGTATAGTAACCCCATTATGTACCTGTGTACCTAATATTAATAAGTATAGTAACCCCAGTATGTACCTGTGGACCTGATATTAATAAGCATAGTAACCCCAGTATGTACCTGTGTACCTGATATTAATAAGTATAGTAACCCCAGTATGTACCTGTGTACCTGATATTAATAAGTATAGTAACCCCATTATGTACCTGTGTACCTAATATTAATAAGTATAGTAACCCCAGTATGTACCTGTGGACCTGATATTAATAAGCATAGTAACCCCAGTATGTACCTGTGTACCTGATATTAATAAGTATAGTAACCCCATTATGTACCTGTGTACCTGATATTAATAAGTATAGTCACCCCAGTATGAACCTGTGTACTTGATATTAATAAGTATAGTAACCCCAGTATGTACCTGTGTACCTGATATTAATAAGTATAGTAACCCCAGTATGTACCTGTGTACCTGATATTAATAAGTATAGTAACCTCAGTATGTACCTGTGTACCTGATATTAATAAGTATAGTAACCTCAGTATGTCCGGTGTACCTGATAGTAATAAGTATAGTAACCCTAGTATGTACCTGTGTACCTGATATTAATAAGTATAGTAACCCCAGTATGTACCTGTGTACCTGATATTAATAAGTATAGTAACCCAGTATGTACCTGTGTACCTGATATTAATAAGTATAGTAACCCCAGTATGTCCTGTGTACCTGATAGTAATAAATATAGTAACCCCAGTATGTACCTGTGTACCTGATATTAATAAGTATAGTCACCCCAGTATGTACCTGTGTACCTGATATTAATAAGTATAGTAACCCCAGGATGTACCTGTGTACCTGATATTAATAAGTATAGTAACCCCAGTATGTACCTGTGGACCTGATATTAATAAGTATAGTAACCCCAGTATGTACCTGTGTACCTTATATTAATAAGTATAGTCACCCCAGTATGTACCTGTGGACCTGATATTAATAAGTATAGTAACCTCAGTATGTACCTGATATTAATAAGTATAGTAACCCCAGTATGTACCTGTGTACCTGATATTAATAAGTATAGTAACCTCAGTATGTACCTGATATTAATAAGTATAGTAACCCCAGTATGTACCTGTGTACCTGATATTAATAAGTATAGTAACCCCAGTATGTACCTGTGTACCTGATATTAATAAGCATAGTAACCTCAGTATGTACCTGTGTACCTGATATTAATAAGCATAGTAACCCCAGTATGTACCTGTGTACCTGATATTAATAAGTATAGTAACCCCAGTATGTACCTGTGTACCTGATATTAATAAGTATAGTAACCCCATTATGTACCTGTGTACCTAATATTAATAAGTATAGTAACCCCAGTATGTACCTGTGGACCTGATATTAATAAGCATAGTAACCCCAGTATGTACCTGTGTACCTGATATTAATAAGTATAGTCACCCCAGTATGAACCTGTGTACTTGATATTAATAAGTATAGTAACCCCAGTATGTACCTGTGTACCTGATATTAATAAGTATAGTAACCCCAGTATGTACCTGTGTACCTGATATTAATAAGTATAGTAACCTCAGTATGTACCTGTGTACCTGATATTAATAAGTATAGTAACCTCAGTATGTCCGGTGTACCTGATAGTAATAAGTATAGTAACCCTAGTATGTACCTGTGTACCTGATATTAATAAGTATAGTAACCCCAGTATGTACCTGTGTACCTGATATTAATAAGTATAGTAACCCAGTATGTACCTGTGTACCTGATATTAATAAGTATAGTAACCCCAGTATGTCCTGTGTACCTGATAGTAATAAATATAGTAACCCCAGTATGTACCTGTGTACCTGATATTAATAAGTATAGTCACCCCAGTATGTACCTGTGTACCTGATATTAATAAGTATAGTAACCCCAGGATGTACCTGTGTACCTGATATTAATAAGTATAGTAACCCCAGTATGTACCTGTGGACCTGATATTAATAAGTATAGTAACCCCAGTATGTACCTGTGTACCTGATATTAATAAGTATAGTAACCCCAGTATGTACCTGTGTACCTTATATTAATAAGTATAGTCACCCCAGTATGTACCTGTGGACCAGATATTAATAAGCATAATAACCCCAGTATGTACCTGTGTACCTGATATTAATAAGTGTATTAACCCCAGTATGTACCTGTGTACCTGATATTAATAAGTATAGTAACCCCAGTATGTACCTGTGTACCTGATATTAATAAGTATAGTAACCCTAGTATGTACCTGTGTACCTGATATTAATAAGTATAGTAACCCCAGTATGTTCTATTTACCTGATAGTAATAAGTATAGTAACCCAGTATGTACCTGTGTACCTGATATTAATAAGCATAGTAACCCCAGTGTGTACCTGTGTACCTGATATTAATAAGTATAGTAACCCCAGTATGTACCTGTGTACCTGATATTAATAAGTATAGTAACCCCAGTATGTACCTGTGTACCTGATATTAATAAGTATAGTAACCCCAGTATGTACCTGTGGAACTGATATTAATAAGTATAGTAACCCCAGTATGTACCTGTGTACCTGATATTAATAAGTATAGTAACCTCAGTATGTACCTGATATTAATAAGTATAGTAACCCCAGTATGTACCTGTGCACCTGATATTAATAAGTATAGTAACCCCAGTATGTACCTGTGTACCTGATATTAATAAGCATAGTAACCTCAGTATGTACCTGTGTACCTGATATTAATAAGCATAGTAACCTCAGTATGTACCTGTGTACCTGATATTAATATGCATAGTAACCCCAGTATGTACCTGTGTACCTGATATTAAGCATAGTATCCCCAGTATGTACCTGTGGACCTGATATTAATAAGTATAGTAACCCCATTATGTACCTGTGTACCTAATATTAATAAGTATAGTAACCCCAGTATGAACCTGTGTACCTGATATTAATAAGCATAGTAACCCCAGTGTGTACCTGTCTACCTGATATTAATAAGTATAGTAACCCCAGTATGTACCTGTGTACCTGATATTAATAAGTATAGTAACCCCAGTATGTACCTGTGTACCTGATATTAATAAGTATAGTAACCCCAGTATGTACCTGTGGACCTGATATTAATAAGTATAGTAACCCCAGTATGTACCTGTGTACCTGATATTAATAAGTATAGTAACCTCAGTATGTACCTGATATTAATAAGTATAGTAACCCCAGTATGTACCTGTGTACCTGATATTAATAAGTATAGTAACCTCAGTATGTACCTGATATTAATAAGTATAGTAACCCCAGTATGTACCTGTGTACCTGATATTAATAAGTATAGTAACCCCAGTATGTACCTGTGTACCTGATATTAATAAGCATAGTAACCTCAGTATGTACCTGTGTACCTGATATTAATAAGCATAGTAACCCCAGTATGTACCTGTGTACCTGATATTAATAAGTATAGTAACCCCAGTATGTACCTGTGTACCTGATATTAATAAGTATAGTAACCCCATTATGTACCTGTGTACCTAATATTAATAAGTATAGTAACCCCAGTATGTACCTGTGGACCTGATATTAATAAGCATAGTAACCCCAGTATGTACCTGTGTACCTGATATTAATAAGTATAGTCACCCCAGTATGAACCTGTGTACTTGATATTAATAAGTATAGTAACCCCAGTATGTACCTGTGTACCTGATATTAATAAGTATAGTAACCCCAGTATGTACCTGTGTACCTGATATTAATAAGTATAGTAACCTCAGTATGTACCTGTGTACCTGATATTAATAAGTATAGTAACCTCAGTATGTCCGGTGTACCTGATAGTAATAAGTATAGTAACCCTAGTATGTACCTGTGTACCTGATATTAATAAGTATAGTAACCCCAGTATGTACCTGTGTACCTGATATTAATAAGTATAGTAACCCAGTATGTACCTGTGTACCTGATATTAATAAGTATAGTAACCCCAGTATGTCCTGTGTACCTGATAGTAATAAATATAGTAACCCCAGTATGTACCTGTGTACCTGATATTAATAAGTATAGTCACCCCAGTATGTACCTGTGTACCTGATATTAATAAGTATAGTAACCCCAGGATGTACCTGTGTACCTGATATTAATAAGTATAGTAACCCCAGTATGTACCTGTGGACCTGATATTAATAAGTATAGTAACCCCAGTATGTACCTGTGTACCTGATATTAATAAGTATAGTAACCCCAGTATGTACCTGTGTACCTTATATTAATAAGTATAGTCACCCCAGTATGTACCTGTGGACCAGATATTAATAAGCATAATAACCCCAGTATGTACCTGTGTACCTGATATTAATAAGTGTATTAACCCCAATATGTACCTGTGTACCTGATATTAATAAGTATAGTAACCCCAGTATGTACCTGTGTACCTGATATTAATAAGTATAGTAACCCTAGTATGTACCTGTGTACCTGATATTAATAAGTATAGTAACCCCAGTATGTTCTATTTACCTGATAGTAATAAGTATAGTAACCCAGTATGTACCTGTGTACCTGATATTAATAAGCATAGTAACCCCAGTGTGTACCTGTGTACCTGATATTAATAAGTATAGTAACCCCAGTATGTACCTGTGTACCTGATATTAATAAGTATAGTAACCCCAGTATGTACCTGTGTACCTGATATTAATAAGTATAGTAACCCCAGTATGTACCTGTGGAACTGATATTAATAAGTATAGTAACCCCAGTATGTACCTGTGTACCTGATATTAATAAGTATAGTAACCTCAGTATGTACCTGATATTAATAAGTATAGTAACCCCAGTATGTACCTGTGTACCTGATATTAATAAGTATAGTAACCCCAGTATGTACCTGTGTACCTGATATTAATAAGCATAGTAACCTCAGTATGTACCTGTGTACCTGATATTAATAAGCATAGTAACCTCAGTATGTACCTGTGTACCTGATATTAATATGCATAGTAACCCCAGTATGGACCTGTGTACCTGATATTAAGCATAGTATCCCCAGTATGTACCTGTGGACCTGATATTAATAAGTATAGTAACCCCATTATGTACCTGTGTACCTAATATTAATAAGTATAGTAACCCCAGTATGAACCTGTGTACCTGATATTAATAAGCATAGTAACCCCAGTGTGTACCTGTCTACCTGATATTAATAAGTATAGTAACCCCAGTATGTACCTGTGTACCTGATATTAATAAGTATAGTAACCCCAGTATGTACCTGTGTACCTGATATTAATAAGTATAGTAACCCCAGTATGTACCTGTGGACCTGATATTAATAAGTATAGTAATCCCAGTATGTACCTGTGTACCTGATATTAATAAGTATAGTAACCTCAGTATGTACCTGATATTAATAAGTATAGTAACCCCAGTATGTACCTGTGTACCTGATATTAATAAGTATAGTAACCTCAGTATGTACCTGATATTAATAAGTATAGTAACCCCAGTATGTACCTGTGTACCTGATATTAATAAGTATAGTAACCCCGGTATGTACCTGTGTACCTGATATTAATAAGCATAGTAACCTCAGTATGTACCTGTGTACCTGATATTAATAAGTATAGTAACCCCAGTATGTACCTGTGTACCTGATATTAATAAGTATAGTAACCCCATTATGTACCTGTGTACCTAATATTAATAAGTATAGTAACCCCAGTATGTACCTGTGTACCTGATATTAATAAGTATAGTCACCCCAGTATGAACCTGTGTATTTGATATTAATAAGTATAGTAACCCCAGTATGTACCTGTGTACCTGATATTAATAAGTATAGTAACCCCAGTATGTACCTGTGTACCTGATATTAATAAGTATAGTAACCTCAGTATGTACCTGTGTACCTGATATTAATAAGTATAGTAACCTCAGTATGTCCGGTGTACCTGATAGTAATAAGTATAGTAACCCTAGTATGTACCTGTGTACCTGATATTAATAAGTATAGTAACCCCAGTATGTACCTGTGTACCTGATATTAATAAGTATAGTAACCCAGTATGTACCTGTGTACCTGATATTAATAAGTATAGTAATCCCAGTATGTCCTGTGTACCTGATAGTAATAAATATAGTAACCCCAGTATGTACC
Source organism: Leptodactylus fuscus (assembly GCF_031893055.1). NCBI lineage: Eukaryota > Metazoa > Chordata > Amphibia > Anura > Leptodactylidae > Leptodactylus > Leptodactylus fuscus. The sequence goes on from NC_134275.1 coordinate 36,256,119, forward strand.
TGTGTACCTGATATTAATAAGTATAGTCACCCCAGTATGTACCTGTGTACCTGATATTAATAAGTATAGTAACCCCAGGATGTACCTGTGTACCTGATATTAATAAGTATAGTAACCCAAGTATGTACCTGTGGACCTGATATTAATAAGTATAGTAACCCCAGTATGTACCTGTGTACCTGATATTAATAAGTATAGTAACCCCAGTATGTACCTGTGTACCTTATATTAATAAGTATAGTCACCCCAGTATGTACCTGTGGACCAGATATTAATAAGCATAATAACCCCAGTATGTACCTGTGTACCTGATATTAATAAGTGTATTAACCCCAGTATGTACCTGTGTACCTGATATTAATAAGTATAGTAACCCCAGTATGTACCTGTGTACCTGATATTAATAAGTATAGTAACCCCAGTATGTTCTATTTACCTGATAGTAATAAGTATAGTAACCCCAGTATGTACCTGTGTACCTGATATTAATAAGTATAGTAACCCCAGTATGTACCTGTGTACCTTATATTAATAAGTATAGTCACCCCAGTATGTACCTGTGGACCTGATATTAATAAGCATAATAACCCCAGTATGTACCTGTGTACCTGATATTAATAAGTATAGTAACCCCAGTATGTACCTGTGTACCTGATATTAATAAGTATAGTAACCCTAGTATGTACCTGTGTACCTGATATTAATAAGTATAGTAACCCCAGTATGTTCTATTTACCTGATAGTAATAAGTATAGTAACCCAGTATGTACCTGTGTACCTGATATTAATAAGCATAGTAACCCCAGTGTGTACCTGTGTACCTGATATTAATAAGTATAGTAACCCCAGTATGTACCTGTGTACCTGATATTAATAAGTATAGTAACCCCAGTATGTACCTGTGTACCTGATATTAATAAGTATAGTAACCCCAGTATGTACCTGTGGAACTGATATTAATAAGTATAGTAACCCCAGTATGTACCTGTGTACCTGATATTAATAAGTATAGTAACCTCAGTATGTACCTGATATTAATATGTATAGTAACCCCAGTATGTACCTGTGTACCTGATATTAATAAGTATAGTAACCCCAGTATATACCTGTGTACCTGATATTAATAAGTATAGTAACCTCAGTATGTACCTGATATTAATAAGTATAGTAACCCCAGTATGTACCTGTGTACCTGATATTAATAAGTATAGTAACCCCAGTATGTACCTGTGTACCTGATATTAATAAGCATAGTAACCTCAGTATGTACCTGTGTACCTGATATTAATAAGCATAGTAACCCCAGTATGTACCTGTGTACCTGATATTAATAAGTATAGTAACCCCAGTATGTACCTGTGTACCTGATATTAATAAGTATAGTATCCCCAGTATGTACCTGTGTACCTGATATTAATAAGTATAGTAACCCCAGTATGTACCTGTGTACCTGATATTAATAAGTATAGTAACCCCATTATGTACCTGTGTACCTAATATTAATAAGTATAGTAACCCCAGTATGTACTTGTGGACCTGATATTAATAAGCATAGTAACCCCAGTACGTACCTGTGTACCTGATATTAATAAGTATAGTAACCCCAGTATGTACCTGTGTACCTGATATTAATAAGTATAGTAACCCCAGTATGAACCTGTGTACCTGATATTAATAAGTATAGTAACCCCATTATGTACCTGTGTACCTAATATTAATAAGTATAGTAACCCCAGTATGTACCTGTGGACCTTATATTAATAAGCATAGTAACCTCAGAATGTACCTGTGTACCTGATATTAATAAGTATAGTAACCCCAGTATGTACCTGTGTACCTGATATTAATAAGTATAGTAACCCCAGTATGTACCTGTGTACCTGATATTAATAAGTATAGTAACCCCAGTATGTACCTGTTTTCCTAATATTAATAAGTATAGTAACCCCAGTATGTACCTGTGTACCTGATATTAATAAGTATAGTAACCCCAGTATGTACCTGTGGACCTGATATTAATAAGTATAGTAACCCCAGTATGTACCTGTGTACCTGATATTAATAAGTATAGTAACCTCAGTATGTACCTGATATTAATAAGTATAGTAACCCCAGTATGTACCTGTGTACCTGATATTAATAAGTATAGTAACCCCAGTATGTACCTGTGTACCTGATATTAATAAGCATAGTAACCTCCGTATGTACCTGTGTACCTGATATTAATAAGCATAGTAACCTTAGTATGTACCTGTGTACCTGATATTAATAAGCATAGTAACCCCAGTATGTACCTGTGTACCTGATACTAAGCATAGTATCCCCAGTATGTACCTGTGGACCTGATATTAATAAGTATAGTAACCCCATTATGTACCTGTGTACCTAATATTAATAAGTATAGTAACCCCAGTATGAACCTGTGTACCTGATATTAATAAGCATAGTAACCCCAGTGTGTACCTGTGTACCTGATATTAATAAGTATAGTAACCCAGTATGTACCTGTGTACCTGATATTAATAAGTATAGTAACCCCAGTATGTACCTGTGTACCTGATATTAATAAGTATAGTAACCCCAGTATGTACCTGTGTACCTGATATTAATAAGTATAGTAACCCCAGTATGTACCTGTGGACCTGATATTAATAAGTATAGTAACCCCAGTATGTACCTGTGTACCTGATATTAATAAGTATAGTAACCTCAGTATGTACCTGATATTAATAAGTATAATAACCCCAGTATGTACCTGTGTACCTGATATTAATAAGTATAGTAATCTCAGTATGTACCTGATATTAATAAGTATGGTAACCCCAGTATGTACCTGTGTACCTGATATTAATAAGTATAGTAACCCCAGTATGTACCTGTGTACCTGATATTAATAAGCATAGTAACCTCAGTATGTACCTGTGTACCTGATATTAATAAGCATAGTAACCCCAGTATGTACCTGTGTACCTGATATTAATAAGTATAGTAACCCCAGTATGTACCTGTGTACCTGATATTAATAAGTATAGTAACCCCATTATGTACCTGTGTACCTAATATTAATAAGTATAGTAACCCCAGTATGTACCTGTGGACCTGATATTAATAAGCATAGTAACCCCAGTATGTACCTGTGTACCTGATATTAATAAGTATAGTCACCCCAGTATGAACCTGTGTACTTGATATTAATAAGTATAGTAACCCCAGTATGTACCTGTGTACCTGATATTAATAAGTATAGTAACCCCAGTATGTACCTGTGTACCTGATATTAATAAGTATAGTAACCTCAGTATGTGCCTGTGTACCTGATATTAATAAGTATAGTAACCTCAGTATGTCCGGTGTACCTGATAGTAATAAGTATAGTAACCCTAGTATGTACCTGTGTACCTGATATTAATAAGTATAGTAACCCCAGTATGTACCTGTGTACCTGATATTAATAAGTATAGTAACCCCAGTATGTCCTGTGTACCTGATAGTAATAAGTATAGTAACCCCAGTATGTCCTGTGTACCTGATAGTAATAAATATAGTAACCCCAGTATGTACCTGTGTACCTGATATTAATAAGTATAGTAACCCCAGTATGTCCTGTGTACCTGATAGTAATAAATATAGTAACCCCAGTATGTACCTGTGTACCTGATATTAATAAGTATAGTCACCCCAGTATGTACCTGTGTACCTGATATTAATAAGTATAGTAACCCCAGGATGTACCTGTGTACCTGATATTAATAAGTATAGTAACCCCAGTATGTACCTGTGGACCTGATATTAATAAGTATAGTAACCCCAGTATGTACCTGTGTACCTGATATTAATAAGTATAGTAACCCCAGTATGTACCTGTGTACCTTATATTAATAAGTATAGACACCCCAGTATGTACCTGTGTACCAGATATTAATAAGCATAATAACCCCAGTATGTACCTGTGTACCTGATATTAATAAGTGTATTAACCCCAGTATGTACCTGTGTACCTGATATTAATAAGTATAGTAACCCCAGTATGTACCTGTGTACCTGATATTAATAAGTATAGTAACCCTAGTATGTACCTGTGTACCTGATATTAATAAGTATAGTAACCCCAGTATGTTCTATTTACCTGATAGTAATAAGTATAGTAACCCCAGTATGTACCTGTGTACCTGATATTAATAAGTATAGTAACCCCAGTATGTACCTGTGTACCTTATATTAATAAGTATAGTCACCCCAGTATGTACCTGTGGACCTGATATTAATAAGCATAATAACCCCAGTATGTACCTGTGTACCTGATATTAATAAGTGTATTAACCCCAGTATGTACCTGTGTACCTGATATTAATAAGTATAGTAACCCCAGTATGTACCTGTGTACCTGATATTAATAAGTATAGTAACCCTAGTATGTACCTGTGTACCTGATATTAATAAGTATAGTAACCCCAGTATGTTCTATTTACCTGATAGTAATAAGTATAGTAACCCAGTATGTACCTGTGTACCTGATATTAATAAGCATAGTAACCCCAGTGTGTACCTGTGTACCTGATATTAATAAGTATAGTAACCCCAGTATGTACCTGTGTACCTGATATTAATAAGTATAGTAACCCCAGTATGTACCTGTGTACCTGATATTAATAAGTATAGTAACCTCAGTATGTACCTGATATTAATAAGTATAGTAACCCCAGTATGTACCTGTGTACCTGATATTAATAAGTATAGTAACCCCAGTATGTACCTGTGTACCTGATATTAATAAGCATAGTAACCTCAGTATGTACCTGTGTACCTGATATTAATAAGCATAGTAACCCCAGTATGTACCTGTGTACCTGATATTAAGCATAGTATCCCCAGTATGTACCTGTGGACCTGATATTAATAAGCATAGTAACCCCAGTATGTACCTGTGGACCTGATATTAATAAGCATAGTAACCCCAGTTTGTACCTGTGTACCTGATATTAATAAGTATAGTAACCCCAGTATGTACCTGTGTACCTGATATTAATAAGTATAGTAACCCCATTATGTACCTGTGTACCTAATATTAATAAGTATAGTAACCCCAGTATGTACCTGTGGACCTGATATTAATAAGCATAGTAACCCCAGTATGTACCTGTGTACCTGATATTAATAAGTATAGTAACCCCAGTATGTACCTGTTTTCCTAATATTAATAAGTATAGTAACCCCAGTATGTACCTGTGTACCTGATATTAATAAGTATAGTAACCCCAGTATGTACCTGTGGACCTGATATTAATAAGTATAGTAACCCCAGTATGTACCTGTGTACCTGATATTAATAAGTATAGTAACCTCAGTATGTACCTGATATTAATAAGTATAGTAACCCCAGTATGTACCTGTGTACCTGATATTAATAAGTATAGTAACCCCAGTATGTACCTGTGTACCTGATATTAATAAGCATAGTAACCCCAGTATGTACCTGTGTACCTGATATTAAGCATAGTATCCCCAGTATGTACCTGTGGACCTGATATTAATAAGTATAGTAACCCCATTATGTACCTGTGTACCTAATATTAATAAGTATAGTAACCCCAGTATGAACCTGTGTACCTGATATTAATAAGCATAGTAACCCCAGTGTGTACCTGTGTACCTGATATTAATAAGTATAGTAACCCCAGTATGTACCTGTGTACCTGATATTAATAAGTATAGTAACCCCAGTATGTACCTGTGTACCTGATATTAATAAGTATAGTAACCCCAGTATGTACCTGTGGACCTGATATTAATAAGTATAGTAACCCCAGTATGTACCTGTGTACCTGATATTAATAAGTATAGTAACCTCAGTATGTACCTGATATTAATAAGTATAGTAACCCCAGTATGTACCTGTGTACCTGATATTAATAAGTATAGTAACCTCAGTATGTACCTGATATTAATAAGTATAGTAACCCCAGTATGTACCTGTGTACCTGATATTAATAAGTATAGTAACCCCAGTATGTACCTGTGTACCTGATATTAATAAGCATAGTAACCTCAGTATGTACCTGTGTACCTGATATTAATAAGCATAGTAACCCCAGTATGTACCTGTGTACCTGATATTAATAAGTATAGTAACCCCAGTATGTACCTGTGTACCTGATATTAATAAGTATAGTAACCCCATTATGTACCTGTGTACCTAATATTAATAAGTATAGTAACCCCAGTATGTACCTGTCGACCTGATATTAATAAGCATAGTAACCCCAGTATGTACCTGTGTACCTGATATTAATAAGTATAGTAACCCCAGTATGTACCTGTGTACCTGATATTAATAAGTATAGTAACCCCATTATGTACCTGTGTACCTAATATTAATAAGTATAGTAACCCCAGTATGTACCTGTGGACCTGATATTAATAAGCATAGTAACCCCAGTATGTACCTGTGTACCTGATATTAATAAGTATAGTAACCCCATTATGTACCTGTGTACCTGATATTAATAAGTATAGTCACCCCAGTATGAACCTGTGTACTTGATATTAATAAGTATAGTAACCCCAGTATGTACCTGTGTACCTGATATTAATAAGTATAGTAACCCCAGTATGTACCTGTGTACCTGATATTAATAAGTATAGTAACCTCAGTATGTACCTGTGTACCTGATATTAATAAGTATAGTAACCTCAGTATGTCCGGTGTACCTGATAGTAATAAGTATAGTAACCCTAGTATGTACCTGTGTACCTGATATTAATAAGTATAGTAACCCCAGTATGTACCTGTGTACCTGATATTAATAAGTATAGTAACCCAGTATGTACCTGTGTACCTGATATTAATAAGTATAGTAACCCCAGTATGTCCTGTGTACCTGATAGTAATAAATATAGTAACCCCAGTATGTACCTGTGTACCTGATATTAATAAGTATAGTCACCCCAGTATGTACCTGTGTACCTGATATTAATAAGTATAGTAACCCCAGGATGTACCTGTGTACCTGATATTAATAAGTATAGTAACCCCAGTATGTACCTGTGGACCTGATATTAATAAGTATAGTAACCCCAGTATGTACCTGTGTACCTTATATTAATAAGTATAGTCACCCCAGTATGTACCTGTGGACCTGATATTAATAAGTATAGTAACCTCAGTATGTACCTGATATTAATAAGTATAGTAACCCCAGTATGTACCTGTGTACCTGATATTAATAAGTATAGTAACCTCAGTATGTACCTGATATTAATAAGTATAGTAACCCCAGTATGTACCTGTGTACCTGATATTAATAAGTATAGTAACCCCAGTATGTACCTGTGTACCTGATATTAATAAGCATAGTAACCTCAGTATGTACCTGTGTACCTGATATTAATAAGCATAGTAACCCCAGTATGTACCTGTGTACCTGATATTAATAAGTATAGTAACCCCAGTATGTACCTGTGTACCTGATATTAATAAGTATAGTAACCCCATTATGTACCTGTGTACCTAATATTAATAAGTATAGTAACCCCAGTATGTACCTGTGGACCTGATATTAATAAGCATAGTAACCCCAGTATGTACCTGTGTACCTGATATTAATAAGTATAGTCACCCCAGTATGAACCTGTGTACTTGATATTAATAAGTATAGTAACCCCAGTATGTACCTGTGTACCTGATATTAATAAGTATAGTAACCCCAGTATGTACCTGTGTACCTGATATTAATAAGTATAGTAACCTCAGTACGTACCTGTGTACCTGATATTAATAAGTATAGTAACCTCAGTATGTCCGGTGTACCTGATAGTAATAAGTATAGTAACCCTAGTATGTACCTGTGTACCTGATATTAATAAGTATAGTAACCCCAGTATGTACCTGTGTACCTGATATTAATAAGTATAGTAACCCAGTATGTACCTGTGTACCTGATATTAATAAGTATAGTAACCCCAGTATGTCCTGTGTACCTGATAGTAATAAATATAGTAACCCCAGTATGTACCTGTGTACCTGATATTAATAAGTATAGTCACCCCAGTATGTACCTGTGTACCTGATATTAATAAGTATAGTAACCCCAGGATGTACCTGTGTACCTGATATTAATAAGTATAGTAACCCCAGTATGTACCTGTGGACCTGATATTAATAAGTATAGTAACCCCAGTATGTACCTGTGTACCTGATATTAATAAGTATAGTAACCCCAGTATGTACCTGTGTACCTTATATTAATAAGTATAGTCACCCCAGTATGTACCTGTGGACCAGATATTAATAAGCATAATAACCCCAGTATGTACCTGTGTACCTGATATTAATAAGTGTATTAACCCCAGTATGTACCTGTGTACCTGATATTAATAAGTATAGTAACCCCAGTATGTACCTGTGTACCTGATATTAATAAGTATAGTAACCCTAGTATGTACCTGTGTACCTGATATTAATAAGTATAGTAACCCCAGTATGTTCTATTTACCTGATAGTAATAAGTATAGTAACCCCAGTATGTACCTGTGTACCTTATATTAATAAGTATAGTCACCCCAGTATGTACCTGTGGACCTGATATTAATAAGCATAATAACCCCAGTATGTACCTGTGTACCTGATATTAATAAGTGTATTAACCCCAGTATGTACCTGTGTACCTGATATTAATAAGTATAGTAACCCCAGTATGTACCTGTGTACCTGATATTAATAAGTATAGTAACCCTAGTATGTACCTGTGTACCTGATATTAATAAGTATAGTAACCCCAGTATGTTCTATTTACCTGATAGTAATAAGTATAGTAACCCAGTATGTACCTGTGTACCTGATATTAATAAGCATAGTAACCCCAGTGTGTACCTGTGTACCTGATATTAATAAGTATAGTAACCCCAGTATGTACCTGTGTACCTGATATTAATAAGTATAGTAACCCCAGTATGTACCTGTGTACCTGATATTAATAAGTATAGTAACCCCAGTATGTACCTGTGGAACTGATATTAATAAGTATAGTAACCCCAGTATGTACCTGTGTACCTGATATTAATAAGTATAGTAACCTCAGTATGTACCTGATATTAATAAGTATAGTAACCCCAGTATGTACCTGTGTACCTGATATTAATAAGTATAGTAACCCCAGTATGTACCTGTGTACCTGATATTAATAAGCATAGTAACCTCAGTATGTACCTGTGTACCTGATATTAATAAGCATAGTAACCTCAGTATGTACCTGTGTACCTGATATTAATAAGCATAGTAACCCCAGTATGTACCTGTGTACCTGATATTAAGCATAGTATCCCCAGTATGTACCTGTGGACCTGATATTAATAAGTATAGTAACCCCATTATGTACCTGTGTACCTAATATTAATAAGTATAGTAACCCCAGTATGAACCTGTGTACCTGATATTAATAAGCATAGTAACCCCAGTGTGTACCTGTCTACCTGATATTAATAAGTATAGTAACCCCAGTATGTACCTGTGTACCTGATATTAATAAGTATAGTAACCCCAGTATGTACCTGTGTACCTGATATTAATAAGTATAGTAACCCCAGTATGTACCTGTGGACCTGATATTAATAAGTATAGTAACCCCAGTATGTACCTGTGTACCTGATATTAATAAGTATAGTAACCTCAGTATGTACCTGATATTAATAAGTATAGTAACCCCAGTATGTACCTGTGTACCTGATATTAATAAGTATAGTAACCTCAGTATGTACCTGATATTAATAAGTATAGTAACCCCAGTATGTACCTGTGTACCTGATATTAATAAGTATAGTAACCCCGGTATGTACCTGTGTACCTGATATTAATAAGCATAGTAACCTCAGTATGTACCTGTGTACCTGATATTAATAAGTATAGTAACGCCAGTATGTACCTGTGTACCTGATATTAATAAGTATAGTAACCCCATTATGTACCTGTGTACCTAATATTAATAAGTATAGTAACCCCAGTATGTACCTGTGGACCTGATATTAATAAGCATAGTAACCCCAGTATGTACCTGTGTACCTGATATTAATAAGTATAGTCACCCCAGTATGAACCTGTGTATTTGATATTAATAAGTATAGTAACCCCAGTATGTACCTGTGTACCTGATATTAATAAGTATAGTAACCCCAGTATGTACCTGTGTACCTGATATTAATAAGTATAGTAACCTCAGTATGTACCTGTGTACCTGATATTAATAAGTATAGTAACCTCAGTATGTCCGGTGTACCTGATAGTAATAAGTATAGTAACCCTAGTATGTACCTGTGTACCTGATATTAATAAGTATAGTAACCCCAGTATGTACCTGTGTACCTGATATTAATAAGTATAGTAACCCAGTATGTACCTGTGTACCTGATATTAATAAGTATAGTAATCCCAGTATGTCCTGTGTACCTGATAGTAATAAATATAGTAACCCCAGTATGTACCTGTGTACCTGATATTAATAAGTATAGTCACCCCAGTATGTACCTGTGTACCTGATATTAATAAGTATAGTAACCGCAGGATGTACCTGTGTACCTGATATTAATAAGTATAGTAACCCAAGTATGTACCTGTGGACCTGATATTAATAAGTATAGTAACCCCAGTATGTACCTGTGTACCTGATATTAATAAGTATAGTAACCCCAGTATGTACCTGTGTACCTTATATTAATAAGTATAGTCACCCCAGTATGTACCTGTGGATCAGATATTAATAAGCATAATAACCCCAGTATGTACCTGTGTACCTGATATTAATAAGTGTATTAACCCCAGTATGTACCTGTGTACCTGATATTAATAAGTATAGTAACCCCAGTATGTACCTGTGTACCTGATATTAATAAGTATAGTAACCCCAGTATGTTCTATTTACCTGATAGTAATAAGTATAGTAACCCCAGTATGTACCTGTGTACCTGATATTAATAAGTATAGTAACCCCAGTATGTACCTGTGTACCTTATATTAATAAGTATAGTCACCCCAGTATGTACCTGTGGACCTGATATTAATAAGCATAATAACCCCAGTATGTACCTGTGTACCTGATATTAATAAGTATAGTAACCCCAGTATGTACCTGTGTACCTGATATTAATAAGTATAGTAACCCTAGTATGTACCTGTGTACCTGATATTAATAAGTATAGTAACCCCAGTATGTTCTATTTACCTGATAGTAATAAGTATAGTAACCCAGTATGTACCTGTGTACCTGATATTAATAAGCATAGTAACCCCAGTGTGTACCTGTGTACCTGATATTAATAAGTATAGTAACCCCAGTATGTACCTGTGTACCTGATATTAATAAGTATAGTAACCCCAGTATGTACCTGTGTACCTGATATTAATAAGTATAGTAACCCCAGTATGTACCTGTGGAACTGATATTAATAAGTATAGTAACCCCAGTATGTACCTGTGTACCTGATATTAATAAGTATAGTAACCTCAGTATGTACCTGATATTAATATGTATAGTAACCCCAGTATGTACCTGTGTACCTGATATTAATAAGTATAGTAACCCCAGTATATACCTGTGTACCTGATATTAATAAGTATAGTAACCTCAGTATGTACCTGATATTAATAAGTATAGTAACCCCAGTATGTACCTGTGTACCTGATATTAATAAGTATAGTAACCCCAGTATGTACCTGTGTACCTGATATTAATAAGCATAGTAACCTCAGTATGTACCTGTGTACCTGATATTAATAAGCATAGTAACCCCAGTATGTACCTGTGTACCTGATATTAATAAGTATAGTAACCCCAGTATGTACCTGTGTACCTGATATTAATAAGTATAGTATCCCCAGTATGTACCTGTGTACCTGATATTAATAAGTATAGTAACCCCAGTATGTACCTGTGTACCTGATATTAATAAGTATAGTAACCCCATTATGTACCTGTGTACCTAATATTAATAAGTATAGTAACCCCAGTATGTACTTGTGGACCTGATATTAATAAGCATAGTAACCCCAGTATGTACCTGTGTACCTGATATTAATAAGTATAGTAACCCCAGTATGTACCTGTGTACCTGATATTAATAAGTATAGTAACCCCAGTATGAACCTGTGTACCTGATATTAATAAGTATAGTAACCCCATTATGTACCTGTGTACCTAATATTAATAAGTATAGTAACCCCAGTATGTACCTGTGTACCTGATATTAATAAGTATAGTAACCCCATTATGTACCTGTGTACCTAATATTAATAAGTATAGTAACCCCAGTATGAACCTGTGTACCTGATATTAATAAGCATAGTAACCCCAGTGTGTACCTGTGTACCTGATATTAATAAGTATAGTAACCCCAGTATGTACCTGTGTACCTGATATTAAGCATAGTATCCCCAGTATGTACCTGTGGACCTGATATTAATAAGCATAGTAACCCCAGTATGTACCTGTGGACCTGATATTAATAAGCATAGTAACCCCAGTATGTACCTGTGTACCTGATATTAATAAGTATAGTAACCCCAGTATGTACCTGTGTACCTGAAATTAATAAGTATAGTATCCCCAGTATGTACCTGTGTACCTGATATTAATAAGTATAGTAACCCCAGTATGTACCTGTGTACCTGATATTAATAAGTATAGTAACCCCAGTATGTACCTGTGGACCTGATATTAATAAGTATAGTAACCCCAGTATGAACCTGTGTACCTGATATTAATAAGTATAGTAACCCCATTATGTACCTGTGTACCTAATATTAATAAGTATAGTAACCCCAGTATGTACCTGTGGACCTGATATTAATAAGCATAGTAACCCCAGAATGTACCTGTGTACCTGATATTAATAAGTATAGTAACCCCAGTATGTACCTGTGTACCTGATATTAATAAGTATAGTAACCCCAGTATGTACCTGTGTACCTGATATTAATAAGTATAGTAACCCCATTATGTACCTGTGTACCTAATATTAATAAGTATAGTAACCCCAGTATGAACCTGTGTACCTGATATTAATAAGCATAGTAACCCCAGTGTGTACCTGTGTACCTGATATTAATAAGTATAGTAACCCCAGTATGTACCTGTGTACCTGATATTAATAAGTATAGTAACCCCAGTATGTACTTGTGGACCTGATATTAATAAGTATAGTAACCCCAGTATGTACCTGTGTACCTGATATTAATAAGTATAGTAACCTCAGTATGTACCTGATATTAATAAGTATAGTAACCCCAGTATGTACCTGTGTACCTGATATTAATAAGTATAGTAACCCCAGTATGTACCTGTGTACCTGATATTAATAAGTATAGTAACCTCAGTATGTACCTGATATTAATAAGTATAGTAACCCCAGTATGTACCTGTGTACCTGATATTAATAAGTATAGTAACCCCAGTATGTACCTGTGTACCTGATATTAATAAGCATAGTAACCTCAGTATGTACCTGTGTACCTGATATTAATAAGCATAGTAACCCCAGTATGTACCTGTGTACCTGATATTAAGCATAGTATCGCCAGTATGTACCTGTGGACCTGATATTAATAAGCATAGTAACCCCAGTATGTTCCTGTGGACCTGATATTAATAAGCATAGTAACCCCAGTTTGTACCTGTGTACCTGATATTAATAAGTATAGTAACCCCAGTATGTACCTGTGTACCTGATATTAATAAGTATAGTAACCCCATTATGTACCAGTGTACCTAATATTAATAAGTATAGTAACCCCAGTATGTACCTGTGGACCTGATATTAATAAGCATAGTAACCCCAGTATGTACCTGTGTACCTGATATTAATAAGTATAGTAACCCCAGTATGTACCTGTGTACCTGATATTAATAAGTATAGTAACCCCAGTATGTACCTGTTTTCCTAATATTAATAAGTATAGTAACCCCAGTATGTACCTGTGTACCTGATATTAATAAGTATAGTAACCCCAGTATGTACCTGTGGACCTGATATTAATAAGTATAGTAACCCCAGTATGTACCTGTGTACCTGATATTAATAAGTATAGTAACCTCAGTATGTACCTGATATTAATAAGTATAGTAACCCCAGTATGTACCTGTGTACCTGATATTAATAAGTATAGTAACCCCAGTATGTACCTGTGTACCTGATATTAATAAGCATAGTAACCTCAGTATGTACCTGTGTACCTGATATTAATAAGCATAGTAACCTTAGTATGTACCTGTGTACCTGATATTAATAAGCATAGTAACCCCAGTATGTACCTGTGTACCTGATACTAAGCATAGTATCCCCAGTATGTACCTGTGGACCTGATATTAATAAGTATAGTAACCCCATTATGTACCTGTGTACCTAATATTAATAAGTATAGTAACCCCAGTATGAACCTGTGTACCTGATATTAATAAGCATAGTAACCCCAGTGTGTACCTGTGTACCTGATATTAATAAGTATAGTAACCCAGTATGTACCTGTGTACCTGATATTAATAAGTATAGTAACCCCAGTATGTACCTGTGTACCTGATATTAATAAGTATAGTAACCCCAGTATGTACCTGTGTACCTGATATTAATAAGTATAGTAACCCCAGTATGTACCTGTGGACCTGATATTAATAAGTATAGTAACCCCTTTATGTACCTGTGTACCTGATATTAATAAGTATAGTAACCTCAGTATGTACCTGATATTAATAAGTATAATAACCCCAGTATGTACCTGTGTACCTGATATTAATAAGTATAGTAATCTCAGTATGTACCTGATATTAATAAGTATGGTAACCCCAGTATGTACCTGTGTACCTGATATTAATAAGTATAGTAACCCCAGTATGTACCTGTGTACCTGATATTAATAAGCATAGTAACCTCAGTATGTACCTGTGTACCTGATATTAATAAGCATAGTAACCCCAGTATGTACCTGTGTACCTGATATTAATAAGTATAGTAACCCCAGTATGTACCTGTGTACCTGATATTAATAAGTATAGTAACCCCATTATGTACCTGTGTACCTAATATTAATAAGTATAGTAACCCCAGTATGTACCTGTGGACGTGATATTAATAAGTATAGTAACCCCAGGATGTACCTGTGTACCTGATATTAATAAGTATAGTAACCCCAGTATGTACCTGTGTACCTGATATTAATAAGTATAGTAACCTCAGTATGTGCCTGTGTACCTGATATTAATAAGTATAGTAACCTCAGTATGTCCGGTGTACCTGATAGTAATAAGTATAGTAACCCTAGTATGTACCTGTGTACCTGATATTAATAAGTATAGTAACCCCAGTATGTACCTGTGTACCTGATATTAATAAGTATAGTAACCCAGTATGTTCCTGTGTACCTGATATTAATAAGTATAGTAACCCCAGTATGTCCTGTGTACCTGATAGTAATAAATATAGTAACCCCAGTATGTACCTGTGTACCTGATATTAATAAGTATAGTCACCCCAGTATGTACCTGTGTACCTGATATTAATAAGTATAGTAACCCCAGGATGTACCTGTGTACCTGATATTAATAAGTATAGTAACCCCAGTATGTACCTGTGGACCTGATATTAATAAGTATAGTAACCCCAGTATGTACCTGTGTACCTGATATTAATAAGTATAGTAACCCCAGTATGTACCTGTGTACCTTATATTAATAAGTATAGACACCCCAGTATATACCTGTGTACCAGATATTAATAAGCATAATAACCCCAGTATGTACCTGTGTACCTGATATTAATAAGTGTATTAACCCCAGTATGTACCTGTGTACCTGATATTATTAAGTATAGTAACCCCAGTATGTACCTGTGTACCTGATATTAATAAGTATAGTAACCCTAGTATGTACCTGTGTACCTGATATTAATAAGTATAGTAACCCCAGTATGTTCTATTTACCTGATAGTAATAAGTATAGTAACCCCAGTATGTACCTGTGTACCTGATATTAATAAGTATAGTAACCCCAGTATGTACCTGTGTACCTTATATTAATAAGTATAGTCACCCCAGTATGTACCTGTGGACCTGATATTAATAAGCATAATAACCCCAGTATGTACCTGTGTACCTGATATTAATAAGTGTATTAACCCCAGTATGTACCTGTGTACCTGATATTAATAAGTATAGTAACCCCAGTATGTACCTGTGTACCTGATATTAATAAGTATAGTAACCCTAGTATGTACCTGTGTACCTGATATTAATAAGTATAGTAACCCCAGTATGTTCTATTTACCTGATAGTAATAAGTATAGTAACCCAGTATGTACCTGTGTACCTGATATTAATAAGCATAGTAACCCCAGTGTGTACCTGTGTACCTGATATTAATAAGTATAGTAACCCCAGTATGTACCTGTGTACCTGATATTAATAAGTATAGTAACCCCAGTATGTACCTGTGTACCTGATATTAATAAGTATAGTAACCTCAGTATGTACCTGATATTAATAAGTATAGTAACCCCAGTATGTACCTGTGTACCTGATATTAATAAGTATAGTAACCTCAGTATGTACCTGATATTAATAAGTATAGTAACCCCAGTATGTACCTGTGTACCTGATATTAATAAGTATAGTAACCCCAGTATGTACCTGTGTACCTGATATTAATAAGCATAGTAACCTCAGTATGTACCTGTGTACCTGATATTAATAAGCATAGTAACCCCAGTATGTACCTGTGTACCTGATATTAATAAGTATAGTAACCCCAGTATGTACCTGTGTACCTGATATTAATAAGTATAGTAACCCCATTATGTACCTGTGTACCTAATATTAATAAGTATAGTAACCCCAGTATGTACCTGTGGACCTGATATTAATAAGCATAGTAACCCCAGTATGTACCTGTGTACCTGATATTAATAAGTATAGTCACCCCAGTATGAACCTGTGTACTTGATATTAATAAGTATAGTAACCCCAGTATGTACCTGTGTACCTGATATTAATAAGTATAGTAACCCCAGTATGTACCTGTGTACCTGATATTAATAAGTATAGTAACCTCAGTATGTACCTGTGTACCTGATATTAATAAGTATAGTAACCTCAGTATGTCCGGTGTACCTGATAGTAATAAGTATAGTAACCCTAGTATGTACCTGTGTACCTGATATTAATAAGTATAGTAACCCCAGTATGTACCTGTGTACCTGATATTAATAAGTATAGTAACCCAGTATGTACCTGTGTACCTGATATTAATAAGTATAGTAACCCCAGTATGTCCTGTGTACCTGATAGTAATAAATATAGTAACCCCAGTATGTACCTGTGTACCTGATATTAATAAGTATAGTCACCCCAGTATGTACCTGTGTACCTGATATTAATAAGTATAGTAACCCCAGGATGTACCTGTGTACCTGATATTAATAAGTATAGTAACCCCAGTATGTACCTGTGGACCTGATATTAATAAGTATAGTAACCCCAGTATGTACCTGTGTACCTGATATTAATAAGTATAGTAACCCCAGTATGTACCTGTGTACCATATATTAATAAGTATAGTCACCCCAGTATGTACCTGTGGACCAGATATTAATAAGCATAATAACCCCAGTATGTACCTGTGTACCTGATATTAATAAGTGTATTAACCCCAGTATGTACCTGTGTACCTGATATTAATAAGTATAGTAACCCCAGTATGTACCTGTGTACCTGATATTAATAAGTATAGTAACCCTAGTATGTACCTGTGTACCTTATATTAATAAGTATAGTCACCCCAGTATGTACCTGTGGACCTGATATTAATAAGCATAATAACCCCAGTATGTACCTGTGTACCTGATATTAATAAGTGTATTAACCCCAGTATGTTCTATTTACCTGATAGTAATAAGTATAGTAACCCTAGTATGTACCTGTGTACCTGATATTAATAAGTATAGTAACCCCAGTATGTTCTATTTACCTGATAGTAATAAGTATAGTAACCCAGTATGTACCTGTGTACCTGATATTAATAAGCATAGTAACCCCAGTGTGTACCTGTGTACCTGATATTAATAAGTATAGTAACCCCAGTATGTACCTGTGTACCTGATATTAATAAGTATAGTAACCCCAGTATGTACCTGTGTACCTTATATTAATAAGTATAGTCACCCCAGTATGTAACTGTGGACCTGATATTAATAAGCATAATAACCCCAGTATGTACCTGTGTACCTGATATTAATAAGTGTATTAACCCCAGTATGTACCTGTGTACCTGATATTAATAAGTATAGTAACCCCAGTATGTACCTGTGTACCTGATATTAATAAGTATAGTAACCCTAGTATGTACCTGTGTACCTGATATTAATAAGTATAGTAACCCCAGTATGTTCTATTTACCTGATAGTAATAAGTATAGTAACCCAGTATGTACCTGTATACCTGATATTAATAAGCATAGTAACCCCAGTGTGTACCTGTGTACCTGATATTAATAAGTATAGTAACCCCAGTATGTACCTGTGTACCTGATATTAATAAGTATAGTAACCCCAGTATGTACCTGTGTACCTGATATTAATAAGTATAGTAACCCCAGTATGTACCTGTGTACCTGATATTAATAAGTATAGTAACCTCAGTATGTACCTGATATTAATAAGTATAGTAACCCCAGTATGTACCTGTGTACCTGATATTAATAAGTATAGTAACCCCAGTATGTACCTGTGTACCTGATATTAATAAGCATAGTAACCTCAGTATGTACCTGTGTACCTGATATTAATAAGCATACTAACCTCAGTATGTACCTGTGTACCTGATATTAATAAGCATAGTAACCCCAGTATGTACCTGTGTACCTGATATTAAGCATAGTATCCCCAGTATGTACCTGTGGACCTGATATTAATAAGTATAGTAACCCCATTATGTACCTGTGTACCTAATATTAATAAGTATAGTAACTCCAGTATGAACCTGTGTACCTGATATTAATAAGCATAGTAACCCCAGTGTGTACCTGTCTACCTGATATTAATAAGTATAGTAACCCCAGTATGTACCTGTGTACCTGATATTAATAAGTATAGTAACCCCAGTATGTACCTGTGGACCTGATATTAATAAGTATAGTAACCCCAGTATGTACCTGTGGACCTGATATTAATAAGTATAGTAACCCCAGTATGTACCTGTGTACCTGATATTAATAAGTATAGTAACCTCAGTATGTACCTGATATTAATAAGTATAGTAACCCCAGTATGTACCTGTGTACCTGATATTAATAAGTATAGTAACCTCAGTATGTACCTGATATTAATAAGTATAGTAACCCCAGTATGTACCTGTGTACCTGATATTAATAAGTATAGTAACCCCAGTATGTACCTGTGTACCTGATATTAATAAGCATAGTAACCTCAGTATGTACCTGTGTACCTGATATTAATAAGCATAGTAACCCCAGTATGTACCTGTGTACCTGATATTAATAAGTATAGTAACCCCATTATGTACCTGTGTACCTAATATTAATAAGTATAGTAACCCCAGTATGTACCTGTGGACCTGATATTAATAAGCATAGTAACCCCAGTATGTACCTGTGTACCTGATATTAATAAGTATAGTCACCCCAGTATGAACCTGTGTACTTGATATTAATAAGTATAGTAACCCCAGTATGTACCTGTGTACCTGATATTAATAAGTATAGTAACCCCAGTATGTACCTGTGTACCTGATATTAATAAGTATAGTAACCTCAGTATGTACATGTGTACCTGATATTAATAAGTATAGTAACCTCAGTATGTCCGGTGTACCTGATAGTAATAAGTATAGTAACCCTAGTATGTACCTGTGTACCTGATATTAATAAGTATAGTAACCCCAGTATGTACCTGTGTACCTGATATTAATAAGTATAGTAACCCCAGGATGTACCTGTGTACCTGATATTAATAAGTATAGTAACCCCAGTATGTACCTGTGGACCTGATATTAATAAGTATAGTAACCCCAGTATGTACCTGTGTACCTGATATTAATAAGTATAGTAACCCCAGTATGTACCTGTGGACCTGATATTAATAAGTATAGTAACCCCAGTATGTACCTGTGTACCTGATATTAATAAGTATAGTAACCCCAGTATGTACCTGTGTACCTTATATTAATAAGTATAGTCACCCCAGTATGTACCTGTGGACCAGATATTAATAAGCATAATAACCCCAGTATGTACCTGTGTACCTGATATTAATAAGTGTATTAACCCCAGTATGTACCTGTGTACCTGATATTAATAAGTATAGTAACCCCAGTATGTACCTGTGTACCTGATATTAATAAGTATAGTAACCCTAGTATGTACCTGTGTACCTGATATTAATAAGTATAGTAACCCCAGTATGTTCTATTTACCTGATAGTAATAAGTATAGTAACCCCAGTATGTACCTGTGTACCTGATATTAATAAGTATAGTAACCCCAGTATGTACCTGTGTACCTTATATTAATAAGTATAGTCACCCCAGTATGTACCTGTGGACCTGATATTAATAAGCATAATAACCCCAGTATGTACCTGTGTACCTGATATTAATAAGTGTATTAACCCCAGTATGTACCTGTGTACCTGATATTAATAAGTATAGTAACCCCAGTATGTACCTGTGTACCTGATATTAATAAGTATAGTAACCCTAGTATGTACCTGTGTACCTGATATTAATAAGTATAGTAACCCCAGTATGTTCTATTTACCTGATAGTAATAAGTATAGTAACCAAGTATGTACCTGTGTACCTGATATTAATAAGCATAGTAACCCCAGTGTGTACCTGTGTACCTGATATTAATAAGTATAGTAACCCCAGTATGTACCTGTGTACCTGATATTAATAAGTATAGTAACCCCAGTATGTACCTGTGTACCTGATATTAATAAGTATAGTAACCCCAGTATGTACCTGTGGAACTGATATTAATAAGTATAGTAACCCCAGTATGTACCTGTGTACCTGATATTAATAAGTATAGTAACCTCAGTATGTACCTGATATTAATATGTATAGTAACCCCAGTATGTACCTGTGTACCTGATATTAATAAGTATAGTAACCCCAGTATATACCTGTGTACCTGATATTAATAAGTATAGTAACCTCAGTATGTACCTGATATTAATAAGTATAGTAACCCCAGTATGTACCTGTGTACCTGATATTAATAAGTATAGTAACCCCAGTATGTACCTGTGTACCTGATATTAATAAGCATAGTAACCTCAGTATGTACCTGTGTACCTGATATTAATAAGCATAGTAACCCCAGTATGTACCTGTGTACCTGATATTAATAAGTATAGTAACCCCAGTATGTACCTGTGTACCTGATATTAATAAGTATAGTATCCCCAGTATGTACCTGTGTACCTGATATTAATAAGTATAGTAACCCCAGTATGTACCTGTGTACCTGATATTAATAAGTATAGTAACCCCATTATGTACCTGTGTACCTAATATTAATAAGTATAGTAACCCCAGTATGTACTTGTGGACCTGATATTAATAAGCATAGTAACCCCAGTATGTACCTGTGTACCTGATATTAATAAGTATAGTAACCCCAGTATGTACCTGTGTACCTGATATTAATAAGTATAGTAACCCCAGTATGAACCTGTGTACCTGATATTAATAAGTATAGTAACCCCATTATGTACCTGTGTACCTAATATTAATAAGTATAGTAACCCCAGTATGTACCTGTGGACCTTATATTAATAAGCATAGTAACCCCAGAATGTACCTGTGTACCTGATATTAATAAGTATAGTAACCCCAGTATGTACCTGTGTACCTGATATTAATAAGTATAGTAACCCCAGTATGTACCTGTGTACCTGATATTAATTAGTATAGTAACCCCATTATGTACCTGTGTACCTAATATTAATAAGTATAGTAACCCCAGTATGAACCTGTGTACCTGATATTAATAAGCATAGTAACCCCAGTGTGTACCTGTGTACCTGATATTAATAAGTATAGTAACCCCAGTATGTACCTGTGTACCTGATATTAATAAGCATAGTAACCCCAGTATGTACCTGTGGACCTGATATTAATAAGCATAGTAACCCCAGTATGTACCTGTGTACCTGATATTAATAAGTATAGTAACCCCAGTATGTACCTGTGTACCTGATATTAATAAGTATAGTAACCCCAGTATGTACCTGTGTACCTGATATTAATAAGTATAGTAACCCCAGTATGTACCTGTGGACCTGATATTAATAAGTATAGTAACCCCAGTATGAACCTGTGTACCTGATATTAATAAGTATAGTAACCCCATTATGTACCTGTGTACCTAATATTAATAAGTATAGTAACCCCAGTATGTACCTGTGGACCTGATATTAATAAGCATAGTAACCCCAGAATGTACCTGTGTACCTGATATTAATAAGTATAGTAACCCCAGTATGTACCTGTGTACCTGATATTAATAAGTATAGTAACCCCAGTATGTACCTGTGTACCTGATATTAATAAGTATAGTAACCCCATTATGTACCTGTGTACCTAATATTAATAAGTATAGTAACCCCAGTATGAACCTGTGTACCTGATATTAATAAGCATAGTAACCCCAGTGTGTACCTGTGTACCTGATATTAATAAGTATAGTAACCCCAGTATGTACCTGTGTACCTGATATTAATAAGTATAGTAACCCCAGTATGTACCTGTGGACCTGATATTAATAAGTATAGTAACCCCAGTATGTACCTGTGTACCTGATATTAATAAGTATAGTAACCTCAGTATGTACCTGATATTAATAAGTATAGTAACCCCAGTATGTACCTGTGTACCTGATATTAATAAGTATAGTAACCCCAGTATGTACCTGTGTACCTGATATTAATAAGTATAGTAACCTCAGTATGTACCTGATATTAATAAGTATAGTAACCCCAGTATGTACCTGTGTACCTGATATTAATAAGTATAGTAACCCCAGTATGTACCTGTGTACCTGATATTAATAAGCATAGTAACCTCAGTATGTACCTGTGTACCTGATATTAATAAGCATAGTAACCCCAGTATGTACCTGTGTACCTGATATTAAGCATAGTATCGCCAGTATGTACCTGTGGACCTGATATTAATAAGCATAGTAACCCCAGTATGTTCCTGTGGACCTGATATTAATAAGCATAGTAACCCCAGTTTGTACCTGTGTACCTGATATTAATAAGTATAGTAACCCCAGTATGTACCTGTGTACCTGATATTAATAAGTATAGTAACCCCATTATGTACCTGTGTACCTAATATTAATAAGTATAGTAACCCCAGTATGTACCTGTGGACCTGATATTAATAAGCATAGTAACCCCAGTATGTACCTGTGTACCTGATATTAATAAGTATAGTAACCCCAGTATGTACCTGTGTACCTGATATTAATAAGTATAGTAACCCCAGTATGTACCTGTTTTCCTAATATTAATAAGTATAGTAACCCCAGTATGTACCTGTGTACCTGATATTAATAAGTATAGACTCATTGGACCCATACCTTTATAGGAATAACTTTACCCCTTGGTGACTATCCCTACTAAATGTGCATATGCAAGTAAATAACCACAGTAAACTAAAGTGTGGTATAAGTGGGGTAGGCCACAGCTTTATTTAGAAAAAACCAATAACGAATAAACGGGTAAACCGTCCATGCCCCACTTCCGGTTTTCCTTCTCATCTTCTCCTGAACGCTCCGCTGCGATCCAGCGAGCATGTAGGCTAATACCACTTCAGACTTGGGCATGGACCCCCCGCCAGCTGTGACAACGAATCTGAAAGAAAGAAAAAACGAACAAACAAAGAGAAAAAACCAGTCCACAGATACCAAAACCAGAAGGGCAGGGTGGGCGGGTGTTCCTCTCACCAAAACGTCCGTGGTAGAAGGTGAGTACCCGCCTACGTGCTCTCTTTTTTATGGACTAAGACCAAAACGTCACCAATATTTACCAAATATCTTTAATAATCTAGCCAATGAGTCCACAGCCCTTTCCTTACACAGTCTAGGGCTATCTAGACTCATTGGACCCATACCTTTATAGGAATAACTTTACCCCTTGGTGACTATCCCTACTAAATGTGCATATGCAAGTAAATAACCACAGTAAACTAAAGTGTGGTATAAGTGGGGTAGGCCACAGCTTTATTTAGAAAAAACCAATAACGAATAAACGGGTAAACCGTCCATGCCCCACTTCCGGTTTTCCTTCTCATCTTCTCCTGAACGCTCCGCTGCGATCCAGCGAGCATGTAGGCTAATACCACTTCAGACTTGGGCATGGACCCCCCGCCACCCAAACAGGCAGTGTACCGCCCACCCTCTACACCTGCCTGTTGGCCCCCCCACCCAAAAGAACCAAAGCCCGTTCCAAGCCATCTTGTAACCCTGAAAGGAAAATATCAGACCCGATGGGACCGAGGTGCACCCCGTCCTTCATCAACAGCCTCTCATTATTACCCTCTAACTCCACATGCCGAACAGCAACCCCCCCCAAGGATCGAACAAACTTGGAGACCCTAATGTTCAAAACCCGCCGCGCCCTATCAATTGCGGCAACATCACGCGCCCCTCTCCAGCAAAGGCGTTGCACGACCTCCGACCAGACGAGGACCACGCGATCGAAAAAATCATAAACGCGGCGGAGGTCTTCTTTTATCATAGTAATAAGTTCGGCCAATTTTACATGGCCTAAGTCATTACCTCCGGCGTGCACAACAACTACCGCAGGACCAGCTGTCACACGACCCGCAGCCACTATCTCCGGTAGCACTTGCCTCCACTGCAATCCCCGTCGACCCCGCCAACGAACATCAACTCCAGTCAGCCCAAAGTGGAGACCGCCAGGCCGAACTGCAGCTCTCTTCTCCGCCCAAAACAAAAAAGAGTGGCCGATGAGCCACACCATTACCGGGCCATCATCTGCAAAGAGAGGAAAGAGAAAAAACGGATAGCATGCACAAAAAAGGGGACGGAAAGGCCCAAATCAGCACCCCATCACGCTCAGCGGACGCCGAGGCTCAGGGAGTCATCAGGTCAGGCCGAATGTAGGACCGGAAGCAGTCGGACCTCCAGCGCCCCAAGCGCTTCACAGCCTCGTCGCCCAAACCGCAAGCATCGGCCGTTGTAGCGGCACCGATACGGAACGAATGGGTGCCAAAGTCCCGAGGCTCCAGCCCTACAGCAACTATACAGGCACGAAAAACCGACAAAAACTGGAAACGAGTAAGCGGAGCACCAGCCTCATGCAACAAAAAGGCTTCCCCTTGGGGGCGCCGAGACATGTAATCACTCACCAACAACACGGGGCAAAACTCCGATCCCGTGCGCCCAATCGTGATCCATGTTCCCCGCCCGAAAACATCCGTTTTCGAGCGACGAAGACAGATCCTAATCTCTGCTTCAGAAGCCACAACATCACCCGCCCCCAAACCCCCGGGCCTAGACTTACTGGGACTGACCAGTTCCCCAATACGGAGGGCCGCAAAAAAGGCTAAAGCGAAAGCGGCCCGCAACAACACCACTTCGTACCCATCCCGACACACTACCTCTAGAACCCCGAACAAACGACGTAACAAACTAAAAGAAACCGGTCTGCGCCGATCCCCCCCACGCTTCTCCTTCCGCCAACCCTTCAAAACTTGTCTAACAGCAAAATGCTTTGTAACATCAACTCTACCAAAAAGCTTGAGCATAAACGCCACCCCAGCCAATTTTTTAACTACAGCGCAGTAAGACAGCCCCTGATCTCTCAACTTGACTAAAAATTCCAAAGATACATCTAGCAGCTTCGGAGCGTCCGCTGGTACAGAACCGCCAGACACAGACAACCAAAGGACCCAAGCACTGTAGTGACTCCTCCAAGTAGTCGCAGATACCGAATCTCGAATAAGCTCTAGCAGTTGTTCCCTACCAGGCTCCACAAGGAATCGGGGCAGAACCAACCCTCCGGTCTCGCCGACGGATGCAGGGCACGGAAGACCTGAAAACGTGAGCGAGACAAGGCATCAGCAATCTCATTCCGCACCCCAGGCACATGGCGCGCTTTAAACCAAATATTACGCTGTAAACAAAGCAAAACTAAATGCCGAAGCAGCGCCAGCACCGGAGGTGAGGAGGAAGACTGACTATTAATGACCTGCACTACAGAAAGGTTATCACACCAGAACACTATCCTACGATTGGCCATCCTATCTCCCCAAAGCTCTACCGCGGCCACAATCGGGAAAAATTCCAATAAAGCCAAGTTCTTAACCAGGCCCGTCTCGAACCACAGTAGTGGCCAAGACCCCCTGCACCACTCATCCCCGAAAACGGCCGCGAAACCGTCACCACCAGCCGCATCCGTAAATAAAGAAAGCTCGGCATTGGCAACCTCAGCCTGCTGACAAACCGCCCGACCATTGAACTGAGAGAGAAAAGCGCACCAAACACGCAGATCCTCTTTTAAAGGACGCGTAATGCGAATAAAATGGTCGGGCTGCAGCACGCCCTTTGTGGCCAGCGACAGCCGGCGACAAAAGGCGCGCCCCATGGGCAGAACCCGGCAAGCGAATGTCAAGAGGCCGAGGAGACACTGCATCTGGTGTAACGTGACCTTTTTAGCCAAAAGGAAATCCCCGACCATGCCGAGGAGACGGTCGAGCTTATCCGGCGGAAGCCTGAAAACCATCTCGGCTGAATCGATCTCTATACCGAGAAACGACAGCCGTGTAGATGGGCCCTCCGTCTTCTCAGCCGAAAGGGGAACCCCAAGCCGGGACATCAGAGACCGAAAGGTAGCCAATAAATAAGCACAAACTGGTGAATCCCCTGGACCAACAAACAAGAAATCGTCGAGATAGTGCAAAACCGACGGGATGCCCGATTCATAGCGCAAAGACCACTCCAAGAAGGAGCTAAACAACTCAAAATAGTAGCAGGAAATGGAACATCCCATAGGCAGGCACATGTCGACGAAAAAACTATCCCTAATCCTACAGCCTAACAAATGGAAACAGTCGGGGTGCACCGGCAGCAAACGAAACGCCGACTCAATGTCGGATTTTGCCAACAGAGCACCCCGACCAGCCTTACCAACCAGAAAAACGGCCCTGTCGAAGGAGGTGTACGACACCGCCGCATCCTCCTTCGAAATGCCGTCATTAACCGACGACCCGGGAGGGTAAGAGAGGTGATGTATGAGTCGAAACTTGCCAGCCTCCTTTTTGGGCACTAAACCCAACGGAGAAACTCTCAAATTCGACAACGGGGGATCGGCAAAAGGACCGGCCATCCGGCCCAACATCACCTCTTTCATTACCTTCTCCCAAGCCATCTCCTCGTTCTCCCTGACCGACTTCAGATTAGGTGAAAGAAACATAACCGAAGAAGAAGCATGGGGAATATAGAAACCACTAGAGAAACCCTCAAGAAGCAGGCTTGCTTCCCGCCTCCTGGGGTAGAGGGCGAGCCACTGCTCCAGCAGCCGCACGTTCACTGGTGTTCTCTGCGCTGCCGGCAGCACCCAGCTTTCCGCCCTGCCTGTTGCGTCGGAAGCAGCGCAAAGCCGAGTGCGACCCACCACAGATTGAACACTCGTGCTTGAATCGACAGGCAGAGTGGAAACGGCAGTGGCCCTCATTGTAGAGCCAACACGTGCCACTCTGCCGCTGTGCCGCCGCTGCGGGCTGCTGCCCCGCACCGGCGGCACCGGAGGGAAATGGCCGCTGGGGACGCTGGGAAAGGATCAACTGTATCCAAACGTCGGTGGCCTTAGAGGCCCAACCGACGGAGGGGGTAAGCGCCAGGCGGCGACGATACTCCTCGTCGTACCGCCACCAGGCCGAACCCCCGTGCAACTTATACGCACTATACACCGTGTCCAGGTAAACAAAGAGCTCCGGGCCCTTTGACGGAGAAGTCTGGCAAATAATGTAAGCCATAGTGGCGAAAGCCTGCAGCCAGTTGCCGAAGGTCTTGGCCACTTTCTGCTTACGCTCAGAACCCTTCTCAAAAGTTCGCTCCTTGTCGACGGCAATATGGTCTGCCGACAGCAAGGACCAAATGTCTATAAATTCCCCTTTCCCTATCTTGTCTCTAAGCTCCGCCGGGACATGAGTCCCTAACGGAGCAACCCCACAGAACATGGTGTCTCGGAGCATGCAATTGGAAACCAACTCTACGGCCGGTGAGGGAGCAACCCCCCCGGGCGCAGTAGCGGAAACCACGTCCTGTCTAGCTTGCGATCCCTCCGAGACTGCAAGTAACTGCCTAAGGAAAGAAGAGAGGTCCTGACCGGGAGCTAGTGTAGGTGCAGTGTGAGGTGCCCAGGCACGGGCGTACTCACCGGGTTGCGGCCCTGTAGGGACCGGAAGAGGAGCAGCCGGCACTGGAGCGGTCGGTAGAGGCTGTGATTCTTGACGACTAGGACCGGATGCAGAAGACGTAGCCCTCTCCGGACGAGCCTCGGCTGGAGATCCCCGACGACTCCCTCTGCGTGATGAAGAATGTCGCGACCGGTCCCGCAGCCTTCGGTCTGAGCGGCTATAGCTCCGACGTGACCTGGAGGACGAACGACTGCTCGGGGTGCAACGTCCAGTATGGCTTGTGCGACTGCGATAGCTCCTCCTGCTGCCGTGCCTTCCAGAAGAATCCAGGTGACGCCCACTGCCACGGCGGTACCTGTCGTCCTCTGATGAGGAGGACTCAGAAAAAGGAGACACGTTAGAATGATGACGCGAAAACCGGCGGCCCCCTTCCCTGACCCTGGTATCGCGCGGAACGCCGCCACGCGAAGCGCTAGCCGAAGCAACCCGGCGGACCCCTCTGGCCCCCCCACCCCCCGAATAAAAATCCCCCAAAGGGGCGGAACGCGCCGACCCACCCATGCGCACGGCCGCAAAATCAGCGGAGCCCGTACCCATGACAACACCCGAAGCCACGCCCCCCGACGGCACTATGCCCGAGGCCACGCCCCCCGACGTCACTATGCCCGAGGCCACGCCCCCGACACCACTATGCCCGAGGCCACGCCCCCCGACGTCACTATGCCCGAGGCACCCGCACGCACTCGGTCCCCAATGCAGAGCCCTGCAGGGGGCTGAGGTTTCTCACCGCCTCCAGGAAAAGCTGCTGCTGCCGCGCTGCAGACCAGGCCTTCGGGGGTTAAGTCTTGTTCAGCTCCGGCAAGCACGGAGCTAGGCCCCGCCCCTTCCGCCCCTTCATTTCCGGCCGTCCCACCAGCTCTGGAGGGGGAAGACCCGCCCCGAGGCACGTCATCGAAGAGGAGAGGAGAGGCTCCTCCCCCCCCCAAGACCGCAGCAGCCCCAGCACAGGACCTCGTGGCGGCGGCCATGTTGGGCCTATGCGAGCCGGCCGCCACGGGAGCAAGGGACCCCCCCGCACCCCCACTGGACCGCTGCGCGACCCCGCCGGACTGCTCACCTGTCCCGACGCAGTCAGAAGCCGCCGGTCCTCCGCGAGCCCGAGACTCCTTACGCTGCTTGGCAGCGCCGGCACCTCCACGCTGTGGCGGGCTGGGGCTCAACCGCGCCGGCGGGCGAGATACCCGCTGCGGTCTGCCCGAACTCCTGGAAGAGGAGCCGCCGACACCGGAGTCGCAGGATTGCTGCAGGATGCTGAGCAGCCAGCCAGGGCCCTGGCTGGCCACCCTCTCCTGAATCAAACGCTCCAAAGAGTCTGCCATCTGCAGGTACTGTTCCTCTCACCAAAACGTCCGTGGTAGAAGGTGAGTACCCGCCTACGTGCTCTCTTTTTTATGGACTAAGACCAAAACGTCACCAATATTTACCAAATATCTTTAATAATCTAGCCAATGAGTCCACAGCCCTTTCCTTACACAGTCTAGGGCTATCTAGTAACCCCAGTATGTACCTGTGGACCTGATATTAATAAGTATAGTAACCCCAGTATGTACCTGTGTACCTGATATTAATAAGTATAGTAACCTCAGTATGTACCTGATATTAATAAGTATAGTAACCCCAGTATGTACCTGTGTACCTGATATTAATAAGTATAGTAACCCCAGTATGTACCTGTGTACCTGATATTAATAAGCATAGTAACCTCAGTATGTACCTGTGTACCTGATATTAATAAGCATAGTAACCTCAGTATGTACCTGTGTACCTGATATTAATAAGCATAGTAACCCCAGTATGTACCTGTGTACCTGATATTAAGCATAGTATCCCCAGTATGTACCTGTGGACCTGATATTAATAAGTATAGTAACCCCATTATGTACCTGTGTACCTAATATTAAGTATAGTAACCCCAGTATGAACCTGTGTACCTGATATTAATAAGCATAGTAACCCCAGTGTGTACCTGTGTACCTGATATTAATAAGTATAGTAACCCCAGTATGTACCTGTGTACCTGATATTAATAAGTATAGTAACCCCAGTATGTACCTGTGTACCTGATATTAATAAGTATAGTAACCCCAGTATGTACCTGTGGACCTGATATTAATAAGTATAGTAACCCCAGTATGTACCTGTGTACCTGATATTAATAAGTATAGTAACCTCAGTATGTACCTGATATTAATAAGTATAATAACCCCAGTATGTACCTGTGTACCTGATATTAATAAGTATAGTAATCTTAGTATGTACCTGATAGTAATAAGTATAGTAACCCCAGTATGTACCTGTGTACCTGATATTAATAAGTCTAGTAACCCCAGTATGTACCTGTGTACCTGATATTAATAAGCATAGTAACCCCAGTATGTACCTGTTTACCTGATATTAATAAGTATAGTAACCCCAGTATGTACCTGTGTACCTGATATTAATAAGTATAGTAACCCCATTATGTACCTGTGTACCTAATATTAATAAGTATAGTAACCCCAGTATGTACCTGTGGACCTGATATTAATAAGCATAGTAACCCCAGTATGTACCTGTGTACCTGATATTAATAAGTATAGTCACCCCAGTATGAACCTGTGTACTTGATATTAATAAGTATAGTAACCCCAGTATGTACCTGTGTACCTGATATTAATAAGTATAGTAACCCCAGTATGTACCTGTGTACCTGATATTAATAAGTATAGTAACCTCAGTATGTACCTGTGTACCTGATATTAATAAGTATAGTAACCTCAGTATGTCCGGTGTACCTGATAGTAATAAGTATAGTAACCCTAGTATGTACCTGTGTACCTGATATTAATAAGTATAATAACCCCAGTATGTACCTGTGTACCTGATATTAATAAGTATAGTAACCCAGTATGTCCTGTGTACCTGATAGTAATAAATATAGTAACCCCAGTATGTACCTGTGTACCTGATATTAATAAGTATAGTAACCCCAGGATGTACCTGTGTACCTGATATTAATAAGTATAGTAACCCCAGTATGTACCTGTGGACCTGATATTAATAAGTATAGTAACCCCAGTATGTACCTGTGTACCTGATATTAGTAAGTATAGTAACCCCAGTATGTACCTGTGTACCTTATATTAATAAGTATAGACACCCCAGTATGTACCTGTGTACCAGATATTATTAAGCATAATAACCCCAGTATGTACCTGTGTACCTGATATTAATAAGTGTATTAACCCCAGTATGTACCTGTGTACCTGATATTAATAAGTATAGTAACCCCAGTATGTACCTGTGTACCTGATATTAATAAGTATAGTAACCCCAGTATGTACCTGTGGACCTGATATTAATAAGTATAGTAACCCCAGTATGTACCTGTGTACCTGATATTAATAAGTATAGTAACCCCAGTATGTACCTGTGTACCTTATATTAATAAGTATAGACACCCCAGTATGTACCTGTGTACCAGATATTATTAAGCATAATAACCCCAGTATGTACCTGTGTACCTGATATTAATAAGTGTATTAACCCCAGTATGTACCTGTGTACCTGATATTAATAAGTATAGTAACCCCAGTATGTACCTGTGTACCTGATATTAATAAGTATAGTAACCCTAGTATGTACCTGTGTACCTGATATTAATAAGTATAGTAACCCCAGTATGTTCTATTTACCTGATAGTAATAAGTATAGTAACCCCAGTATGTACCTGTGTACCTGATATTAATAAGTATAGTAACCCCAGTATGTACCTGTGTACCTTATATTAATAAGTATAGTCACCCCAGTATGTACCTGTGGACCTGATATTAATAAGCATAATAACCCCAGTATGTACCTGTGGACCTGATATTAATAAGCATAATAACCCCAGTATGTACCTGTGTACCTGATATTAATAAGTGTATTAACCCCAGTATGTACCTGTGTACCTGATATTAATAAGTATAGTAACCCCAGTATGTACCTGTGTACCTGATATTAATAAGTATAGTAACCCCAGTATGTACCTGTGTACCTGATATTAATAAGTATAGTAACCCCATTATGTACCTGTGTACCTGATATTAATAAGCATAGTAACCCCAGTGTGTACCTGTGTACCTGATATTAATAAGTATAGTAACCCCAGTATGTACCTGTGTACCTGATATTAATAAGTATAGTAACCCCAGTATGTACCTGTGTACCTGATATTAATAAGTATAGTAACCCCAGTATGTACCTGTGGACCTGATATTAATAAGTATAGTAACCTCAGTATGTACCTGATATTAATAAGTATAGTAACCCCAGTATGTACCTGTGTACCTGATATTAATAAGTATAGTAACCCCAGTATGTACCTGTGTACCTGATATTAATAAGTATAGTAACCTCAGTATGTACCTGATATTAATAAGTATAGTAACCCCAGTATGTACCTGTGTACCTGATATTAATAAGTATAGTAACCCCAGTATGTACCTGTATACCTGATATTAATAAGCATAGTAACCTCAGTATGTACCTGTGTACCTGATATTAATAAGCATAGTAACCCCAGTATGTACCTGTGTACCTGATATTAATAAGTATAGTAACCCCAGTATGTACCTGTGTACCTGATATTAATAAGTATAGTATCCCCAGTATGTACCTGTGTACCTGATATTAATAAGTATAGTAACCCCAGTATGTACCTGTGTACCTGATATTAATAAGTATAGTAACCCCATTATGTACCTGTGTACCTAATATTAATAAGTATAGTAACCCCAGTATGTACTTGTGGACCTGATATTAATAAGCATAGTAACCCCAGTATGTACCTGTGTACCTGATATTAATAAGTATAGTAACCCCAGTATGTACCTGTGTACCTGATATTAATAAGTATAGTAACCCCAGTATGAACCTGTGTACCTGATATTAATTAGTATAGTAACCCCATTATGTACCTGTGTACCTAATATTAATAAGTATAGTAACCCCAGTATGTACCTGTGGACCTGATATTAATAAGCATAGTAACCCCAGAATGTACCTGTGTACCTGATATTAATAAGTATAGTAACCCCAGTATGTACCTGTGTACCTGATATTAATAAGTATAGTAACCCCAGTATGTACCTGTGTACCTGATAGTAATAAGTATAGTAACCCCATTATGTACCTGTGTACCTAATATTAATAAGTATAGTAACCCCAGTATGAACCTGTGTACCTGATATTAATAAGTATAGTAACCCCAGTATGTACCTGTGTACCTGATAGTAATAAGTATAGTAACCCCATTATGTACCTGTGTACCTAATATTAATAAGTATAGTAACCCCAGTGTGTACCTGTGTACCTGATATTAATAAGTATAGTAACCCCAGTATGTACCTGTGTACCTGATATTAAGCATAGTATCCCCAGTATGTACCTGTGGACCTGATATTAATAAGCATAGTAACCCCAGTATGTACCTGTGGACCTGATATTAATAAGCATAGTAACCTCAGTATGTACCTGTGTACCTGATATTAATAAGTATAGTAACCCCAGTATGTACCTGTGTACCTGATATTAATAAGTATAGTATCCCCAGTATGTACCTGTGTACCTGATATTAATAAGTATAGTAACCCCAGTATGTACCTGTGTACCTGATATTAATAAGTATAGTAACCCCATTATGTACCTGTGTACCTAATATTAATAAGTATAGTAACCCCAGTATGTACTTGTGGACCTGATATTAATAAGCATAGTAACCCCAGTATGTACCTGTGTACCTGATATTAATAAGTATAGTAACCCCAGTATGTACCTGTGTACCTGATATTAATAAGTATAGTAACCCCAGTATGTACCTGTGGACCTGATATTAATAAGTATAGTAACCCCAGTATGTACCTGTGTACCTGATATTAATAAGTATAGTAACCCCAGTATGTACCTGTGTACCTTATATTAATAAGTATAGACACCCCAGTATGTACCTGTGTACCAGATATTATTAAGCATAATAACCCCAGTATGTACCTGTGTACCTGATATTAATAAGTGTATTAACCCCAGTATGTACCTGTGTACCTGATATTAATAAGTATAGTAACCCCAGTATGTACCTGTGTACCTGATATTAATAAGTATAGTAACCCCAGTATGTACCTGTGGACCTGATATTAATAAGTATAGTAACCCCAGTATGTACCTGTGTACCTGATATTAATAAGTATAGTAACCCCAGTATGTACCTGTGTACCTTATATTAATAAGTATAGACACCCCAGTATGTACCTGTGTACCAGATATTATTAAGCATAATAACCCCAGTATGTACCTGTGTACCTGATATTAATAAGTGTATTAACCCCAGTATGTACCTGTGTACCTGATATTAATAAGTATAGTAACCCCAGTATGTACCTGTGTACCTGATATTAATAAGTATAGTAACCCTAGTATGTACCTGTGTACCTGATATTAATAAGTATAGTAACCCCAGTATGTTCTATTTACCTGATAGTAATAAGTATAGTAACCCCAGTATGTACCTGTGTACCTGATATTAATAAGTATAGTAACCCCAGTATGTACCTGTGTACCTTATATTAATAAGTATAGTCACCCCAGTATGTACCTGTGGACCTGATATTAATAAGCATAATAACCCCAGTATGTACCTGTGTACCTGATATTAATAAGTGTATTAACCCCAGTATGTACCTGTGTACCTGATATTAATAAGTATAGTAACCCCAGTATGTACCTGTGTACCTGATATTAATAAGTATAGTAACCCTAGTATGTACCTGTGTACCTGATATTAATAAGTATAGTAACCCCAGTATGTTCTATTTACCTGATAGTAATAAGTATAGTAACCCAGTATGTACCTGTGTACCAGATATTAATAAGCATAGTAACCCCAGTGTGTACCTGTGTACCTGATATTAATAAGTATAGTAACCCCAGTATGTACCTGTGTACCTGATATTAATAAGTATAGTAACCCCAGTATGTACCTGTGTACCTGATATTAATAAGTATAGTAACCCCAGTATGTACCTGTGGACCTGATATTAATAAGTATAGTAACCTCAGTATGTACCTGATATTAATAAGTATAGTAACCCCAGTATGTACCTGTGTACCTGATATTAATAAGTATAGTAACCCCAGTATGTACCTGTGTACCTGATATTAATAAGTATAGTAACCTCAGTATGTACCTGATATTAATAAGTATAGTAACCCCAGTATGTACCTGTGTACCTGATATTAATAAGCATAGTAACCCCAGTATGTACCTGTGTACCTGATATTAAGCATAGTATCCCCAGTATGTACCTGTGTACCTGATATTAATAAGCATAGTAACCTCAGTATGTACCTGTGTACCTGATATTAATAAGCATAGTAACCCCAGTATGTACCTGTGTACCTGATATTAATAAGTATAGTAACCCCAGTATGTACCTGTGTATCTGATATTAATAAGTATAGTAACCCCATTATGTACCTGTGTACCTAATATTAATAAGTATAGTAACCCCAGTATGAACCTGTGTACCTGATATTAATAAGTATAGTAACCCCAGTATGTACCTGTGTACCTGATATTAATAAGTATAGTAACCCCAGTATGTACCTGTGTACCTGATATTAATAAGTATAGTAACCCCAGTATGTACCTGTGTACCTGATATTAATAAGTATAGTAACCCCAGTATGTACCTGTGTACCTGATATTAATAAGTATAGTAACCTCAGTATGTACCTGTGTACCTGATATTAATAAGTATAGTAACCTCAGTATGTCCGGTGTACCTGATAGTAATAAGTATAGTAACCCCAGTATGTACCTGTGTACCTGATATTAATAAGTATAGTAACCCAGTACGTACCTGATATTAATAAGTATAGTAACCCCAGTATGTCCTGTGTACCTGATATTAATAAGTATAGTAACCCAGTATGTACCTGTGGACCTGATATTAATAAGCATAGTAACCCCAGTATGTACCTGTGGACCTGATATTAATAAGTATAGTAACCCCAGTATGTACCTGTGTACCTGATATTAATAAGTATAGTAACCCCAGTATGTACCTGTGTACCTGATATTAATAAGTATAGTCACCACAGTATGTACCTGTGTACCTGATATCAATAAGTATAGTAACCCCAGTATGTACCTGTGTACCTGATATTAAGAAGTATAGTAACCCCAGTATGTACCTGTGTACCTAATATTAATAAGTATAGTAACCCCAGTATGTACCTGTGTACCTGATATTAATAAGTATAGTAACCCCAGTATGTACCTGTGTACCTGATATTAAGAAGTATAGTAACCCCAGTATGTACCTGTGTACCTAATATTAATAAGTATAGTAACCCCAGTATGTACCTGTGTACCTGATATTAATAAGTATAGTAACCTCAGTATGTACCTGTGTACCTGATATTAATAAGTATAGTAACCTCAGTATGTCCGGTGTACCTGATAGTAATAAGTATAGTAACCCCAGTATGTACCTGTGTACCTGATATTAATAAGTATAGTAACCTCAGTATGTACCTGATATTAATAAGTATAGTAACCTCAGTATGTACCTGTGTACCTGATATTAATAAGCATAGTAACCCCAGTATGTACCTGTGTACCTGATATTAATAAGTATAGTAACCCCAGTATGTACCTGTGTATCTGATATTAATAAGTATAGTAACCCCATTATGTACCTGTGTACCTAATATTAATAAGTATAGTAACCCCAGTATGAACCTGTGTACCTGATATTAATAAGTATAGTAACCCCAGTATGTACCTGTGTACCTAATATTAATAAGTATAGTAACCCCAGTATGAACCTGTGTACCTGATATTAAGAAGTATAGTAACCCCATTATGTACCTGTGTATCTGATCAGCGCCGCACCTCCCAAGAGGCGACCTGAAGCAACCGCTTCAGGCGGTGCTATGCCAGGGCCCCGGGGAGGGCGGCATTTTTGCTTACCTAAGCCAGTCCAGGACAAGCTGACCTGGACTGGCTTAGCGTCACCGAGCGGTGGATTGGGGAGGCCGCTGGAGCAGTCCTCTCCATGCCTGCTCTCTGCCTGCACTAACGCCGCTTGGCCACGCCCCCTTCGCTCCGCCCCAGCCCCCTTCGCTCCGCCCCCTCCTCCCGGGGGCGGCGGCTTTCTGTCGTCCGACTCGGGCGGCGAAACAGCCAGGTTCACCCCTGGATGGGGAGGGGATAGAGGATATAATGGGAATAGATGGGGAGGGGATAGAAGGCATAATGGGAATAGATGGGTTGGGGAAAGGGGTTTATAATGGGCATAGATGGGTTTTCCACTGGTGAGTTTTATTATTTCCCCACATAATCCCCTTAAAATGATTGAATATTGTAATGTGAATAGGGCCTTGATTTGTTGTTTTAACTCTTTCCTCTCATAGTGCCATATTAGAGCAGCAGTCTGGGCCTTCCTTGAGGGTAGTAATATCACAGAGATGGGACGTTGATCCTGAGATTTATTCTTTGGTGTCACAATTTTTTTTTTCTTCCTAAAATGGGACAATTGGCATCTGCCTCGTATGATTTTTCATCTCTTCTTTTCTCAGTCTTATCAACCATGTTGCTTTCTTATATACAGCCACTAGGTGGCATCATCTGCCTCTGTCATTTCCTATGGAGCTCTATAACTGTATGTAGTGGATTATTGGACACTATGGCCATGTATAGGAAGCTACGCTGCTGTGATAATATTAATCTGGTAAAATAAACTATTAACTATCCTTGGTTGGACAGGTCTCCTCCTTTCTCTGCTGTTACCATCTTGAAGCAGCAGGTGTGATGACATCACTACTTCGTGTCTGTGACCAAGCCACTGGCAGCAATGACTCGGGGTGAATAGTGAAGCAGGATGCTCATCGCTCTCTACTTTACCATTGTGTCCAACTCTATGTGCTTCTATATTTTTCAGTCGGTAAAATATGCTGTGTGAACATAGCCCTAAGGGTGTGTTTGTTGACAATACTTCTTTTGCAGCTATTTTTTCAGTTTTAAGGGCTTTGCCCCCAATGCAACTTATCTTTTATCCACAGGATCGTGTGTGTGTGTGTGTGTGTTCTAATAATACAGTTGGACTACGTCTGAAACTGTGATCCAAATTGCCATGTTTCAGGCGCAGGATGGCAAAACTCATCTCCTGCACTGCCTATTATTTTTGAAGAAGTGGGCAGAGCGGTAGGCAAAGGGCGGCTTAGCCTATCAGATTTACTGTATAAATTACACCAGAAAACTGACATGTGTTATACCAGGAAAAGTTGTAAAAATATAATTGGGGAGGGGCGGTGTGTAACGATACCTGGGCCCCAGATGATCCTCTTTATGGAGCAGCTATGGGTGCCATTCAGTATACAATACTGGGCCAGAAAGTTGTGTCCATTGACAAGCGACCCAGTGCCTTCACTGCAGAGTAGTCGACAGGCCGCTATGCAGCAGATGGAGTCTTCCACTTCCACATGATGCGTGTCAGAAGAAGCTCTGCAGATCAGTCTGGGTGTCACCGCCTCTATCCTTCATATATATGTGCCTATTGTCAGGACAGGCCATTTGGGAAAAAAAAAAACAAAAAAAAAACACGGACAACCCTTTTAGCAAGAGGCCTTTAATAATTCTGGCGCATCCTTTGGCAGGGGGTGAGATTAATATTGGGGGAGGAAATCCGTCTTAATAAATGGAGTTTGTAAGTTCTCCCCATGTTGTACGTGATCTCTGTACAGTGCCGCTTCATATGTAGGTGCAATCTAAATGAGTACAATGATCTGGGACAGACTGGTTGCTATGGACCTGCTGCCTGACAACCCGTATATAAATTGTTGAGGTTGTTAGACAGTGTATCCTTACCAACCACACTGTCTCATACAGTGGCGTAACTAGGAATGGCGGGGCCCCGTGGCGAACCTTTGACATGGGGCCCCCCCCCCGGCTGACATCGAAAACCCCGCACGACCCCACCCCCCGCATTCCTACGCACACTATTACGCTCCATAGTGGCCCCTGCACACATTATTATACCCCATAGTGGCCCCTGCACACAGTATTATACCCCATAGTGGCCCCTGCACACAGTATTATACCCCATTGTGGCCCCTTCACCCACTATTATGCCCCGTTGTGGACACCCATTAACAATTATTATACTCTGGGGTCTTTTCAGACCCCAGAGTATAATAATCGGAGACCCAGGGGAAGAACAACATAAAAAAAAACAAAAACACTAACTTAACTGTCTCCCGACTCCCCGCTGGCGGCCATCTTCAATGACGTCAGGGACGTCATGTGACCGGGAGCCTGCGTCGCGACGCATAAGGACGCAGGCCCCGATCATGTGACGTCTGAGACGTCACCCAAGTAGGCCGAAGCCTGCGCGGAGCCTGGTGAGGTAAGTAACACAGTTTTTTATGTTCAGTTACCTCTCCTGCACTTCCGATCATTATACTCGGGGGTCCGAAAAGACCCCCGAGTATAATAGTGCTTGTGGGGCCCGCAGTGTCACTTACCGATCCCGGCCCCTGCCAGGATCGGTAAGTATATAGGGCCCGTTAGCGGCTGGAGTAACTACAGCCGGTAACGGCCTATTAAAAAAAACACAAAAAACGCAGCGGTAGCGGCTGCCACCGGGCCCCCAATGTCCTGGGCCCTGTGGCAGCTGCTACTGCTGCTACCACGGTAGTTATGCCACTGGTCTCATATGACTCAGGTGGCAGGAGA
Source organism: Leptodactylus fuscus (assembly GCF_031893055.1). NCBI lineage: Eukaryota > Metazoa > Chordata > Amphibia > Anura > Leptodactylidae > Leptodactylus > Leptodactylus fuscus. The sequence continues at coordinate 36,296,381 of NC_134275.1, forward strand.
CAAGGTGTAAAGCAGATTTGGCCGCAGTCACATGAATTCTCTCTACCTCTGCATTATTAATCACATTTTTCTAGTAAATCCTCCTTTAAATAAAATTCTCATTTGGCGGGAAAAAACAAAACCAGATAGAAATGTAAGTGCCATTTTATTATACCGTTTAGTGAAAATTTCTAGAACAAAGTGACATGGAACGCTGCTTATTAATAGCAAAAGCCCCTTTAAGACGTTTCCTGCACATCTGGCACCACCATATGGCACATCGCCGCTGTGTATGAATAGTACGAGCAGACATCTCTGCGCTTGGATCACTTCCAGGTTCAGTATCCGTAAAGTAAGACTCATTTCGCAGAGGTAATGGGCAATTTGTAAGACTTAACTTGCTGTCCTCAAAGAGGATACTGGGAGCAGACTGGATGGGCGCGGGGGGATTACGGTCCAAGCCCCAAGCAGATGTTTGCCATGTAAAATTGATTAAATAAGCCTCAGAAATGATGTTGTGTTCAGGCCGATGAGAGGTTATGGGCTTATCTAACAAGACAAGTCATATGGCGTGGAAAGAGAAGCAAAGGAGAGCAATTAAAGGGACGGCACACCGCAGCATTAAATAGAAATAACACTTAGAGAACCTTTCAGCACCTCCACATGTTTGCTCCTTCAGTAGGCCGCTCCACTGATTCCAGCACAGTTGGAATTTTTTCTCTAGCCCCCACCGTTACTGAGCAATCTGTGATGTTAATTTCAGTTCCCAATATGTGAACTAGGGTCTTTACTGTCAAGTGGGCGGTCCTGGTCTGGAGCCTGGTCGTCTGGGATCACCCACATGACAGTAGGGAGCTGAATTAGCATATTGGGTGCTGAAACTAGCACATATGATTGCTTGGAAATGGTAGAGGGGCCCAAAGAAAAAATCCCAACTGCACTGGAATCAGTGGAGCGGTGGCTATTGAAGGATGCAAAGAATTGGAGTTGGTGAAAAGTCCTCTTTAAAGGGAACTTTGACCCAAACGGAAACTTCTCCCAAGGTGCCAACTGGTCTAGAACTGAGCTCCTTCCCATTAGGTGTATGATTACAATATGAGATCTATGCCCCATATAATATAGTAAACTAGTCATATACAAGCTATGCCATGTAATAGCTAAGTATTAGCAATGGCGGCATAAAAGTAGCAAAAAAAAATAAAAAAAAGCAGCTCATTCACTTATATGCATGAACAATTTTACTATCTTAAAGTTATCAAAAATAAATGCAAAGGAAAACACAAAAACACAGAGGCGTACATCTGCCTAACCTCAGGAGGAAGCCATAAAGGTATATGTAATCTCTAAACACCAGTGCATCTCATCTACAGCCTTGTGGTAGACATAGAAGCATCAGGAATTACATGGAAGTGGAAGGAAATGGTGTTCTGAAATGTAAACTGGAAGTAAATATTAGAATTACCACAACCACCAACTCCTGCTCTGCATCAATAGGTGGCGCTCCACTGAGTCCAGCACACTTGAAATATTTTCTCTAGCCCCCACTGTTATCGAGCAATCAGTGTTGTTCGTTTCAGCAATTAGGTTCACTAGTGCCAGGTGGTTGGTCCCAGACTGTCTGTTCCAACCCAGGACCGCCCACCTGACAATAGGCATTCTACTTAGCATATTAGGTGCTGAAACTAAAAGAAACGATTACTCATGAACAGTGCGGCCTACCAACTATGTCAGAATCAGTGGAACGGCGCCCATCAAAGGGTCCAGATAGTTGGAGTAGGTGAAGTGGTTATAGGTCCTCTTTAGAGGGAGACTCTACTTTTAACAAGCAAGGGCTTAATTAACTGACCACTTGTATTGCCCAAAACAGAGTAATATTGTAATAAATTGACTATATTTGGTTCCTCAGACCTGATCTCTGGGGTGAGGGCTTCACAGGGAAAGATCCTCTGTAGATCAATGTAAACTTACACAGAGGTCATATAGTAGGTAGGTAGTCAGTCTATATTGTCATTTGACCATACTTTGACAGTATCTGAGCAAATCAGTTCTCCAGATGTATTTGGCCTCCTGCACACGGGAACACGGACAGGACAATCCACTCCATACATCACCCAGATATCCCAGCCTGAACCCAGTAAGGAGACCTGAACGCCAAGCATCAATAATCTATGATCCTAGGAGTCCCTGCCTCTCCGCCCCTATACTGTCCTATACTATATATGGTATATGACGGGGGAGGCAGGGACTTGTAGCAGGATAGATCACTATGATGCAGGGAGTCCTTGTCTTCTGACTAGGTTCAGGCCAAGAAATGTAGCCGAACGGATTTTCTGGACTAGATTTGCCCCTGTACAGCTTCCTCTCCTGATATGTCTGTTTTAGTGAATACACTTATTTCCCATAATATAAAGAGTCTGGATTAATTTTCCTTATAATTCTATGCCACATTGTTCCTTTATTATGCCTCCTACAAATCTGCTGGGAACATGGACAACTGGATGTTACCAGATTTGGTGGGGGTGCCTGCACTCTGCCACTGTCCAATGAGGGCCGACAATGCTTGTCCATGTAGGGACACACCTCTTTGACAAGGGGAATGGAAACATCCAGTTGCCAACTTAGTCATCAATTTCCAGGAGGGATAACATAGGAACAGCACATTGCAAAGCTCAGAGAAAATATGCTCCAGAATTGATATTTAATACGAAATACAAGTATTTACTACGCACATCAGTAGAGGTGACGCATTATTTGTAACCTTGTTGAAAAAAGTGGAATCCCCTTTAAATGCTTTAAGACTATGTTATTACGTGGTATGGAAAAGAGGATAAGAGATGAGAAGCCAGCACTGAAGGAAGTTGTGCTTTGGTCCTCAAGAATTCCATGGTTGCAGACTGTTGTTCTGGTTGTTCGCTGGCCCGTCATTCTCGCAGGTTATCACAGCTTGTTGGGATTCACCCATTTATACGTTCCATCATAGCGGAAGCCGACCTTCTGTGAAAACTCATCGCTTTCTGGAGGACCCCGGCTAAAAGATCAAGAATAATCAAGTCCTGAAAATCTAATACATTTCTGCACACATCCATGTACAAGTCTGTTTTTTGTGCAAAAATTAGTGACTTTTGAAGTTATGAAGACTTTCTTTGAAAATGGCCAAGCTTGTGTGACTGTACCCATAGCTAGAGGGGAGAGCTCTAGCTATGGCGTCTCTGCCTCTGGCCAGGACATATCTGAATTACACAGACAGCCCATTTTCCATGGGCCCAATGTAATAATGCTTCCTTACCCCCTGTGGTGGTGCCGCAGGAGAATCAAACACTGATTCTACAACACTATACACTGAATGCTTCACCGGGATAGATAAAGTACCCGTAGTGCAGCTCAGCTCCCAATGACTGGTGCCTGGCCACTATACAGGGACTGGAGCCGTCTGCTTCTGGTCCTGTGTAGTATATAGTACGCTCATCGGAAGTGGCTCTATACAGTTGCCTCGCTAGGGGCCACACATATGCAGGACTGTACCGCTCGATCCAGGACAGCTGAGGGGACTCCCACAACCATAGGGCCGGGTGCGAATAAACCATTGGCCCTATGGTTAAGGCGGCCCTGTATGGTCCCATATAAACTGCAATACAACTGAAGACTTTGTGAATAGGCAAACCAGCACGGTTTTCAAAATAACTGTCAAAAATATCTGCATACCTCTTTGATGCTTAAAAAAGTGGGTGAGATTTAGAGGAACGGGTAGGGCATCTTGTGGGCCAACAGAGTTGCCATATCTTACACCAGAAAAGAGTGCAAAATACAGCAAAATTATCTACGACTATTGATAGCACTGCAAAGATAGGCAGAACCTTGTTTAGTTGGGGTTGCACACATTGATTTTAGTCGCTTGCTCACCTCCCATATTTGTAGGGCAGGGGTTTGATCTTCTCTTTCTCCAGTTGATGCAGGATAGGAGTAAAGATTCTCCACGCTTCCTTCAACTCGTCACTGACAAAAGTGAGAAACAAAAGTCATGGACAAGCCTATAGTACAGTGCGTCATGAGACACCGCAAGTATCATACCTACCTACTTCCTGGCGCTGCAATACAGAGCTCCAAGCTGGGAGCAACCTTTAGCTTTCCTTTTCACTGTCTTTGTCTGTATCTTCAAGAATCCTCTAACTAAGCAAACTAGCACTATGAATTAGCAACTATAAATCGAATGGAAGACCCTGTGGAGTTTCTATTGTTAAAGCATGGACAATGACTCAAGACCTGGAGTTTTCCTGTGTGCACATGTGCCTGTTACCACAGCTGGAGGAGAGACCTGCAGGAAAGTGCGGACTTCTTCTTTCAAGGAGATGATTTTTGGTGTCTATTGCTGATGTGTGAAGATGCCTACAGCTGACTGGTATTTCTTTCTTTTACTGTGGACACGTGGGACTCTGTTACAACCTGGGAACCTACCATCACCCACCTACCCCATGTGTTTATGGAAGCTTGGCAAGAGAGCAGCACCCTGTCTACCTGGATGGCTTCAGACCTCTCTGGGCAGTAGAACACAGTGGTAAGAAGAAAGGAAGAGGAGGGCTTGTGATGAAGGACATTTGGAACTTTTTTTTTGTGGTTAATGGACAATAGTGCTGATGCAAGATACCGATCTATCAGCTGTGAGCAGGAGATCTCACCATCTACCAAAGGAACTGCCACATGTTATCATAACAGCTGGATATGTCCCCCACCTCTGCAAAAAAAACATTTTTTGCCTGTTATATCTACATGCTGTGACCCCCCCCTCCTCCATGTCCTCGGCTGTATTATTAACATCACTTCACGCAGAGAACTAAATGATCCTGCAGTGTGTCTGTGTTTCTTTCTTTTTCAGTTGCTATGATTTCTAGGATTTCTCTATCTGCCATGAGCTTGTATGTGTTTTTCTCTCTTGTTATATACTACTGTACCATCTATGAAACTGTATCACTGAAATTTCCCCATTGTGGGACTATTAAAGGATTATCTTATCTTATCTTACCTGCGCACAAAGTGCATTTGACTCCCACAGAACACATCTAGAATCAGCCTCTCGTAGGCATCTGGCAGCTTCACATCCTGGATAAGGCACAAATGATGTTATAGGTCAGGGACAGGACTATGTAACATACTGACACTATGTATGTATAAGGACACAACAAGCACTGAGAGAGTCTGCCTAGATTATTAAGATGTCAGAGATTCTTTAATAATTTAGGTGCCTCTTGTGACTGCCAGGGAATGGATAAAGTCTGGTGCAGGAAATACCAGACTAAATTAATTTCCCCCACTCTTTTTCATATCTGTCTGACCCAGATCGCCATGACTAATTCTCCCAACTCTGGATAAAGTTTGCTGTCCAGATTCCTTTGGGTACTTTCTAGAACCCTCTCCAACTAGGTCTCATCCTCTTTTATAACATTCAATCCCCCATTATTGTGAATACCATCCTAGGCACCCACAGTATTGTACCTGCCATGTTGTAAAGTGCCACCAAATACTGTGGCTCAAAATAACTTTGGTTACCACAAACTAATAGCGCCAAACCAATAGTTCTCCTACAAGGTTAAAAAAACACCCCTTGGTGGCTTCATACAGTAAGAGTACACCTCTATGGGCTCACACACATTAATGATCTTTAATGCTCCATTATAATAATGTTCCCTTTCTACCTTTACATAGTATATACTGCAGTGCCAGACACACAACCAAAAAAAAAAAAAAAAGTGCATAGCCCTGGCACAATGTCGCCCCTGTGATCTACAATATAATTTCCAATTTTCTGTGACTCTAGTGCTGGATCTTAAGTAGCAACATATGCAGATTGCATATATAGTCATGTGTATATTCTATGTACCTTGTATCGGCTTCCGTATGTCAAGTCTAACTCTGACTCCTCAGGATTGAAGAACATTCCGGGTTTCTTGGTCATCATCTTTGTATATACAGCTTCATCTGGTTGTACTCTTATCACCAGCTCATTCCTTTTGCACTGTCCTTGGAAGATGTCACCTGGAACTTCCCGGAACTGCAGCCGCACCTCCGCTTTTCTCTCATTCAGGGCCTTTCCACAGCGCATGATGAATGGGACACCTGAGGAGTGAGAATTATAGGGTCACTCTTCCATAACCATGGCCTGCTATAGAAATTTACAGAAATATCAAGATCTGCTATCTGGAAGCTTGTTATCCGACCATACACATTCAATAGTTGTAGGCTAAACATGGTTTGGCTGACAGCTATTCCTCCTGTCCTTCTCCTTTTATCAAGCTTATGGAAAGCTAAGGAGAAGAGATGCTGAACGGCACACATACTGGGGGGGGGGGGGAGGGATTGTTGGAATTTGGGGACTGGTGATCCTTACACCGATATTAAATGTATTCCTTGCCAGGCGCACAACTCACTAGAAGGACGAGGAGGAGCGTTTTTTGGCATGAGTCAACCCATTTTGAGTCTAGAAAACACCTTTAAGCAAAAGTATGAGTTTGCGGTGTATGTGGCGCGTCCTGTCTGAGATCCTATACAATTATGTATAGTCAAGGAACTAATACATATAATACAATTCCGTCCAGATTACATGCAAAATGGAGCAGCCCCTTACCATCCCATCTCTCGTTCTGCACATATAGGACAGCAGTGGCAAATGTTGGGGTGAGGGAACCTTTGGGTACGGTGGGGTCATCCAAATAACCCTTCTGAGCCTCTCCTTGTCCTTCAGGGTTGCCCACATACTGTCCTATGACAATGTTGTTAAGGGTTAACTCAGGTACACACTTCAGCACTTTCACCTGTAAATAAAAAAGGAGGGGGTCTATTACTAAATACAGGCATTGCGACTGGTCACAGTGGTCATCCACTAGTCTAAAAAAAAATCTAGAAGACCAGAGGGTTAGGGGTATGCTAGTACCAGAAACATGTATGTCCCATTATATAGGCCAAAAAAAAAAATCCATAAAAACTAGAACCAGTCACCTTCTCGTCCCGCACATCATCTGAGTTAGTAGAAACCGGTTTCTCCATAGCCACCAAGCATAGCATCTGCAGCAAGTGGTTCTGCATGACATCTCTAGAAGACAGGGCCACCATTAGGCAGGGTTCAGATGGGACAACATGTTCATGAATCAACTACATAGGTGAAGGATCTACCTGATTATTCCAAATTCATCAAAGTATCCTCCACGCCCCTGGGTCCCAAAGGGTTCTTTAAATGTGAGGACCACAGAAGCAATGTGGTCCCGATTCCACAGAGGGCCAAATATACGGTTGCCAAATCTAAATGAGATATGATAAAAGTCAGGTACCTGGTGACAGGTGGAGAGTTACAGTGAGAAGAGCATCGTCCATGGATCTAACCTGAGCACCATGAGGTTCTGGACCATCTCTTTGCCCAAATAGTGGTCAATACGGTAAATCTGGTTTTCCTGGTAAAGCGAGGAGATGTGTTCAGACAACTTGTTAGAACTTTCCAGGTCCTTCCCAAATGGCTTCTCTACGATGACCCGATTCCAACCACTATGAGGTGAGGAGGACAACAAAGTGAAAACAAGACCAAGCATAATCCTGAAAATCCTTGTGTGTACCAAGGAAAGCAGATTTGTACACTAACCACAACTTATATATGCTACATGTGTGATTTGTTGGGGATTCAACAACCAGATTCCCCACAAATCAGCTATTTGAACAGGTTGCTCCAACCAAGGTTGATGACCTCCGTTGCATGGTACAGAAGCAGCTCTGTCCCATTAAAGTAAATTGGGCTTTGCTGTAATACCAACAGCAGCCACTATACAATGTATGGTGCTGTGCTTGATATTTAGTGAAGAGGCTGCAGCGCTCACCCAAACACTGTGTCCTCATCAACCAGCTGATATATGGGGGTGCTGGGTTTCGGATTCCCACCAATCACATATTGATGACTTATCTTAAGGATAGATCATCATTATGGAAGTCAGTACTGGTAAAACCCTTTAAGGGGACCATAAATCCATTTTAAAAGGAAACTCCTGCTCAAAGTGATCCAAATGCCGACCTTGGGTAAACTGATTGGAACCAGCACCTGGTCCCGAGTCACTCCATCTCCCACCTCCTCTACCATGTTCACTGGTCGAAATCTGTACTATGGTGGCTATGGTTTACTATAGACTAGCCCCCATAGCACAGGTAAATGCCATGAACACAGGAGAGGAGGGAGACATTGGAGGATGGGTGCGAATTCTGTTGACGTAATAGAAGGGTTGGAGCCAGCCCAGAATCCCTGGGTTTGTCGCCTAAAAGCCCCAGAAGAAATCCGTATTCACAGACTCCCTGGATGTAAGGGGATTCTTCATGAAATGTAAAATCAGGACAGCCATTGTCATACTATGTACACAGTCAAATTTGGGTATCTGACAGCACAAGCTTTATCGAGTCCATCCGTGCCAATACAAACACATACCCTGCAACTTGACCCACAGGTCCGATAGAGTGCCTGTCTGTATTACCTGTCTATCATATTTCAGGGACATTTTTAAAGCGATATCTTACTTTACATCTTTGTTGAATTTATTTGGTTTTCTGTTCCATTACAGAAAAAAAAAATTGTAGCACCATAAGACACCAAAAGTGCGCAACAGACCCCGCTGATTATAACATGGTTGGTTGGATTTAGGATGAGTGATTAATATCTGATCGGCGCAGGTCGGACCTCGGAGACGTCCTTAGATCAGTTTGAAGAGACAGCAGCATTCGAGTGTGTACCAAGAACAGCACCATACATTATATAGTGGCTGTGCTCGATATTGCAGCTCAGGCCCATTCACTTGAATGAGACTAAGCTACAAACAGACCATGTGACGAATGAACATCACATGACTGGCCCGTAAAGCTGAAACATAACTGATCTGTGCAGGTGCCAGGTAATAGATCCCCATCAATCATATATGGATACCCAATCCAAAGGCTAGGTCATGAATACGCAAGACCAGAAAAACCCCTTTAAGGGGGATGCATTACTGCATAATTAGGCAGATTTGCGGGTCTAGATTCTGGGAAAGCTGGGTAACCAAATTCATAGAAGTTGTCCTAGTAGTCATATTGCATGAAGGCCAGATTTTCTAGAAAAAGAAAAAATTTAAAGGACACTTTGATCAAACATGATTTACTGTATTATCCATACGGCAGGGGTTAAGGGGCGGAAAAATGAGACAAAATCAAGATGTGATTTGTGCCATGTTCCATCCCCTAAGGTCGTGCACTAAGTACAACGTAATATATCAGCATTGTCCTTAAAGAAACCGCTGAAATAAATGTTTATGTTTGCTGACTTATATTTAGTACTTTTTTTTTTTTTTTTTGGGGGGGGGGGGAACGGGTTCTAGGACCTAGGATCTATTATTGCCTCCGTCACATTCATTGTAACTGGTACATTAAAATATACATACACTGAGCTCATACACGTCACTCTGATGTGCCGGGTCACATCATGGTACACACTTGGCGGAACGGCCAAGTAGAAGAGACGGTTAGCCTTTAACCCATTTGGTAAAGCCTGTAGGTGCTGATTCAGAGCTTTAAAAGAAGCTTCATCTGAATACTGTCCAGACACATAGGAGTTTCTCTTAAAGAAGGCATCCAGCTTTCCTGCATCACTTGGGGAAACCTAGAAAAAAAAAAGTGCAAAAAATGTGAGACACGTAATGAGCTGTGTATGCCACAAGATGGCGATGCTACCATACTTTTTCCTTCATCATAGGCATGTGAAATATCTTGTGTTGCATCGCTTTAAAGCAAGTCAATATATTTGCATAACTTCTATTCCGGAAATCGCTGCCTTTGTGAGCAGCGGAGGGTTAATATAGCAGGGCAGAAGAGAGGAAACCAAAATGTCTGCATGACTGAAGGCTTCCACAAGTCCAAATGTGATGGAATTGCTTTTCATGTAATTTCATAATGTAGAAGTTTGGCAAAGATAAAAAGATACCAGGTTTAGTAAATTGAAGCTCCATTTTTACTATTTAGATCAGTCTCCCCCTATTTTTCGTCCATTTGTTTTTGTAAGGGACAGTACATGTACCTATTCATTGCTGTGGCACCTAAACATGATCTTGTTTCTCACAGGTCCATAAACCAGGACCACCATACTCAGTGTAGGATTTATGCCTGTCCGTTTTGCATGGCCGGGTTCGTTCATTCAGCTATACTATACTATACACACATGCTATCCATCCATGTGCCGTCCATTCCAAAAACCACGGACCCATGCAGTTTAATGGTCATCTGAGCTGTATAACATGTCCCTATACCTTGAAGTAAGGCTCGCTCTGTTTTCGGATGTCCTGTACATTCAGTTTTGAACGTGCGAAACCAACTATGTAGGTATCTTCAGGAAGGAGGCCATCATTGTACAGCCACCTGAAAGACAAAATACAGCCAAATTAAAGTACACTTAAAGGGATACTCTTTTATTTTACATTGCTACCACCCTGTGATGATCTGTCATCAGAGTTGTCAGTAGAAGCTCCTACGCCCCGATACCAAATCTCTAACAGCCTCCACTTACCCTGTGCTATGTATAACATTGCTGTCTTATTATACTGAAATGAGGCCTTTGGGGCCCCCTCATCTTCCAGGGCCTGGTAGTAGTGGCTGCTAACCCTGTAGGTACACCCGTGTTATTGGGGGAGTAACCACAGCAGGTACCAGGAAGCATAGCCATTGACTGGGGCCGAAAGATGTCTATGAAGAGTAAATATGCCCATATACTGTACATAGGAAGGTGGGCAGCATAAAGATGGTGGAAATCTACTTGGTACTGTATTTGGCATAGTGGTCAGCTATACTTCTACTGTATATCCCATTCACTCACCATAAGGTGGGATAGATCTTCTTCTTTGCCAAGTCTCCCTATAGAATAAAAAGAGAAGAAATATGTATTAGGTCATGGAGGTCTAGGCTCACATCTACACTGGTATCTCAATTGTTGGGGTCCACCAGGGGATCTCTAAAACAGTCAGTTACCCATGGACCCCATCCCATACACTATACTGGAGTCCTCCGGGTGTCCGTTGGGTTTCCGCTGTTTTTACACAAAGGACCAGTGAAGAGAAACATACTCCTTACAGGACTTTTCTCTCTGCTGATTTTCTACGGTTTTTGCGGCGGAGTCTCCTAAAGAGATGTGAACCGAGCGTCATTCTGGACAAAATATACAAAAGTAACTCAGCATATTACATTCCTACTTATCAGACATCCAAAATTATAGTGTTTTTTTTTTTTTTTTGCTTACAGGAGCAGTCCAAGGAAAGCTGATCAATCTTTTTCCTGAGAGGGCGGAGCATGACATAGGGATTAAAAGGGGGATATCCAGTTTCTATGATTGATGACTTATCCATATTAGTTCTGCAGGGATACAGCAGCCTTAACCCAATAAAGTCTATGGCACATACCTACAATTTGTATGGCAAGTATACGCCATTAGTCTTAGAAATTGAATCGGAGGCCACTGTGGAGATCGCTGCCCAATACGTGTCCAGCTGTCACCAAACCAGAGGAAGATGAGACTCCACGGACTGTTATACCCCAAATCACCTGCCCCACCCCACCCCACCTCCCCATATAGCGGTCACCAACTAAGAGGAAGATGAGACTCCACGGACTGTTATACCCCACCCCACCTCCCCATATAGTGGTCACCAACTAAGAGGAAGATGAGACTCCACGGACTGTTATACCCCACCCCACCTCCCCATATAGCAGTCACCAACTGGGAGAAGAAGAGGCCACTGTGGAGATCGCTGCCCAAGACGTGTCCAGCTGTCACCAAACCAGAGGAAGATGAGACTCCACGGACTGTTATACTCCAAATCACCCGCCCCACCCCACCTCCCCATATAGCGGTCACCAACTAAGAGGAAGATGAGACTCCATGGACTGTTATACCCCAAATCAGCCACCCTCCCCCCCATACTCTCTCCCTCGACTCCAACTCCCTCCACCCACTTTACTAGCTTTGGCAATGCCAAATATCCATTCGGACTATATAAATATATAAAGCCTATTTGATTTGATTCGCCCCTTTAAAATAATGTGGCCATTGGCCACCATGAAGGGGTAGGGTGTTGATCATATGCAATGCCAGACCATGTGGACTTCCCTAAAGGTTTTTGAGAGTTGGCGGTATATGAGATAATTTCACGATCATGGAGGGCAAGTATTTTTCTGGCTCTCCTTATTGCACTGAAACAGCTGACAACAGAGAACAATAGATTGTATTCCTCAGCCTAGAAACTGGAGAGGAGATAGACTGCATGTTTGGGGTCTCTTTAGCGGGCACAGTGCCCACAGTCATGATTTGCCAGGGCAGCACGTGGCTCTGCCGCACAATGGGATTTGTTTTGTAAGCGTTTTGCGCTTTGTGTGATTTTTGCACCTGTTGTTTTCGGGTCCATTTGTACTTCCTTGGATATTCGGGTAAGAAGCAGCGCTATCCGGTTCTGAGGCCACTGGGTTATAATCCACCATTGTGGAGATTCTGTTCTGGTCTGGGAGCGTAGTGGCAAGGAGTAAAAGGTAAGGCGAATATTGTATTATAAGTCATATTATCTTGAATCTATCATGTGCTAAGTGAAGAAAGAGACCGCTCACAGTGATCATGTATGGGCAGCTGGAAACCCTCAGTATGGCCAACGTTGTACTTGCCACATGCACACAGATCTAAACCTTGCAAATACTTTGCTTTTACTGGCTCTGCGCTGATCTTTAGTTATTCAGCAGTTTCCAGACATCATGCTATCTGATCTCCCACAATGCATTGCTCTCTAGTAACATATTATTTGCTTAGAGGGGGCCGTACAGATTAGCCTAAACTCAGCTGAACCCGCCATACGTATATTTCATATTTGGCTGACAATAGGGAAAATGGATCATGCGTGTTCAATTTTAACATGTCTGGTCCTTTTGTTTTTGGGAAAGGGGGTAGGGATAGGTAAGAGGGAGGTTTCTTAAAGGGGTATTTCTGTAATTACAAGTTGTTCTCTATTCAGAGGAGAGGGCATAGCTGTCTGATCGATGGGGGTCTGACTGTTAGGGCAAACCCTGGTCACAAAAACAAAAAAAAAAAGGGTCCCATGTGACTCGTATGAGAGGCCACTCTTTTCATCTGTATGGGACTGCCAAAGAAAAGCCAAGTACAGCACTAGGCCATTTCTGACAGTTCCATGAGGGGGCTGTATTTAGAGGAAAGCTTTCTTCCAAAGATGACCCCTTTAAGAGATTTACCAATCACTAGAATGAAGGGGCCGTGGCACTCTGCCAAATTTCATGTCACTTTGTCTAAAAGGGGTATTCTCATCTGGACTTACCGCAAATATCCTATAGATATAGGGCCCATCTTTAGGACCCACAGCTGTATAAAAAACAACATTGGGTCCTGTGACCCCCCCAGCTCTCGGTTGCGGTGAATGGAGAGATGGCTGCACTAGCACTGAAGCATTCCCCCATTTATTTTTTGCTGAGGCTGTCTGCATGCACGGCAATCTCTACCTTCACTACAGACATGTACCAAAGGTCATGGGACCTCCTTTCTATATACATATGGGGTTCTAGAGTTGGGACCTGCATTTATTTATGGATGCCCAGATAAGAATACCCCTATAAAGAAGTATTCTCATCCACAAGATCAATGGGTGCAATTCTCTGCAACTCCAACTTGTCCACACCCTCCAAAAAAATTTACGGAGAGCTGAAACCTTCCTCTGCTCTTTGAATTAATAAGGGGTATTATCTGGGGGGACAGAGTTATACCCTCAGCATCAGTCACAGGAGTCTCCCATAGCAGAACTAGAATACGTGCACGACAGAAGGGGAGATTATAACAAATCTGTGTTTGAAAATTAGGAGCGGAGTATAGATTTGGGCACAGACACAGGCGGGCAGTGCCAGTACAAGAGCAATGTATGCTGAAGGCTGGGAGTGCCACATTCACTGTGAGCTTGGCATTCAGCACTGAGTTTACATCAGGACAAATTGCTGAGTAACCCTGACATAGTCAGCGACTAAACCAGAAACTGCATTCAGCCAGGGCTCTGGATGTGTGTGCAGAGTAGTGGGGCCTCGCTGGGTGTACACAGCCCCATCCTGTTATGTAATACAATGGAGGAAAGGCCTAGAGGGCTTTATAAGTGTTCATCACCATAGGCTACTACTAAGAGCAGGAACATGTGTGGCTTTTATGCAGTTTTCTAGTGTCATAGACACCCTGATCATATAACGCTATATATCACAGAGCTCAGCTTCTCTCCTCTATCATATACACCTATATACAGTGTCAGAGCTCAGCTTCTCTCCTCTATCCTATAACCCTATATATCACAGAGCTCAGCTTCTCTCCCTCTATCATATAACCCTATATATCAGAGCTCAGCTTCTCTCCTCTATCATATAACCCTATATATCACAGAGCTCAGCTTCTCTCCTCTATCATATAACCCTATATATCAGAGCTCAGCTTCTCTCCTATCATATAACCCTATATATCACAGAGCTCAGCTTCTCTCCTGTATCATATAACCCTATATATCACAGAGCTCAGCTTCTCTCCTCTATCATATAACCCTATATATCACAGAGCTCAGCTTCTCTCCTGTATCATATAACCCTATATATCACAGAGCTCAGCTTCTCTCCTGTATCATATAACCCTATATATCACAGAGCTCAGCTTCTCTCCTCTATCATATAAGCCTATATATCACAAAGCTCAGCTTCTCTCCTCTATCATATAACCCTATATATCACAGAGCTCAGCTTCTCTCCTGTATCATATAACCCTATATATCACAGAGCTCAGCTTCTCTTCGCTATCATATAACCCTATATATCACAGAGCTCAGCTTCTCTCCTCTATCATATAACCCTATATATCACAGAGCTCAGCTTCTCTCCTCTATCATATAAGCCTATATATCACAGAGCTCAGCTTCTCTCCCTCTATCATACAATCCTATATATCACAGAACTCAGCTTCTCTCCTCTATCATATAACCTATATATCACAGAGCTCAGCTTCTCTCTCTCTATCATATAACCCTATATATCACAGAGCTCAGCTTCTCTCCTCTATCATATCCTGCTCTCAGATCCACATTGCTGATCAGTATGTGAGGACAGCAGGATGTGGTATATGGAGCGCCCTCCAGATCAGTGTTACACACTACCCACCAAATTGCTTCATTGGAATTAAGTAAAGAATTTTCTTCCTCTATTGTGTTACACAAGTTGAACACACAAAGTGACACAACCTATATAAGAGCTTCCACCTAATGATTTGGACCACAAACATGATGATCAGAGGCTTACATACCCCACTTTACAAAATACACAGACTATGTGGGTAGTCCCCTTTACAGTGGCCATATACTCTAGTAAGGCATATAGCCTCATGGGACAGCCTCTTATAAAGGTTTTTATGGTCATACAGGTCTGTTTAGGACTAGAAAGTATAAAAATATCCCATCTAATAATAAAATTAATTCCACTCATTGGCTCCTGTGACACCTCCATAGCAACACAACCGCACCATGGATGAAATGTCAGCATGGCAGGCAGCGATTGGTCCCTATGGGGGTCACACATGAGGAGGACTAGTGATGGGCATTGGGAACGGAGCAGGATTAATAAGGGTTTATTGTTTCCATCTTTTAGGGCCCATGCACACAGCCATATTATACCTTGACATTACAGATCCTTATTATGGTGTCTATAGTGTGCAAATGAAGCATGCTTACATAGCACTGTATATAGTGTAGACAGGTCCTTAACATGGAGACTTATACAAGCCTATCTGATGTGCTATGTCACGCAGACAACTGCAACTTTTGTCAGAAATAAAGTGCTACAATTCCATTAAGTAGTACCATAAATAAAAAGAAGTCTAGACAATCTGATCTAACAATCAGATTGGTTACTATAGATGATTTACTAGTTTTAATATGTAATGGACTTTCCCATGGGTGTGTACAGTGAATATCACATGGCCACAGTTACCATGCATTGTGCATAATAGGATGACATCTCATGTCTGTAGATGCCAGGCATGAAACAGAGCCCTACAAGCATAAAGAGCACATGGTACGTGGATCTAAGCCCATAAAGCAATGAAAGATACTTGTTATATGTGACAAGTGATGGAGGTGGAGTGCAACTACAGAAGAGTCTTTGTACTCCACCCCATCACTGCCATCTTCATGACTGTGCACATAAAATATATAGAAAATATATAGACACAGCTGCCTGTTTTCTAGTCTTCTGTTCCAGCACTCCATCTGGCCTCAGTGGTCACATCCAAATGGTCAGGTACATCATCGCTGCAGAGGTTCTGGTTCCAGGTCCTCACCAGCAAGGACCCAACCAGTGACTGAGGCCAGCGATTGTCTGCAGAAGCCACACAGAGGCCGATGCACAGCATCACTGCTCTGAAACAGGACTGGTACTGTGGACCGGGGGTTCAGCTAGGCCATGGGTCCTAGGACAAGCGAGTGTGCCATCTTTATTTTAAAACCGCACCGAAATTTTGTAAGGGGCAAAGAAAAACCCTTTAAAAGCTAGGTTTATGTAGCAAAATTTTGAGTGGAATCTGCCAAAAATGAATGGGAGGAAGATTTTTTTCAATGAGGGACAGACACTCACTACGCTAGCGGAAAAAATACGTGTCCTGCTCTAAGCTCCTATTGTAGTGAATGGGAATAGGAAACCTTTTTGCTGCTGACTGAAAGTTTTCTATGGCGGATTTTTACATGAGGAGTCCAACTGCAAAATCTGCCTTGTGAATTTAGTCTATAGTGTCCTCTCCAATTCCATTCTCCCAGTGCATGCTGGGTAGTACATTTGCTTGGGTCTATGGTAACTGTACTACCCACTGTATACTTGTACATGACATCACATACATCAGTCACGTGACCGCTGAAGGCAGTCACTGGCCATACAGGCAAGCGTCACCGATAAAGGCAGCGATTCGCTGCAAGTGGTCACATGAACGATGCACATGACGGAATATACTAAATAACTTTTTTTCTTATAGTACAGTTTCATACCCCTTTAACACTTTCCCTGCCGACCACATATCTATACGTCCTCCCAGGGTGGCACTTTTCTAGCCTGGGATGTATCTAATAGGTCCTTGCTACTAAAGGGGATATATCAGGATTGGTTAGGGCTATGAAGATCATTTTGGATTCAATTTAAAGATGAGAATCTCATGAGATCTTCATGATCGCCCTTACAAATCCGGAGCAATTAACCCATTGCAGATCTCAATTCCCGACCACGTTTTTAACAGCGATTCGCTCCGAATCTGTAAGGGCTATCATGAAGATCTTCAAAATGCATCCAAAATCATATCCATAGCTCTAACCAAGGAGTTTTAGGTGCAAATATGTGCTGTAGTGCATTTTTTTCAAAAAATTATTTGAGTTAGTCTCAAAGTTACATGAAGGTGGATGTGGCTATTGATAACCCATTGAGAAATATGTAATCTTGAGGTCTACTTTCAAAAGATATATAGGGTTTAGGGGTTCACTTGCTTTCCACAGTGTGTAAACTCTACATTATGGGATGAGATTATATATATATATATATATATATATATATATATATATATATATATATATATTTTTATTAGTTCTGGTGATTTTCTGAAGACACGTGCATGCAGGTTTAGGCCTTAGTGATATGAATGAACTCTACACATGTTTCGGAGGTTTGTTTTTTTGTTTGGTTTCCACATTTATATATATATATATATATATATATATATATATATATATATATATATATATATATATATATATATTTTTTGTAATATAAAACATTCACCTTAAATAAAAACTACATGAAGGTGCCTGTTCGCATACAGTACCAAGTGGCATTCTGGCAATGCTACATGTGTCTACTTTAAGAAAATCTATAGATATGGGGGGTTAGTATGATTTTTTTTTTCATGTTGCAATTTAGGTGCAAAATTTCCAGACCTTCCTAGTTGAGACAGGGTTAAAGGGTGTGAACAAATTAACAATCAATTTACTATTGCTCCACTGTTTTGAAATCTAGAAACATCCAGGAAATTTGCAAGAATTCTGGGAGAGATAGATGAGAGGAACAAATCCCTGCAGGATCAGACTACACAGGGTTTATATGTAGTCTGTAACCATAGAGATGTATAAGTCTGTATAGGAGCTGTAGATGCAAAATGGTAGGAAATTTTTCACCAAGAAACTGTGCAAAGTTACTACATTTTTTTTTCTAGATACACTGAGGCAGTAAAAATGTGGTTCGAAAGGTGAAGATAGCCTTTAGAGGGTTAAATCCTTTCCACACTTACATTAGATCTGAGGGGGTCCTGTGCGTCTATGAGACAGAGCTGCAGTACCTACACTTGTTTTTACAGTTTGTAAGGCGAGTACTGGTGATCTGCAGGGGTCCCAGGTGTATATGGAACAGAGGTGAAGTACCTACAGTCACCGCTACAGTTTATAAGGTGAGAACCGGTGATCTGCAGGGGTCCCAGGAGTCTATGGAACAGAGGTGAAGTACCTACACTCGCCACTACAGTTTGTAAGGTGAGAACTGGTGATCTGCATGGGTCCAGGTGTCTTTGGAACAGAGGTGAAGTACCTACACTCGCCACTACAGTTTATAAGGTGAGAACCGGTGATCTGCATGGGTCCAGGTGTCTTTGGAACAGAGGTGAAGTACCTACACTCGCCACTACAGTTTGTAAGGCGAGTACAGGTAATCTGTATGGGTCCCGGGTGTCTATGAGACAGAGCTGAAGAGCCTATATACGCACTGTAACAACCTGTATGGTTAGTGAACAGCGTGGCTGCCTCGGTACCGTTGATCTGTGGGTTCCCAGGTGTCGGACCCCCATAAATCTAATATTGATGACCTACCCTAAGCATAGCCCATTAATTGTAGAAAGTAGATAACCCCTGTAAACAATGCAAAAAACATAATTGCTATGATGGACTCACTGAAGCGCCAACTACAATGAATATGTGCGTCTGAGTCTGCTGAAAGTCCTCCTCGCTGTAGAGTTCCTCCCGCATTATACCGCATATCTCCGACCTGCTCAGGTGCACCTGCTCCTGGGAGCCACTCATCTTCTGCTCTGTAGTGGGAGACAAAGGGTTACTAATACTGATAGACTATAAGAGGACGATGACTAGTATATTATGGGCAGCCGCTACTGTTCAGTGGTGTCAATTTTAGATAGGAGTTGTGAAGAAAAAAAACGTAGCACTCTCATATCACACATAGCACAGCTGACACTTAAAGGGACAGTACACCTACAATTAGCAGGACATAAGAGTCCAGCCATAGCACTCACATATATGTAAATAGTTCCGGAGTGTGAGGCAGTGTGCCAGTGTTCACCTGTTGCAGGGCCCTGCACAATATAAGCAGGCTGTTGCTGGCAGACCTGGCGTGTCGTGGCTGGTTGTACGGGTGTGTTTCCCGCAGGGAAAGCACAGCCAAGGTATACACACTACGCACAATGCAATGTATAAAAACAGCAGGGAAAAAAAGGTAACAGCCCAGTGTCAGCATGATACAGCAAATGGCAGCAACCTGTTCGACACACCTTCCATAGATCTACAGCTAGGAGGTACACATGAAGTTTAACCGCTTCACAGCTGGAACAAAGTTGTGTAACATGTTCAGGGTCGCTCTACACAAGCTCATCCCCACATTGTTATGTAATCCTACGCTTTTACAACACCATCAATTACTACTGTCTTGCGATAGCCGTGTTCACACACGTTAGCAATGCACAGGTTGCAATACATGGATCAGGGGTATAGCTATAGGGGGTGCAGAGGTAACATCCAGTTTGCAGGTCCTGAGAATTAAGGAACACCAAAGACCACCACCATAGATGTCAGTATTATCAATGGCATATGGGGACCCTGCTCAGGTCCGCACTAAAGCCAAAGAGCTTCTGGGTAGAGCTGATGGTTCTGCCATAGACAAGTCCACATGGAAAGTCCAATGTAGCATCTCACAGTGGATCTAATCTGTGTAGTCTTAAAGGGGTCTCCAGATTTCTAATGAACATTTATACAACTTTCTGACCCTTGTTTCAATATGCTACCGTTTTCAAGATGTCTGCTGGCTGTCAGTGTACAGAGCGCTGTTCACATTCAAAGGTTTACACTTAACAGTGCTGAGGTTACAGCCATTATATTCAGTTTCACAATCCGCTATGGCCAAATAGACTCTGACTGCAACTGACAGTGATGTCCCCTTCCCTGACACATTGTAGCAAACAATCAGAATAGAACAAGTAATGCTGATGAGTAGGGGCCAGCAACACTAGGCGCTGCAAAACTATAACTCCCAGCAAGCACACGTGCTTGGTGTTCTGAGAGGTCCCATATAAATGAATGGAGCATGCTGGGAGTTGTAGTTTCACAACAGCTGGAGTGCAGCAGATTGCAGATCCATGGTTTAGACTAGAGGATTGTGTAGACCAGATACAAATGCAGCAAACTCTCAGCTGTGAAAAGCCTTAGGACATTCACGTGTGACAAATTTCTGCATCTGAATGAGGCTTGTAGATATCCAAGCACATGCTGCAGAAACATCTCCAATCACCTGCAAGGAACTGATTTTTAGTTGCAGAAATTTCTGCAACAAATCTGCTGCATTTGAACAGACTCTTACGTTTGTATTCCATTCACTGACATTCAGGAGAGATCCTGATAGCCGCAATGAATGGAAACACAAAGAATAAGGCATATAGGCTGTCAATGCTCCAGCGTCTATGGGTGATGGTATAAAATATGTGCCCCCCACTGAATAACCTACTATGAGACAAGCACATGACCATGATGTGTAGGGAAGTACTGCACGGTAAACATACAGATGTAGCAGAGTTCAGTTTGCCTGCACCAGGTTCATTGTTTGCTGTATAACTATCGCTTAACACTACAATGACTTATGGTGTAGACAAACTCAGCTCTACTACACGGGCACAGGCTGGAGATTTGGAGCTTGTGCTAGGTATACAGTGACTATTGATGGCTTCTCAAGCATGGCACGCACTGACTAAAGATAAAGATGGCTTTATTGGAGCCCAGCAGGCTGGGTGGGTACTCACTGGCACTGGTGTGGGGGTCCATACTGGGTGCTGATTGTGTTCTCGGATGGTGTGTGTCCTGGAGCTCAGTGTATATGTGATGGGGCTGGGGGTGGATCTAGGCTAGAAGGCTGTATAGTCCTCCCTGATGTTCAGTCATCTCCACACCCACTTCCCTGTACATTCCCCTGCTCTGTACCCAGCCATGGCACCCGCCTTCTCCTCCTCCTTTCGGTCATCCCCTCCTCACCTGACCACTTCTGTTCTGCATCCTGCACATCACCGTTTCACAATAGGGGGCTCGTGTATATAAGCTAGTGCCCCCCAAAATGGTGTCTACAACAGCCAATCAGACTGCAGCTTACTAAAGCAGGTTGCATTTTTTACTATAAGTAACAGCCCCCCTTTCCTTAGTGAAGGCTCAGACTAATTGACCAGTGACCACTCCTTGTCATAGACATTTAACGGGAAAGCAAAAGTGACCGGAAGGTGGGGGCCCCCCATAAAACCTCACCTCATATCTCAGCTTCTTGGACCCCTGGGGGGTAGAAGTGATATTAGGTCGAGCTGTTTATTGCATCCTGAATATGTAACAGAACTACAAGTCTCAGCATGACTAGGCAGTTTTAGATTGAAGTGGCATTCTGGGATACGTGGTGCCAACTGAAAAGCCTAGATACCTACTGCAAAAGAACTATAAGTCTCAGCATCCCGTAGCCTTGTTTGTACTGGCATGCTAGCACTTGTAGTACTGCAATAAAGAACCACAATGTGATACATTTCTCTTTATGGCCGTGGGACTACAAGTATCAGCATGTTTATGGGATGGCATTATTGGACTTGTTGTACCACCTGATTAGTTGTGCTCCAGTAGAACTACAAGTGCCAGTATCCTGTAACTTGATCTGTTTTTACAAGTATGCTGGAACTTGTAGTACTAAAGTGCCACAATATGATACAGTGATCTCAGGCCCCGCTGCTGTAGCACTACAAGTCTCAGCAAGACCAGGCACAGTGGCATTTTGGGACATGTGCTATCCAATCGAAGACCCCTTACTTGCTGCCTACTCCAGTAACTACAACCCTCAGCACACCAGGCAGCTTCTGACTAGATGAGTATTCTGGGACATGTAGTACTACCTGAAGCATACTTATTTGAGATTTACTCCAGTACTACTACAAGTCTCAGCATACCCAGGCAGCTCCAGATTGAAGTGGTTGTGCCAACTGAACAGCCATAGTTTGGTACCTACTGCAGAACTACAAGTCTCAGCAACCTGCAATGCCTGTGTAGGCATTCTGGGACTAGTAGTACCACACAATACATAACACACTGTCGTAGAACTACAAGTTTCAGCATGTCTTGGCAGATTCTTATTGTAATGACATTCTGGGACGTGTAGTACCAGCTGAGGAGTCACAACCTCAGGCTCCTCTACAGTAGGACTACAAGTCTCAGCATGCCCGCTTACAAGCGTATTCTGGGACCAGTGACGATAATGGCAGCATTGTCAATACATACGGACACAATGGCTGGTGCTACACCTACAAGAGACAGGAGGAGTGTGAGAAGCCACCCCCCTCTCACTCACCCACACTGGGTCTGCTCCCCATTTCTGCCCACTTGCTAAGCTCCGCCCAACTCTTACTAATTCCTATCCAATCAGCTTTCGGCCCATTCCCGGGGGGGCGGATCCAGCGACATGACGAAGGTGGAACTGTCTTCGGTGCTCTCTACAAGAACCAATCAGAACACAGGTAAGCATTCGCTGACCAATCAGAGGAGGGCATGCTAGGTATCAGGAGACTACATCGTATGATGGACAGGTTTATTTTCCCCACGTCCGTCCGCTTCAATGTAGAATCTTCCCCACTTCCGCTCTTGTCATTAATGTCATGAAAAAAAGTCCCTTCGTGATGACGTCATGAAGTTGGGAAGTAACACGGAAATAAGAGAGAAAACATCTGCAGGTAAGTGGCAGAGTCCTGGTTGTGTCACTTGTGTCTGTTCTAGCGTTGCCCCCTGGTAGGTGAGTAACGTGCTGTGTATTCTGTTCATTGTGTGTTTAGCCTCCAGAGGCATAGGGTGTAGTACTGGAGGCATTAGTAAGTGACCATCACAAGCTGAGCTGCAGTGTAAAGTATGGAGGAGAAGATATAGTAGCCTATGCACTAAACTTTCATACACACAGGGGACTTGAAGATCTTTGCTCTTATGAACAGTCTGTGCCCCAGCGATCAGACATGTCCCCTATTCTGTGTCTAGTGAGAAAACCTCTCACCCAACTTTCCCCATCTCCTGTATGGCAAATCGTCCCTGCCGTGTATTTCTGAATAACCTAACCATCCATTAGAGGTTAGCAGCAGCCTCTATTGGGATCACAATGACAGTCACCCAGCTTTCCCAGAAGTGGACAAAATCAAGATATAGCAGATGGAAAATTTTAACTGAAGCCCAATGATAGAGGTGACCATCGGGCAAAGTACAAGTATGTGAAGATCAGATGTCCTTAGTATTGCTCATGAGAGTTTTATTACATGTTGTAAATCGGTGGCGGATCCTTCCTTATAGAGAGGAGAGGGATCAGATCCCTACAGTGCAGCGGGAGGTGCTGAGGACAGAATTGGTGAACATCTCGCCTGCCGTGTCCATGACTGGTGACCTGAATAACTGCTGGGGTTTCCCATTGTAGACAGTGACAGCATATGACTAGTACATGCCATTGATATCTGATTGTTGTCATGGGGGGATAAATGATGACATCTAAGTCCATGTATAATAATTGTCTATTGTGGGAAAACATCCGTCAAACTGAGGCCACACTAGGAGTGAAAAATCTAGAGGGAACACTTTTACTTCTCCAGTCTGCTAAAGCCAAATCTGCAACAAAAACACAGCTTTTCTGCAATGTGTGGCCTCAGCCCTAAAATGATTAGTATTGGCTATCAGATCAGATCAGTTGGTGTTAGAGTTCCCTGATCCAGTGAGCGCCCAATTCCCTTCAATGTCTACCATTACTTTCAGTAGCGGCTGTCTAATATTATGGGGATTTTCCCAGGACTTGCATACTGTTGATCTTTC